>NC_136421.1:62627500-62982500 GCF_052625555.1 Lactuca saligna | reverse complement strand
CGCAATCTGTAGGTGTTTGTGAACGATGTGTTCATCGGTGTACTCAATTCCCTCATTGTTGCCTTACGGACACATATGGTTGAGGAATCCCCTTATTAATAGTGTTCATTCCGATGATGATGCTTAGGTTAGATCTCTTATTATAAGTGTTTACGGACGTAAAGTGAGGATAACAGGAACAGGTACTCAGAGTTGTTTTTGGTTGATGAAATTAAAAAATTTATTTATTGTTGATTGAAAACCCTATGTGCTCATCAGGCTCTCATGTCTGACCCACTCGACTTTCTTTATTACAGGTAGTGGAACGAGAACATAGTGGGATGATGACGATGGATTTTAGATTATAGACCAGTAGATATAAATAAATGTTGTAAGGCCTATATTTTACTGTTTATGCTTTTGGTGTGTGTCGATGTTGACATCCCGAGTTTGTAATGAAATAAAAAATACCTTTATTTAAGAAAATGTTTTGATAAATTTTTATCATATTTTGTTTTGGGAACAAATTCCGTACCACTTTTACTTGAAAGACTACTCTGATTTTATTATAAAAGCATAAACGAAATCGGTCTTTTTTAGCCGTGAAAATGGGGATCTCACAAAAAATGACAACAACCAAAACGCAAGGACTAAAGCCGAACAGAAGGAACTGTTTTTTATAACATCGTATGAAAACATATTATATGTGAACTGACTCATACGTAGAAAACATATATAAAAATACACACGAAAACATACACAAAATTTACTTTGAAACGTAAAAATCAAATTTATAACAACACATACATAAATAAATGCAACATTTTTTTTAAAGTTAAATAACGCAATGTTAAATTTTACATTAAAACATTGACCACATCAAATTAAAAAAAATCATATTATATATATTACAAAGTTCAAAAGCAATGATGTCGACTTAACATTTTACAAAGTCGATGGATGGTAATAGCCTTATAGTTGGTGAATGAGGTAACAATTAACATTTCATAAAGTTGACGAGTGCTAGCTGTTAAAAAATCAAATTACATCGATATAAAAAAACTAAAAAATACATAGATACGCAAAAATACATATATATATATATATATATATATATATATATATATATATATATATATATATATATATATATAATACAAAAAAAACACATGAAAACACAAAAAAATATATATAATACTTCAAAAATACATAAAAATATGTAAAACAATATGTTTATACATTTAAAATACATAAATATACGTGCACATCTACATAAATAAAAACTTTAAAAAAAATACATATATACGTACTACATAAAAAAAACACATAAAAATACATTAAAAATACATAAAATACTTACAAATGGATATAAATACGTAAAAAAATACATTTATACTTTTAAAATACATAAACATCTAGATAAAAAAACTAAAAATATATA
The DNA here is from genome assembly GCF_052625555.1 of Lactuca saligna. NCBI lineage: Eukaryota > Viridiplantae > Streptophyta > Magnoliopsida > Asterales > Asteraceae > Lactuca > Lactuca saligna. Next base: position 62,981,080 of record NC_136421.1, on the reverse strand, counting down.
TAAATACGTAAAAGTACATATAAATACTAAATAGATAAAAAAAATAACACATAAAAATATATAAAAATATGTAAAATGGTTAAAAACACATATAAATAAGTAAAATAAAAAAACGTTTATATATTTAAAATACATAAAAAAAAATACATAAACCATATAGAAACTTCAAAAATACACAAATACGCAAAAATAGATGTAAATACGTAAAAAAATATGTTTATACATTATATATAAAAGTTGACGAAATTTGTAAAAAATATTCATTATTTCCGAAAAACTAACAATTTGTTCTTTTGACCCGCTGAACATATCAAAAAGAGCTAAACTGAACAAATTAACCGATTTTTTTATGCTTTTCTATTCAAAAAGTGAAAAAAATCAAGATTTTTTTTATTCATAAAATAAAATTTAGTATTTTATTAAAAAAAAAAATTCAAAATATTGACAGTTTTCTGGAAATATCCCTAAAAATTATTCCTTTGAAAGTTATGTGTATTGTGAGGGCATCATTGGGCAAGATCCCTGTTTTGGATACACCGGTTATTACGACGATCATTACTCCCAATTTGCTCTTTCCTTTGTGTAATAAGGAACCAAAGACATCCGATCATCTTTTAACCTGGTGCGAATATACTTAGGTTGTAGTCTTCAGGTTAAAAGGTTCACAATCGTGTTGGAATTCATTGACTATGCGGCTACGTAGGGCTGTCCAAAAAGAAATCGATAACAAATACGATATTTTATCCTTTGGAACATATGAACTGCCAGAAATGATAATGTATTTAGTAAATTTGACTTCCTGCCACAAAAAAATACCTATTCACCCATTTTAACCATTCCAATTTGTAATATTCATATTTCTTTTTCTCTTTCTCAATTCTACTTTACAATGTTATAGCTACTTCCTATTCATTGGTTTCTTAATGCTATTTGACGGTTTCCAAAAAAAAGGAAAAAAAAAACATTAAACTTTAATCCACATGACAAAATCATATGAATTAATTAAATATCAAATAATGAAAATAAATTTCTGATATGGATATTTTATGTACTAAAGTGTGATAGAAATATTCTTCGAAAATGGTGCATTGTTGTCTTGAGAAAAGCAATCATTGGGTAACTAAAACATGTCAAATGTGAATGGTGTTGCATTTTTTATACTTGCTAATTGCTATTGCTTTTGAAAACTTTACGTTTTAGTCAAGAAAGTATATACATGCAGATTTGATTACTTGTGATCTGATACACTTTTAACATGTAATTCTAATTTCGTTTTTTTTCTAAATTAAACCTTATTCACGAATGTTCGTAAACACATTTAAAAACTAATTAGAAAAATATTTTTTCGTGACATCAAACTTTTGTCTCTCTTGGTTTGTTTCGAATTTCACTTTGTTTTTCAATTATAAGGAGGAAAATGACTTTTGAGTGTAACTAACTGTTGCGTTTGTTTTCATTTGATGCATTTTGTTTTTTTGTACTCAATATACCATCGAACTTGTTGTTTGTGTTCATCATAACCTTTTTGATCGGCTATTGACCTGTGATAGCCAGTCAAAGGGTTATGGTGAACACAAACAACAAGTTTGATGATATATTGAGTACAAAAAAAAAGGAAATTGACCAAACGAGAACAAATGGAACAGTTGGTCACCCTTCTGATTTTTTTTCCCTTTGTTCATTTACAGCAAATCTCACGTTATCTCATGCTGATATTAATAACTTTATGGAATTCATTCTTCATTCTCTTCAAAACATAACTCACGAAAGAACATTATTCATACATGTACAACTTTGTAATGCACTTGAATATTTATTAGGGGAATCTCGACTAAGCAGATGCATTTCATGACTACATTTACATTTTCAATTAAATGATTTAACGTATCATGGATTCTATACAAGTCTATAAACGAGTGGAATCACAAGTGTTGTGATTTTTGAATTTACTTAGCTTTAAGATCGAATTCATAAGATAAGATACAACATCAATATGCACACTATCATTCAGCTTTTGTAGACACATCACTATAATATATATTGAGGTAAACGTTTATGCTGATAAATATATCTCTCAAACACAATCATATCATTTTACAGAGAAGTGTTGACAGCTAACCACAATAAGCATAACATAGACCATGTTTTAACGAAGTACCCCTCTGAACCGCTCGTTATATACCTTATAGCCAAAGAAGATTGCAATCTTTGATAATTTTGCAACTTTAATTTCATTTAAATTTTCGAGGAAAATAACTTAGGAGGGTAACCAACTGTTAAGCTTGTTTTCATTTGATCACTTTCCTTTTTTTGTACTCAATATATCATCAAACTTGTTGTTTGTGTTTACCATAACCCTTTGACTGGCTATCACAGGTCAAAAGTCGGCCAAAAGAGTTATGGTGAACACAAACAACAAAGTTGATGGTATATTGAGTACAAAAAAAAGAAAATTAACCAAATTAAAACAAACGCAGTAGTTAGTTACCCTCAAGAGTTATTTGCCCATTATAAAGGTATTGGGAACACTTTGCGAATTTTATTGATAACATTAGATAAATAAAATAATAATAATAATAATAATAATAATAAAAATAATAATAATAATAATAATAATAATAATAATAATAATAATAATAATAAACATCTTATGCTTACTAACCACATATCCTATAGCTAACCTTTTAAATTTTAATGGTAAGTTTTGTGGTTTCAAAACGTTTAACATTTGGTCCTTCCGACTAACTCCATTACCATTTAGCCGTTAAGTCAGGGGCATTTTTGTCATGTCACTACATAGGGACCATTTATGAGGGTTTTAATTACCTTTTTTTTAATAAATAAATAAATAATATTTAATATGGAAGGGGTCCCACCCCATCTCTCTCTCTCTCTTTCTCTCTCTCTCCAAATCGATCAAAAGAAGCAGCGAGGCTTCTCTCTTTCGTTGTCAGATACATGAAAGGGTACAATCTCCAGACCAAGACCTCGATCTCTCATTCCGACACCGGTTCTTGATTGAATCCAAAACGCTATGGCACATAGTCAGCCCCGCCATTTTCAGCCACATAACCTCCTACTCCATGTTTATAATCACCCAAGCCTTCTCCGACCATCTCGGCGATCTTGAGCTCGCCGCCATCTCCATTGGCACCAGTGTCATCGTCGGCTTCGACTTCGACCTTTTTGTAATTAAACACCCAAAGATTTTTACCCTTTTTCAAAATATTTGAGTACTTTCTATTTGTTTCTTTGCTTCTAAATCTTTTCATGTGGGATCGATCCAATTAGGAATGGCGAGTGCTTTGGAGACGTTATGCGGACAAGCATATGGAGCTACAAACTATTGAATGTTAGGAGTGTATCTACAAGCATAATCGTACCTGAAATCATTGGTCAAAACCACATATGAAATCAAGCTATCAAACCTGAAATCAAAGCTAGGGTCACCGTTCAACATATCGGGGCTCGGGTTGCCAATGAAGATTTTGGAGCTAGGGTTTTATGGGGAAGATAGCGGCCCTAAATCGTTGGTCTGTAAATTCTAACTCGCCGGATCTGAAAAACCTAACTCATCGCTGCCCTTCGTCTTCTATAGAACGTCGCCGCCAAATCGATTGGGGTTTCCTTAATTCGCCAAATCATTGGTCTGCGTTGGACTTCAGGTGCAAGGGAGAAATATGGAGATAGACGAAGGCTGAGAAAGATAGATAAAGATGAGGCTCGTCGGAGAGAGAAAGAGAGAGAGAGAGAGAGAGAGAGAGAGAGAGAGAGAGATGAAGGAGGCGATTTAACCCAGTAGCTCGTTCGGATCGTTGTGTTAGTATGGCAAAAAAAAAAAAGAGATACAATGTGAGTGTCATCGTTGGCATTGAGATCGTTTCCTGGTTTTTCTTCATTATTGATGGAGATGGAGAGCTTTGAGGGGTGGCAATTGGGAACAACAGTGAAACATAGAGATGGAAACTAGAAGATCTGGAGAGAGAGAGAGAGAGAGAGAGAGAGAGAGAGAGAGATGGGGTGGGGTGGGACCCCTTGTATATTAAATGTTATATATTTATTTATTTATTTAAATAAAGTATTTGAAAACCTCATAAATGGTCCTTGTGTAGTGAAATGACAAAAATGCCCCTGACTTAACGGTTAAATGGTAACGGAGTTAGCCGTAAGGACCAAATGTTAAAAGTTTTGAAACCACAAGGACCATCTGTGAGGTTTTTTGAACTTAAGGAGTAAACTTGATATTTTTGAAAAGCACAGGGACCATTTTTGAAGTTTTGTCATATATATATATATATATATATATATATATATATATATATATATATATATATATATATATATATATATATATATATATATATATATATATATATATATATATATATATATATATATATATATATATATATATTAGTCGTTTACCCGCACAAAGCGACGTGGACGAATTGTTTCTAGACGACGATTCATTCATTTATGTGAATAGAATCCTTGCGGCTATCAAATCAATCCATAAAAATCATTATTTGTTAACCGAGTTACATAATATTAATAATTTTTAGTTCTTATACCCACGTAAAGTGTCGGCGGCGAATAGTTTCTTTCGATAATCATTTTTTTTATAAAAATGTTATGTTCTAAGGAAATTACATGACTAAGACAATAAAATTATCTTTAATATTTATGAAATGATATCCACATCAAACAATTAAACAACAGTATTTATAAAATGATATCCACATCAAACAAAAAAATAAAAATAAAAATAAAAATAAAAGATAAAAAGGAAATATATGATAATAGGTTTTTGATGATTGATAATATTTTTTTTCAATAATTAGTTTTTTTTAATAATTTTAAAAGATGATGAATAATTTCATCGAGCTAAAAAAGACAATGGCGATTACCATCCTTTTCCCTTCAATTTATTCAAAAAATAAAGGATTTAGTTATTTTTACACAAATGTTTTGATAAGAAGTTTACTTAGCAATTTGTTGAGATTGTGACCAATAAATTTAGAAAACAGTATAAACTTAAGACAAAATTGCAAAAATGGTCCCTGTGTTTGTCAAAATTATGTGGTTTTGGTTCAAAAAAAGTTTGATGGTGTATCAGTGGTCCAATTTTGGATAATCTGTGCGATTTTGGTCCTTATAGTTAGCATTTTCGTGTGACTTTGGTCTATACCCAACCTAAAATGACTAATATGCCCTTAAAATTATTATTTTTCTATTTGTTTTAATTGAATTCTAATTCCTTTAATTAAAACAAAACAAAAAATATATATCAACCCACGAATCTCTCTCTCACACACAGAACTAAACATTTTAGATCAAACATTCACCCAAAAAAATCATCTGTGTTCTTCAATGTTCTTCAAGGTGTTCATCAGAAAAACAAAAAAAATTATCAACGATTTCCATTTTATGATAAACAAAAAACTCCTCGTTATCTTCAACAATTAATCATCAGCAAACTTTTTAGATCACACAGCTCATATCTCAAATCGATGTACCCCTCCTTCTCTCACAATCACAGGTACTCTCCTTCCAGTTCTAGCTTCAATCGATAACAACCACAACCCTCCCTTCCTCATATTTTGTTCTGATTTGATTCTCACCCTACCTTCTTCGATTCAGATCACACGATCTTGGTGATGGTGTGTCTGGTGGTGTTGAATGGAATTTTGTGGTAAATCAAGAAGAGATTAAGGTTAGTCAACATGAGAGAAGAAGGTGAGGAGGGTTGATTTGTAGGGGTGGTGACAGGATGGTTGTCGGATCTCCATTGTTTCTCACCATTATCGAACCTCCATCATTGCCCACCATGGAGCTTTCAAACGACGGTATAAGCAGAGCAGGAGCTTTAAAATGATGGTGGAGGCAGATCAGGAGCTTTAAAGCGACATAGAAGTTCAATCAAACAAAACAGAGCATCGAAAAACTAACTTAGAAGATAGATGAGATGGAGCCCCCTGTGGAGGAAGAGAAGCACGATCTGACGCAAGCCCTAATTTAAAAAAAAAAAAAAAAAAAAAAAAAAAAACGGGTTCAGGGGGACTTGGAAGAATCTTCGATGGTTGATGATGTTAACGGAGAAGCTCCGAAGGTAGCTTTAAAGAGAGGAATTTTGGAGAAGCTCCACCATTATCAGACATTGGATGCCATGTTTCAATTAATGGTCATAAGATGTAGGAGAACGAGAACCTGTGGACAACAGTGTAGGGGTTGATGAAGCAAGGAACGAACAAGTGGGGGATACATGGGGTAAGTCGGTTGGTGATCGTATAGAACAAACAGTAATGACCTAAAATGCAGGTCCTAGCTCCAACGATAGCTTTGATGCATGGATGTGGATTTTGGGTGAGTGTGTGTTCTTGAGACTATATGTTTGTGGAGTAATGGACTCCAATCTAGTATCTGAAACCGCTTGCTTATAGTAAACTGCAAATGGGAGAAGGCCACTGAAACCCTAGAAGTATCGGGGTTAAATGGAACCAGGTGATGAAGGATGTTGGTTCCAGATAATGTTGTTAGTTCCGGATATCAGTGATGAGGATGGAACCGGGTGATGAAGGGCTTCTTTAAGATAAGAGTGGGGAATGGGTTATTGTTTTTATTATTTTTGTTTTAAGTTAAAAAGATATAAATTAAACTAGTTTATGTATTTTAACAATTAAAGAAAATGAAAAATATAAATTATAAGGGCATAACCGTCATTTTAAGTGTATAGGGACCAAAACCAATAGAAAAATCTAATTTTGGACCAGTGATGCACCAACATTTCGTTTTGGACCAAAATCACATAAATTTACCAACCACAAGGACCATTTTTGCAATTAACTCTAAACTTAATTCAAAATAGACATCATTATATGATAATCATATAATTTCATTAAGGTCTATTATTAAGTTTTTTTGAAAAAGTTTCCATAATATAGGGTGATATATATACCCTAAAAGACAATTATAATCACTCGCATTTCAATAGAACTATGGAATTCACAATAAAACAATAATAACAATTATCATTTAATAAAATTAATTTACTATGCAAATGAAATTTACTATCCTAAATCACTAATGTCATATATAATTAGTCGAAACACAAATAATTTTACAAATTTTTTGACATTACAAGATAATGAGAATATTTCATACGTCAATAAATGTAGGTTATATATATATATATATATATATATATATATATATATATATATATATATATATATATATATATATATATATATATATATATATATATATATATATATATATATATATATATATATATATATATTATTGTCATTATGGGAAAGAGACGCAAGCTTAAAATGTTCTTTTGTTATCATTAAATTTTATAAATGATGTTAATAACATTTGAAGGAGAAATTTATTTGATTTTAACATTTTTAAAGATGTACTAAAACGGAATATAGTAACAACAAAATAAGAATAACCAAACATTAAGAGAAAGGATATCTAGACACAACAATAAATTGTAAGACTTGCTTTTATATAGGAGTGACAATGAGATTCTAAGCAGATGTGTTTTAGGTTGTACAAAATGAGGAAACATAATAGTAAACTTTTGATTAACTTATAGTAATCATAATTTCTTTGTCGCCTGCTGAATTGCATTATTTATTCTATCATATGAATGACCACAACCATACCAACTTTGTGGTGAAGATAAGTGAAGTGAACAACAAAATTAATCCAACTAACTTACCATCTAGAATATAAAAAGACTTCATTCATTGGAAGAAAGCTGGAAAAAAAAAATCTTTAAGAGATTAGACAACAAAATTCGTTATCAACATAAACATAATCTTTAAGAGATTAGACAAAGAAAATAAAGAACTAACCCAAAGGGGTTGGAATTGGGTCTATTAATGTAGCATTGGTCACTTTAGGATTAAAATGATGGAATTACCATTCCCTGCTTGCTAGATATATCGTTTTCGTTTCTGTTTCTGCATATGGATCATCCACAATGAGCTCATATAAGCCATTTCTTGCCAAGGTTTTTCATGTTCCTTTCCTCCGATTTACTTCATCATCAAACTGAAAATGATTTAAAGTAAAAGTTAAGTGAACAATAACGCCATGATAAGGTAGAGTACATACATTTACACCACACATCATTAAAGTACAATGCCCTCTTAATAAAAATTTCGGAAGAGCATATTAAACACATATTTAGAAAACATTCTATCTAAATCATAAACTTACGAGCATATTATGTAGAATCCCAGAGTTGAACATCATAATTGTTTAAGCCCACATACACCCATTTGACACTTGTGACAGGTCTAGCCTCATCTTTCTATAGTAATGAGTTGTTGCTCGTATTACCATCAATAGCATCCCATAGATACACTATGCTCCCTAGATAAAATTAATGAATAAATAAATTGATTAAGAATGGAAGGAGAGATGGAGAAGAGAATCAATCCCCAAATGGGTTGGTAGTGACTTTAATAGTTAGGTGACCTTAAAAGGGATTAAAAGAAGGGGAAAAACATTCAGATGAAATAAAAACCACCGATTCCTTTTCTACAATAAAAAATCATCAAAACTTACGCATCCAACGTTTAAAATAACACAAAAGACTCTTTTATCCAACATAAATCATTGATACGAATCTGGAGATGGTGGGGATTGATTGTGGTGGTGGCTAGAGAGATGGAGGAGCATTGTCATTGGATCAAAAAATTCATAGTCAGGGAACAGGGGCTCTGGGAGCTCTAAGCTAGACTTATTTACGGAGATTAAAGCACGAGAGATGAATGTGTTTGTGATGGTCTCCGATTAATGAGTTTGAAGATTGTGGTGGCTAGGGTTTCTCATTGCACCTATGGTCGAGGAGGGTGCCCAGGTGGCGAAGATGGAATGAGGTATATGTAATAGCTTATGATGATCTCCATTTGAGGGGGGAAGAGGAGAACACTGATGGTTGAGTTTCAGGTGATAGCGGTGTGATAGTAGTGTAATGTGGTGTTATGATACAAAGCTGATGGTGGTGGTGGTATTAGGTGTGAGGTGTAAGGTGGTGGAGTCGATGGTGTGTGGTGGTGTTGGTCACCGGCCGGTTATGGAGAAAGAGGAGTGTAACATACACGTTTTGAAATCATGTTTTGTAATAAATAAAATTGTGAAATATTATGTAAAATTGATTGTTGAGTTCTAACAGATGGTTTTTACTAGAAATGAAGTAAAACTATGTTTAGAATCACTCAGAAAATATTGGAAGTCTTATGAGATTCCAATTAAAAGCCAAATAGTGAAATTTAGCAAAAATATGAAATTTTAAATAAGTAAAATTTTATTATTTGATGTTGTAGAGAATCTCGTTAGAAACTTGTAGGCGAAAACTTCGTCAAAATCCGAGTTATAACGAAAAAGTTATGACCAACCGAAGATCTGCGACAAAACCGACACGGCACCGAATGACGTAAAAAGTGAGTTTTTGATAAACTACTTTTTAGCCTTAGTAATCTAAATGAAAGTCGTAGTATTCGTTAAACTAAGAAATTCGATAAAAAGAACGTCAAAATCTGACTTCGTATGAGGAAGTTATGATTTTTCGAAGTTTCAACTTAGCAGTAGACAACTAAAAACTCGAATTTTAGATCAAGCGATATTTTACCGATACATCCTAAACGAGAATCGAAGGTCTCCTCATATGTAGTACAACGGTAAAAAGTCTGACGAAAACGGATGTCGGATGAAGAAGTTATGAATTTTTAACGGATTTTCCTGTCCCGGTCTGTTAAAAATAATAATATTAAAAATAAAGTCAACATTAGCCGACGAAGTCTAAACGAAAGTTGTAGAGCGTAATTATAGCTATGTGTGCATATAAATAACGTCAAAAACGGAGCTCGTATGCGAAAGTTATGGATTTTAGAAGTTCGGAGCCCGAAAACCAAGAATTTTCGCACACACAGTGTTCGGACACGTCACATGCACGAAGCAGCAATGTCATCGGAGACGTGGCTGATCCGAGAAGCATCACGTGTCGCAAGATGAGTGGACCGAGGTGCGAGCCAATCCGGATCTGACGCGCGCTTCGCATCTCCTTCGCCACCGAGCTGCTTCGCTGCTTGCTTCCGAGACCGACACGTGTTCTTCCCTGATTCGCCGAAGCCGAGGTCCAGCAGGAGCGAGACACGCCTCGCCTACCAGCTTCGTATCCGACCCTCGCATCCGAGCCTTCCCTTATCGCCACCTGCCCCTCGCTGCTGCTGCCACCGAACCCTTCGCTGCTTAAGCCAACTCCGAACCTCAGCCCTATATAAAGAGGACCTGCGAGATCTTCCGACTAACTTCGAAAATTTGCCACTTTTAGCCCCTCTTTCCATATTTTCTTCATTTTGACTTTCCCCGAAGCCCCAAAATCAATTTTAGCACCTGAAACATGTCCCGAGACCCCCAAGAAGCCCAAAAATTTTATCTTTTTGGTTTTGAAGCTCTACCTTCGCAGAGCCCGATTTTCAATCAAGCTCCCGGTTTTCAACATAGAAAGACATATTTAAAGCCGAAGTGCTATCCAAATTACTATTTTAACCCCCGGTTAACTTAAGGTGAGTTTAATATATAGGAACAATTGTATGTTATGTGTTATATGTGCTATGTGCTTTTCAGTATTATCATTCTGAGTTATTTTCTCGTGTTATTCGCTATGTTTATAGCAATTGTAATACCTTTGACCATGCGATCAGTGAAAGGACTTAGATTCACATTGGTAGTGATACGTAGCCTCTGCCCATGTAGAGCATGTCTCCGTAAGAGAATAACTTCTATTCTATGGCATTGGCAAATGGTTAGACAGGACTATAAGCCTGAAATCTAACAAGATGTTAATCAGAAATTGCATGTCTTCTATGCCATTTGGGCCAAAGCTTTATTGATGTTGATCAAGAATTGAAAAGAATATCTTTGAATAATGTCTTTGATTGATATGAACGCTTGTCACATGATCTCACATACATCTTGTTGTTCCTCTTTGCTTTGCTACATTGAAGTATATATATGGCATAACATTATATTGTATCTATTTTTGAACTCACTAAGCGTCACCGCTTACCCTATCAATGTTTAACAATTGCAGGTGATAAATAACTAGTATGTTTACATACTATTGAAAGATGTAGAATAGTTTGCAATAGTACTTTTGTACTACTTTTTATGTTTGTATAAATTACAATATCCTGGGTAGTTATGTAATATATATAACCCTTTGTAATAGAAGGTTTGTATCCAATAGTTTGTAAATCCCTTTTTTTTTATCAATGTAAAATATTGCTTTTAAAATATGCAAATAACATGTTTTGGAGTAATGATATTGTGAAGTACGAAAGTTTGGGTCTTTCAAAAATACGAAAGTGGGGGTCTTTCAAGGAGAGAGGCGATTGGGATAAAGATGTACACGGTGAATGGTGAAGATCATAGGTATTATATAAATGGCCAAAGGTATAGCATTACAAGGCTGAAGATAGGGTGAAATGGTGGGAAGGTTGTTGGACCGGATAAGGAATGAGAACATGTCAAAATCCGTATGTATGTTGACCAGTAGGAATTCAGGCAGAATCCATAGATATTTACAGACTTATCAGTATTCAATGACTGGATTAAGAGAATTAATCTGAGTTTTTACTTTTTCAATGATTAACACGATATGATTTTTCGGGAATGTATAAACTTGTTGTACATGATGCATTAAGGGGTGTACCTCTTAAAATTCAGCAAAACATGGTAAATGCTTTTTAAGGTGTGTGTATATATATATATATATATATATATATATATATATATATATATATATATATATATATATATATATATATAGAGTGTTACATAAAGAACTTATGAGAAGGAACCAACAAACTAAATAACAACCCTATAATTCCATTGATCATTCATTCGATCATATTAAAAAGATCAATGCAAGGGTAATTGTAACTAAGGATTTACGAATTCATTTACTTTCTTAGGTCGATTTTAACTTATTTTGTAACAAAAATGAAGGAAACTCAACAGATAAAATCCTCGACATCAAGAAATTATTATTTGTTAATGTAGATATTTTTTATCTAACAAATTAATCTCTGTGTGTGTGTGTGTGTGAAATTCTAATAGAATTTGACGATAATTACATTGATTTGGTTTCAATTTTTGAATGGACAATCACGATGCTTAATGTGACAACCCGAAAATTTTTAGTTTTTTATAAAGCTTAGTCAATCAACCCAACTGGGTGTCAAAATCATTAGTACAGAGTTCTAGCCAGGTTACAGGTCATTTTAAGGAGTTTTGAGCCTAATACACTTAAGGAATAAGTGTTAGAAAGTACCCACTAGAACCACAGTGTAGCAAATCGGACCCTAACCCCATCTAAGTGAGTTCACGGCCACAAGACCATGAGTTTACGAGTGTAAACTAATGTGGCCGTAAACTCAAGGGTATATATAGAGCATTGGGTCATTTCCTCTCATTTCTTCCTTTCCTGACCGGATTTTCTTCCAAATCCTCTCAAGTATCATCCCGATCTTCGTCCCCGATCTTCAAAACTCGTAAGCTTGTTGTAGTAACTAGTTGATATCTTGCATGAATTAGTAATCTTACATGATTTCATCCATGAAATCCTTCCATTTTGTAGATCTTCAAGTTTCACCAAGAAAACACACTAGTGTTCTTGGCCAGAAAAGACCATTCAAGCTCTTAGATTGTAAGTACCCTTGATCCAACTCATTATACACTAGGTATATCATGTTTAGAGCTTAGAAAACATAAGAAATCATGGGATTCAAGGAGTTTATGTCCAAGACATATTGTTGGGCCGTAAAGCCCTTTTAAGGGTGCAAATGACACTCTAACACTCTAACACATAGAACCTTACATCATTGACCTAAGGACCCCAATTCACGAAATGGTACTCCTTACCATGAGTTTACGGCCGTAAACTCATGGGGGAGTGGTCCCAGGGCTATGAACACCAAGCAAGGCCATTTTAGGACCTTAAACCCACCCAAACTCTTGTTTAAAGCTTTGGAGCACTTAACCAATTAAGCCCTTAGAGTTTTAAGCCCCTTTTGGTGACCAATGGAGAGTTTACGGCTAGGAGTAAAGTCCCCTGGGCTGTAAACTCCAATAAAGATGGTCATTGGACCATAAACTCCCGTATGAGGCTTTGCACTCCTTAGTTGCAACCCGATAGCCTCCTAGCACTTGACCAAAGTGTTTTCCTCGCAATAGGATGTTTATACATGTTTAATTAGTGGTAACATCACTAATTGTTTATATACATATGTCTTCATATGTAACTAGGATCATTGTGTGTGTCTAAGTCTTCACTTGACACCAAGCACTTGTCCGACACTTCCTTCCGATCCGCTCACTGCAGGTGAGTTCATACCCCTTGAATTAACCTTTTAAATGTTTCTAAACATTTTTAAATGATTTATGGGAGGAAAACAAGTTGAATCATCCTAGTTGTTATATCAATCACATGTGATTAATAACTAACATGCAAATGGATTTACTATACATTAGCTGTTTTACGAAACAGATTTCTTCAAATGACTTTCTTAAACGTTTTTACATGTTTAAAACTCTTTATCAAAATATCTTACATACTATAAGTTTCCTTTTAAACTTAGTTACAAATGTATTTTCAAACAAAGGTTCCTTTATACTTAAACTGTTTTTATCAAATAAATACTTTCAAACCGATTTATAAATTGACATCAAGTCGATCTTTTCTTAGATATTAGTCTTTTTTCAAAGGTTTTACAAAACTTCTTTTATGCTTTTATATTATCAAATGCATGCCCACATATGTGTAGTTATATAAGAAATGTTTAAAGGACTTAGGAAGGCTAACCCGCTTTATTTCCTTTTCGTCGTCGAGATGTGGTCTAGTAGGGTATCGGGTATCCGTCCGAATGTCGTCTAAATATTCGTTATATATCATGTATACATATGTAGACATACAAGTGCCTTCAGTCAGTTCAGTACCTTTGGCTAGCAAAGGTATACCTTCGTTGATATATGCACATTTCTAGTAACTATTATAGATATAGTTAGGAGATACTACTTGCTATTCCTATTACTAGGAATTACACCAGAGTCAGTTCATTCATGAGTCCATATGAATACATGTTGCTTGTAGAGATACACTTACTTGGATACACTTACATGATACTTTTACATAGATACCTTGTTAAAAGCATGCATATATACTTAGGAAGGCTAACCCGCTTTATTTCCTTTTTCCCGTTGGGATTTGGTCTGGTAGCGTATCGGGTATCCATCCGAAGGTTGTTTAAATATCAGTTATATATCATGTGTACATATATAGACATAATAGTTCTAATCAGTCAGTTCAGTACCTTTGGGTAGCAAAGGTATACGTTCATATACTCTTACATGGATACTTGTACCTAGATTCTATATGATGAGTTACTAGTACATATTATATGTGTAAATTTGTTCTGCCTTTCCTAGTTCAATAGGATAACTAGACGGGACTAACCATTCCGGAACCCATCTGATAGCAACATAGGTAATAAACATCTATGGATGCCTACGGTTAATACTTATATTAGGGGTACCTTTACGGGACTAACCATTCCTTTAACCTGTTGTTAGCTACAGAGGGAAATGAACATCTATGGATGCCTATGGTTAATACTTATATTCGGGGTACCTTTACGGGACTAACCATTCCTTTAACCTGCTGTTAGCTACAGAGGGAAATGAATATCTACGGATGAAAGAACACTTGTAACTAAAAATTATACTATTAATGCAATGGATGATGTTGTTGCTTGTTTACTGCTTTGCATTGTTATGATACATTACATGACGTCCTCCGCCCCAGAACGTTTCCGCTGTTCTCGGTTTTGGGGTGTGACACTTCAAGTAAACAAAAGCTCTTCAATGGATTGTGATGATTTTATAATTTAATGTATATGATTTTTTCTAATCATCATTTTAATAATCAAATTAGTAAACAAACTTAATATTCGAAGATAGAGATTTGATCAAGTATTGATGAGAATCGTTATTTTTATTCTAATGAAGTTGCTTTTGAAAGTAAATAATTGAACTTAATATGCATCTAAAGTTTCTATGCAATTTTTATGAATAGGCTTTTTTTAACTGTTGCATGTGATGTAATGTCTCATTCTTTCAATTCTAAAGACTTTACGTCTTTAGGTAATTGATTGATATTTGTTAATCCATTGAATTTTTATTTAATTTTATAAATTTATATCATTATAATGATTTCCTTTCAAATTATGAAATTGTCCCTTATGTTCAAAGTATGTAATCATTGCTTATCCAGACAGTCGATGTTCATTGGTTCAATGCATATATGCTTTGGTTTAATGCATGTGTATTTAAACATTGCCATGGAGTCTTAAACAAATAATAATTGCACTGCTTGGTTGCACTAATGGGTAGCACAGGGAAGCAGGGTCAAATCCTCAGGGACACGACCTAATAGTTAATGCCTCTTTGTGTAAGATACATACTAGTCAAATGCAGAAAATAATAAAAATTGGGGATTTTGTTTTTAATAAAAACTAGAAATAGTAGTGAAATAAAGTAAATAAGTTCAGTACTAAAAAGCAAATTCAGTTATGCTACTACTTTTCTAATTATGCAATCAACATACACATGGTTATTTAGGATTCATTCTATCTAAGTTGTTAATAAAAACTACTAATTAACCAAAACAAACTTTTCATTTAATCCTAACTTTTTACTAACCTAATTATACTAGTTCTTAATCAAGTCAGAAAAGCAGCATTATGATCTGTGTAAAATTCCCAGCAATATTCAATACTTCTCACAAGCTTCAAAGTGTAAAAATATGAATGTTCAATTTATAATAGAGTAAAATCCCATCACTGAACTGATATGTTATTTATTACTCAACAAGTTGCCCGGAGAACTCAATGAGTTGGATTAGGTTTTTCCGCTTCTTGGATACTAAGCGAACACAACGAGTTGATGAGATAACTCAGCTAGTTGGCTAGGGTTTTTCCCGGTTTTCTGAACACTGAAGGAACTCGACGAGCTACTAAATGCACTCAACAAGTTAGGTCAACATGGACTTTTGACCTTGACTTTGAACATGGTTGACCAAGTTTGACTTTAAGGGAATCTTTGGTATTTCTGGATTTTAACGAAGTTGGTCACATGGTGGTTGTAGGTACTTGAGTTGGAGTTGTGAGTTTGCATTTGATCTTATTAGTTCGACATTCCTTAATAGGTGAGTCTCCTTACCATACCAATGGGTCTAAGACACCAAGGCCAGCCAATTTAGTTTGTTGTAGTGTTTATTGTGGGTTCACTGCCAATATGTTTGGTATGCATGAATATGTGAATGTGAGAATATTTTATTGACTATATATGTGAGGACTCAAGGGGGAGCCTGTGGCAATTTGATATTAGACCATTGGGGACCCATGGCATACAAGGTAAAGACCATAAGGGAAGCCCATAGCAAGAATTTAAGACCATGTGGGGGAGCCCATGGCACATAGGTACAAGAACCTAGGGGGAGCCCACGACATCCTTGAGTAAGACCCTAGAAGGAGTCCATGACATCTCTATATGTTTTTATATGTGTTACGTAGTATGATAGTTATGTTATGTGATATGTGGTATGCTTGTTGACTCTATGTCATTTACATGGAAGACCCCAAGGGAGCCTGTGGTAGTTGGATATCAGACCATGGGGGGAGCCCATGGTATTCCAGGTAAAGACCATAGGGGAGCCCATGGCATGTAGGTATAAGACCCTAGGAGGAGCCCACGCCATCCCGGAGTAAGACCTTGGAGGGTTTCTATGACATCCTTATATGTTTGTATGCATGGCTCATGTGGTTTATGTAGCCGATATAGCTAATATGGATTATATGATTATGTGGATTGTGTGGGGTATGCTATGGGGAACTCACTAAGCATTAGCTTACAGTTTGTTGGTTATTTCACTTACATCAGAGCCTAAGGGCAAGGGCCCAATGTGATGGCACGTCATGCACTCTCCGACGTTTTATTTGGGGACACTCTGGTATTATGAATAAAATGTTTGATGTTATGGATTTTGAAAACAATTGTGGTTGGGATTTTATATCTTATGGAAATGATTTCGTTACTTAAAAATAAAATTTTTTATTGGATATTTGGGTTGTTACAACTTGGTATCAGAGCCTTGGTTTGAGGGATTCGGGCACACTATCGGGTGTGTTAGGACTCAAAGTAAGGAAATAGTAATATTGTTCTAAAAATGAAAAGGTAAAACTTATTAAACTGGAAAAGGGAGAGTGCAATGCACGTAATCGTTCGAGCTTAAGTAAGTGGTTCTCCAATATGTTAGCCATGTTATACTAATATTTGGATATGATAGTCGAATGGATCTTGCTATGTGTATGCTTTAAAATTTGTATACGGTTAGGATCTTATAGCCTTAGAATGATTGATTTCGCCTAATTTCCTATTTTGTGTATAATTTGCAAACATAAGGCAACACATTATGATTGATCTGAGTTCTAGTTTGATACGGATGGAGCAAATCTTAGGATGGCCTAGGATTTGAGTTATGCGGTAGTCGATGAGATATGTCTTGTTCTGGGATGAATTAGAGTTATCAGGTAGAGCCTTGAGGAAGGTATAGGTAGGTGTGGAAGGTAGTATTGGTCCCGTACTGCTGAAAGCATAGGACCTATACCCGAACTAATGTTAGATTTGGAAGCTCTAAGGAGACTGGTGTGGAAGGATCCCCTTTTATAAATACCTTGATCATTATGCTTATGGTATTTCAGATTAGTATGGTGGTGACACGACATGGAGAAGGGGGATCAGGATCAGGATTAGGATCAGGATCAGGATCCGGATCTGGGTTGGGCTATGCTACCGAGGCTATTGACAAGGGGTTGCGCGAGCTAATCGCAGCTGAAGTTACTGTTCGATTAGGTGTCTAAGCCCATAACTATAGTTGGTATATACTTAAATTGATAACAACACAGTCCTTTTGGGTTGCCCTCAAACATAGCAACCGGACAAGGAAATTATGAAAGGAGAGATATTAATTTATTATAAGATTAATAAATTAATATAAATGAATTTATTAATATGTAAAAAGATTAATATATTAATTAGAAATCATTATGTTTAATTAATAGTTAGCCAGAAACTAATCAGAATTAATTTTGGGGTTAAAAGTAATAATTATAAGGTGCAGGGACTAATTTGCACTTATCTAACAGTTGAGTGGAAGGCTCTAGAACCCCCTTGGAAGAGGGTAGACGAAATATATAAGGGAAACCCTAATGATTTCATCCATGGGGGCTTGGATAAGGCCCTTGGGTTTGCTTAGGCCCTAAGCAAGGAGCATTCAGGTTTTTCCTAAACCCTAGATCCCTCAGCTATATAAGGAGCCTCCTGGTTCACATTTTGGCCACTCCTTCTTTTGAAGAAACCCTAGGCAGAGAATTGCATACTCCCTCCCCCTCTCCCCTTCCAGTTTCCTTCTTGCTAGTTCTTGGGTGTGATTCCATTAGATGCATTACAGTTGTAGTGCTAAGCCTCCAAGGAGATCAAGATCAAGTTCAAGAGGATTATCAATTGTTTAATATAACAATTGAAAGGTATTTAATTCCTAAACCCTAGTTTATTATTTTCGAAAATAGCCTCTCTCCTCTAGGGTTGTTGTTTTGCAATTCAAAGTTATATGTTCAATAGTTAAAACATAGATCCAAAGTAGGTTGCATGTCAACTTAGGAATTGTTTTTCTAGTTTATTTGTTTTACCTAAAACCCATTAGTGGTATCAGAGCCATTATTGTTTTAAATTGAATTGCTATAATAGTTGAATTACAAATTAGGGTTTATAGCTATTAAACCCTAAAAGGCCAAATTTTCGATTTCTAGGGTTTTTGGTTCAAAGGGTTTTCGAAAAACCCTAGCCTCCATGAACCCTAATCGAAATTAGGGTTAGGGTTTTGGAAACCCTAGGCTCCTCCCTTATTTTCGTAATATGCTATAAAGATTAGGGTTTCTTTGTTTTGGATAATAGTTGCCTTATTGGATATTTGAGAAAAATAAGGAAATTATCCTATCCCCATAGTTTCGAAATCTAGAAGGGATATGGATTAGGATTAAATTAATTGTTTAATTTAATTAGATAATCCTTCCAAGATTTAATTAATTAATGAAAAATTAATTAATAGATAAATATTAAATCTAGTTATTTGGTTTATTTAAATATAGATTAATAGTTTAATTTTTTTTTCGAAATTTACATAAACCTCAAAGTTTTAAAAAGTTTAAAATACACCCCATATATATATATATATATATATATATATATATATATATATATATATATATATATATATATATATATATATATATATAAGTTAAACGTTAAATATTATATATGTATAAGAATATGGTCAGTCAAATCGCTAGTATGCCTCATTCATGAAGCTAGTCTATAAGGGGGTATAAGGAAACTGCCTATAAAATGGTAGTTGAATGGGTGTCCACTGTCACCCACCGCTTCCTTGATTAGTGGAGGGTCGTTAGCAGAACGGATTTGATAGGACAACTACATCTCATTAAAAGTATAATGTTATTAAAGAAAGTACTAGAACATTATTTTTCAAAAAAAAAAAAAAATCCCAACTCTAGTTACTTTAGGAAAAATGTGAAAAGTATGCTAATCCATGAAATTGCACATTATGCTTTATTGGTCGTTGGTGGAGCGTGTGTGGATAACCAGCACACTAATAGGCACTAATAAAGAGTAGTAATGGGTATCTTATAATTATCATTTTGATGGAGCGTGTGTGGTTTACCTGCACATCAATAGTTAATGATAAAGACAATAAGGTTACCAAGCACATTTGCATGGTTATTCACATCTAGTTTGTAATCCTCGGTATCCCAATCACAAATTGTAAAGCATAATCCGAGATTAAAACATGCCATTAAATAGTTTTAATGTATCTCAAAAGAATTAGGAATTTCACTTCGTTTATTTTGTCTAATGGTGGAATTGGTGAATCGTCATTCACCTACATTTATGAGATTTGAACGTGGATCTCGGCATCCCATTTCTAAGTTGTAAATCGTCATAGTTGGGTCCTAACCTTGATATGATATCTTTGGGTTATTATATTGAGGTGTCTTGAAATCTAATCTAAAACTATCCTTCTTTTTAGATGTCTACTCCTGGAAACACTTCTGATTCATCATCCTCCAGCCACAACTTCTCTTTACTCAACATCCGCTCCAAAGTCATTATGGATAGCTCTAAATATAACGATTGGATGCGTAACATCAAGATGGTGCTTAGATTTGAGGACAAACACTATGTCCTTGAAAAGGAGCTCAAAGAACTTGATGAGTCCAAAGCCACCCCCGAAGAGTATGTTGCCTACAAGAAGCACTATGATGATGCTACCAAAGTGGCATGCATCATGGTGGAGACCATGTCCCCAAAACTACAGAGGTACTATGAGGACCACTGGCATTTTGAGATGAACAAGGACCTTATGGAAAAGTACCATAACCGAGCTCGTCAAGAAAAGTTTGAAGTAGTCAACTCACTCATCGCTTGCAAGATGAAAGAGGGGGAGTCAGTTGTATCTCATGTGTAAAGAATGCAACACTACATAGAGCGTTTGGTCAAGCTCAACATTCATTTTGATGAGGAATTAGCCATTGACATGGTCTTGAACTCGTTGCTTGATTGTTATGGTCAGTTTATCTTAACTTACCATTTGAACAACACTAAGCAGACATTGGCCCAATTGCACAACTTGTTGCAGACTGCTGAAGCAGGGATGAAGGGTAAAAGTATAGCCTCCACTACAGCAAGTGCTCCTGTTCTAGCTATTGGACAGGGAAAGGGGAAAAAGAGGAAAGGTCCTCCAAAGAAAAACTGGAAGGAAAAAGTCCAAGTCGGGTCAACTAGTGGAGGCCCAAAAGCTAAGCCCAATGCTTCCATTCCCCATGTCTCTGATCCAAAGGAAGTTGTTTGCTTTTATTACAATCAAAAGGGGAATTGGAAGAGAACCTGCCCACAATATCTGCAGGATATCAAAAATGGCAAAGTGAAGCCGTCTTCAGCAGGTATTTACACTATTTCTTCTAATAACTCATTATCTTCTCGTTCATGGGTCCTTGATACAGGATGTGGTTTTCACATTTGTTCTGATTTGCAAGGGCTAAAGGAAAGTGAGGAGATAGAGCAAGGAAGGATAAACTTGATCATGGGAAACAAGAAGTCTTCACCAGTGACCAAGATCGGAGTTTATCAACTTTTGCTTAGTACTGATGTTAGATTAGAATTATTGAATTGTTGCTATTCGTCTGAGATGACGAGAAACATTTTCATTTCATGCATTGTTTAGACAAGGTTTTAAATATTCTTTTAATGATTTGAATGGTTCAATTTTTGTTTATAAGAATGGTGTTTTCGTGTTTGAAGCTTTACCTTGTGATGATGTGTATGAATCAGTGACTTGTGTTGATAGCTTAGGAAATAGTGTGTTTAACATTGACTTGTCTAATAGTGTAGACAAGGCATGCTTGTGGCATTGTCGTCTTGGACACATTAACAAGAAACGCATAGTCCAACTCCAAAAGGATGGAGTGTTGGAATTATTTAACCTAAAATCAGATGATCTGTGTGAATCTTGTCTTTTGGGAAAGATGAAAAAATCACCATTCACAGGGTCTTGTGAAAGAGGTGAAGGTTTTTTTTGACCTCATACATACAAATGTTTGTGGACCCTTCAAATCGACCACAAGAGATGCTAATCGATTTTATGTGACTTTCATTGATTATTATAGTAGACATGGTCATGTATACTTAATCAAACATAAGTCAGAAACCTTTTAAAAGTTCAAAGAGTTTAAACATGAGGTCGAAAATCAATTAGGCAGGAAAATAAAGATACCTAGATCCGATAGACGCTGAGAGTATCTTAGTATTGAGTTCAACGACTATCTAAAGGAATGTGGGATAGTCTCACAATTGACTCCTCCTAGGAGACCACAGTTAAATGGTGTGGCCGAGAGGCGTAATCGAACCTTGTTAGAAATGGTTCGTTCTATGATGATTCATGCTCCACTTCCAATTCATTTCTTTGGCTATACCTTAGAAACAGCCGCCCACATCCTAAATCTTGTCCCAACAAAGAAGGTTGCCAAAATACCTCACGAAATGTGGACAGGGAAAGTTCCCTCGTTAGCACATATTAAATTCTGGGGTTGTGAAGCTTTCGTAAGACGAGAGACTCACGACAAGCTAGCAGCAAGAAGTGAGAAATGTGTTTTCATTGGTTACCCAAAGCAGTCTTTTGGATATTTTTTCTACATACCTAGTGAGAACGTGGTGTTTGTAGCTCGAAGAGGAGTCTTTCTAGAAAGAGAGCTCATATTCAAAGAGGATAGTGGAACTACCATTGACCTTCAAGAGATTCAAGAGTCAATTAATGAAGGAACCTTAGATGACACTAGCACTCAACCAGAGGAAACAGTTCATGTTGAACCAATTGATAAATCATTACCTCTTCGAAGATCCACTAGGGTGAGTGTGCCACCTGAGTTGTATGGTTTTCATATTACTTCAGACGGTGACACATTCATCAATGATAAGACACTGGTGAACTTAGATGAACCAGTCTCTTATAAGGAAGCAATGGCAGGCCCAGAGGCTTCTAAGTGGAAAGAGGCAATGGACAGTGAGATAAAGTCCATGTATGACAACCAAGTTTGGAATTTGGTTGATAATGCACTAGGTCGTAAGACAGTTGGTTGCAAATGGATCTTCAAGAAGAAGACAGACATGGATGAGAATGTACACACATTCAAGGCTAGACTGGTTGCGAAAGGTTTCGCACAAACCCCAGGGGTTGACTATGATGAAACTTTCTTGCCAGTAGCCAAGATTAAATCTATCAGGATATTGCTCGCCATAGCTTCCTTTCATGACTATGAAATCTGCCAGATGGATGTCAAGACTGCTTTCCTTAACGGGAAGTTGGCTGAGGATGTTTACATGAATGAGCCAGAGGGTTTTATTGATGCAAAGTTTCCCAATAGAGTGTGTAAGCTTGAGAAATCCATTTATCGATTGAAACAAGCATCTCGTAGCTGGAATCTCTGCTTCCATGAGAAAGTCAAAGAGTTTGGTTTCTCTAGAAGTGAAGATGAATTTTGTGTGTATATCAAGGCTAGCGGGAGTATAGTAACTTTTCTGGTGTTATATGTCGATGACATATTACTCATTGGTAACGACATTCCAACCTTGAACGAAGTTAAGTCTTGGCTTGGAAGGTGTTTTGCCATGAAAGACCTAGGAGAAGCCGCCTATATTCTTGGGATTAGGATATTGAGAGATAGAAAGAAGAGACTAATTGGACTTAGTTAGAGCACATATGTAACACCATAATATTTAAAACAATTTTTCACATTTTTAAACACATTTTATCAAACACATTTAAAAACAAAATCCCATTGTTTCAATACTTTGGTTCAC
The DNA here is from genome assembly GCF_052625555.1 of Lactuca saligna. NCBI lineage: Eukaryota > Viridiplantae > Streptophyta > Magnoliopsida > Asterales > Asteraceae > Lactuca > Lactuca saligna. Next base: position 62,957,509 of record NC_136421.1, on the reverse strand, counting down.
AAAATTATATTCCCAAGATCAAATTCATAAAATTCCATGCATGTGTACGACTCATGCCGGCACCTTCCCGCGATCATCACTGGTACCTGAAACACATAACACATAATACTGTAAGCATAAAGCTTAGTGAGTTCCCCAAAATACCATACATATCACATACTAGCCACTCGAGGCTATAACTCTGTGGACCCTCTGGTCCTAACTCTATGAACCTTTCGGTTCTAACTCTGATATACACATGATATAAACCACATAGAAACAATGCAATATAACACATCACATAATAGCATACGATAACTCTGGCACATAACTCTAATTACCACTCTAGGTAAAGTATAGTAAGAAGACTCACCTCAGATGTCCCGGTAAATCACTGACTTGGTAGAAATACGATCTAGCCTCCGCCTAAACACATAAAGTAATACTCTCATAAATATAACTCTTAAAACTAGAATCTACTCTCTCTAAGCTCCCTCGGAAGGGTAAAAGACCATTTTACCCCTCCTTTGGCTCAAAGGCCTTCATTGTTGACCAAACCCTAAAAGTCAACCAAAGTCAACGGTCAAACTTTGACCCAACTCGGCGAGTGCACTTGGGAAACTCGGCGAGTCCATCTATGTCCACTTAACTCTTTAGTCCCATTTAACATGTCGAGTCCCTCCCTTTACTCGACAAGTCCCCAGGTAAGAATCGCGGGGCTACCCCGACTCAACTCACCGAGTCTCAAGAACAACTCGGCGAGTACATGCCATGCACAAACTCCATTGACCTTCTGAGGTCAGATCTGTTCCTCAAATCCATAGATCTGTCCTTCCCAAGCATAATAATCACGTAAAGTCCAGACCTTGACACTCATATATCATCTAGATGGTATCATTTGGAGATTTAGCCCAAAAAATAGCATCCTAAGCTCATAACTCCCAAGATAACTCATAAAGCTCCAAGGGTAAAGGCCTCTGGACCTCTTTGAGTCCAGATCCAAAGCATAAACTCGATAAGGGAACAATTGCTCCACATAAACATCCTCAAAGGTGATTAGAAAACCCTAACTCTAGGTATCAATACCAAAACAGAAGAAGGTCCGAATAAATACCTCAAGTTGAAGTCTATGAACTCTAAAACCACTAGAAACACGCCTCCTTTAGTCTCCTCTTGCTCTTGATCACCATCTTCTTGCTAAACCAAAGATAGAAAGGTCAAATATGGCTTCTCCTTCCTCCTAAATGATCTATCTCGCTTAGGGTGCTCTCAAGGGACAGGTAGCCGCAATGAAAGGCTAAGAGTGCCCTTAAATAGGCTCCAACCCCGGAGGATTAGGGTTTCATTAAACAGCGTGGAATCGCCGAGTCCACTCATGGACTCGTCGAGTCCAACGCGAACCCAGATGATCAACTGCGACCCTACTCGGCGAGTCTAAGCATCAACTCGCTGAGTTCCTTCACAAATTTCAAAAATAAAATATTAGAACAATATACCTGGGATTCCGGATGTTACAACATACTTGGATAAGGTACTAAAGAGGTTTAGTATGGAGAATTCCAAGAAAGGAGAGCTACTTATCCAGAGCAACACAAAATTGAGTAAGACTCAATGCCCTAGTATAGATGAGGAAATATCTGACATGAGTTGTGTACCTTATGCTTCCGCTGTCGGATCGATCATGTACGCTATGACATGTACTCGCCCTGATGTGGCCTTTGCTTTGAGCATGGTCAGTCACTATCAAGGAAACCCAGGTAGAGCTCATTGGATAGCAGTAAAGAATATACTCAAGTATTTGCGAAGAACGAAGAACTGGGTCCTTGTACTTGGTGTCAATGATACTTTGAGAGTAGATGGTTACAGTGATGCCAGCTTTCAAACAGATAGAGATAACTTTCGTTCTCAATCTGGCTGGGTATTTCTACTGAATGGAGGAGAAGTTACTTGGAAAAGTTCCAAGCAAGATACGGTGGCTTATTCTACTTGTGAATAAGAGTACATAGCGGCGAGTGAAGCGTCTAAAGAAGCAGCTTGGTTGAGGAACTTCATCGGGGATCTCGGAGTTGTTCCTACCATCCAGGAGCCTATGGAACTGTTCTGCGATAATGACGGAGCGGTTGCCTTAACTAAGGAACCCAGAGACCATGGTAAGACCAAGCATATCGACATAAAGTACCATTTCATCAAACATAGAGTAAAAGAAGGCCAACTTGTTGTAAAGTGGGTGTCATCTGAAGATAACCCAGCAGACCCCCTCACAAAGGGTCTGAGTAGGGCTAAGCATATTCAGCATGCTCGAAGCATAGGGCTGAAAGATGATATTAGTTTTAGTGGTTATATTAGTCTAGTTCAGAAACTTGTTACAAAGTAAATGTAATTGACTTTTGGTGATTAAATAATAAAGTATTATTTATGAGTTTGTTTACTACCATTTGTCAATTTTTTATTATTGTGTTTCATATTTTGCATGTTTTACTTCCCGAATAATATGATTGTTCAAACTCGCGTACTTTTGGAAGTAAGTAGTGAATTAAGACTGTCATGAATTGAATTGCAGATTGTCTAACAATAGACATAACGATAAGAATTGCTGCAATGTTCATGAGTACTCAGAGAGTGAGATTTGAGTATTGGATAAACCCACGCTCAGAGTATTACTTCATGGAATTCATCACGAGTAATACTGAGACAATAATATCTATGATCTTGAAACGAAGATATATGAGTTGTAATTTGCAAATCGGCTATGCATTGGTGATACGAAAACGCATCAGTAACTTGGTGTTATAAAACGTATTATCATCTATGGTTTGATGAGTAAAAGATACAAGCATATGAGTCAATGTTTATTCGTTCCTTTTTCCCTAACATGAAAAGAAATATATGTGGGCCCCTCGATGATTTGGTTTTGACTTTTGTATTGGGCCCAGCTAGGACTAAATTGATGTGTTCAATTAGAAGTCCTATATCATCACAAATCAGAAATCGGGAGACATAGATTATGGACAAAGAGATTGATTGTATTCCATGTCTTATGTCTAGGGAGATCTAGTAGAACGAAGGGTCATGAGATCACTTATCTTAGGACACGTAACTGACTGGGTCAGAGTTCGACAGCAGCTTTTGGAAGCTACAATTTGCTGGTCAAATTTAGAAGTCATACTAGCAATTATAGTTACAGACTTCTCCAAGTGGGAGATTGTTGGATTAGGTATCTAAGCCCATAACTATAATTGGTATGTACTTGAATTGATAGCAGCACAGTCCTTTTAGGTTGCCCTCAAACCTAGCAACCAGACATCCATGAGTGAGACCCTGGAATTAGTCCACGACATCTCTATATGTTTGTATATGTGTTATGTAGTATGATAGTTATGTTATGTGATATGTGGTATGCTTGTTGACTCTATGTCATTTACATGGAAGACCCCAAGGGAGCCTGTGGTAGTTGGATATCAGACCATGGGGGGAGCCCATGGTATTCCAGGTAAAGACCATTGGGGAGCCCATGGCATGTAGGTATAAGACCCTAGGAGGAGCCCACGCCATCCCGGAGTAAGACCTTGGAGGGTTTCTATGACATCCTTATATGTTTGTATGCATGGCTCATGTGGTTTATGTAGCCAATATAGCTAATATGGATTATATGATTATGTGGATTGTGTGGGGTATGCTATGGGGAACTCACTAAGCATTAGCTTACAGTTTGTTGGTTATTTCACTTACATCAGAGCCTAAGGGCAAGGGCCCAATGTGATGGCACGTCATGCACTCTCCGACGTTTTATTTGGGGACACTCTAGTATTATGAATAAAATGTTTGATGTTATGGATTTTGAAAACAATTGTGGTTGGGATTTTATATCTTATGGAAATGATTTCGTTACTTAAAAATAAAAATTTTTATTGGATATTTGGGTTGTTACAACTTGGTATCAGAGCCTTGGTTTGAGGGATTCGGGCACACTATCGGGTGTGTTAGGACTCAAACTAAGGAAATAGTAAAATTGTTCTAAAAAATGAAAAGGTAAAACTTATTAAACTGGAAAAGGGAGAGTGCAATGCACGTAATCGTTCGAGCTTAAGTAAGTGCTTCCCCAATATGTTAGCCATGCTATACTAATATTTGGATATGATATTCGAATGGATCTTGCTATGTGTATGCTTTAAAATTTGTATACGGTTAGGATCTTATAGCCTTAGAAAGATGTATTTGGCCTAATTTCCTATTCTATGTATAATTTGCAAACATAAGGCAACCAGTTATGATTGATTTGAGTTCTAGTTTGATATGGATGGAGCAAATCTTAGGATGGCCTAGGATTTGAGTTATGCAGTAGTCGTTGAGATATGTCTTGTTCTAGGATGAATTAGAGTTATCAGGTAAAGCCTTGAGGAAGGTATATGTAGGTGTGGAAGGTAGTATTGGTCTCTAACTGCTGAAAGCATAGGACCTATACCCGAACTAATGTTAGATTTGAAAGCTCTAAGGAGACTGGTGTGGAAGGATCCCCTTTTATAAATATCTTGATCATTATGCTTATGGTATTTCAGATTAGTATGGTGGTGACACGACATGGAGAAGGGGGACCAGGATCAGGATTAGGATTAGGATCAGGATCCGGATCTGGGTCAGGCTATGCTACCTAGCCTATTGATGAGAAGTTGCGCGAGCTAATCGCAGCTGAAGTTACCATTGGATTAGGTGTCTAAGCCCATAACTATTGTTGGTATGTACTTGAATTGATAGCAATACAGTCCTTTTGGGTTGCCCTCAAACCTAGCAATCGGACAAGGAAATTATGAAAGGAGAGATATTAATCTATTATAAGATTAATAAATTAATATAAATGAATTTATTAATGTGTCAAAAGATTAATATATTAATTAGAAATCATTATGTTTAATTAATAGTTAGCCAGAAACTAATCAGAATTAATTTTGGGGCTAAAAGTATTAATTATAAGGTGCAGGGACTAATTTGCACTTATCTAACAGTTGAGTGGAAGGCTCTAGAACCCCCTTGGAAGAGGGTAGACGAAATCTATAAGGGAAACCCTAATGATTTCATCCATGGGGGCTTGGATAAGGCCCTTGGGTTTGCTTAGGCCCTAAGCAAGGAGCATTAGGGTTTTTTCCTAAACCCTAGATCCTTCATCTATATAAGGAGCCTCCCGGTTCACATTTTTGCCACTCCTTCTTTTAAAGAAACCCTAGGCCGAGAATTGCATACTCCCTCCCCCTCTCTCCTTCTAGTTTCCTTCTTGCTAGTTCTTGGGTGTGATTCCATTAGAGGCATTACATTTGTAGTGCTAAGCTTCCAAGGAGATCAAGATCAAGTTCAAGAGGATTTTCAATTATTTTCTATAACAATTGAAAGGTATGTAATTCCTAAACCGTAGTTTCTTATTTTCGAAAATATCCTCTCTCCTCTAGGGCTCTTGTTTTGCAATTCAAAGTTATATGTTCAATAGTTAAAACATAGATCCAAAGTAGGTTGCATGTGAACTTAGGAATTGTTTTTCTAGTTTATTTGTTTTACCTAAAACCCATAAGTTACGAGGGGCATACTTGACGCTACCCCAATTATTTTTAGGGAGGTCAAGGAAGGGATGATGGAGATCATGGAGGACTAGCTCAGATCTTTTTCAAGCCGAGATTGTTGCAGCCCAGGTCGGGGCCCGAACTCCCTTGTTCTGGGAGTTCAAGGCGTGCTGAGCGCTTGAGTTCTTTGGGATCAGGGATCCCATAGCTAGTCGATGTTGGGTGGTAGAGATAGAGAATACCCAACGCACGAGTTTTTGCCCTGACGCAGTGAAGGTGGGGTTTACCTCGTGTATGTTGAGGGACCGAGCCAGGGAATGGTGGGAGGAGGTGACTAGCCAGGTGGGATCAGCTGTTGTGGCTGTGATGTCATGGGAGAAATTTTTCAGGCAACTTAAGTTGCAGTTTGCACCATCTATTGAGGTGAAACGGTTAGTAAAGGAGTTCCCGGAGCTCCAGCAGACCACCGAGATTGTGGCAAATATCACCACTAAGTTTCAGGAACAAGCACTGTAGATCCCGTAAAATATTGCGGATGAGGATATGAGGAGGACGAGGTATCATTCCATGCTGAGGGATGATATTTGTAACTTCGTGAGCTTTACAGTGTGCAAAACCCTAAATGAGATTGCAGAAAAGGCCCAGGAGTGGGAGATGGAGTTGGAGCTTCGCACCAAGCGGGAGCCAGAGCAGGTTCAAATAGTTGCAGGTCAGGCTAAAAATCCTAAGAGCTCTCATTCTTCCAGTAGGGCCACCAGGGTCGTGGCTGATGTGCCAAGTGCGATAAGCCACATAATAGGGTTTGTCGAGCAGCGGGCTTCGGATGTTATGTATATGGCCAACAGGGCCACAAGAGTAGGGATTGCCCCAAGAAGGGCTTGATTTGTTTTCACTGCAACCAGACTAGCCATAAAAAGGGCGAATGTCCGAGGTTGCATGGCAGCGCCTGCGCCCGCCACAATGCGGATCACTGATGGCCACCCCGCCACAATGAGGGCCATTGATGGCCACCCGTGCATTTCAGTTGACTACCGAGGAGGCTCGGGCAGCACCAGACGTCGTGGCTGGTACGTAATTTGTTTTCATGTTTGATATTGATTTTTTATGCTTATGTGTGTGTGTGTGTGTGTGTGTATATATATATATATATATATAGGGACCTTTTTGGTAAATGGCATGTTGGCTCATGTTCTTTTCGTTTTGGGAGCTACTTGGTCGTTTGTATCACTTGCGCTTAGCAAGAAGTTTCGGGATGCTCCAAGGACCTTGGATTCCTCACTTGAGGTTGAGATTACGGATGAACTTACTGTGAGTGTTGTGAGGGTATATCTGGATTGTGTCCTGAATGTGTTTGGGGAGAGGTTCTGTGTTGATCTAGTTCTGATATCGTTGCGAGGGATGAAGGTGATCGTCGGAATGGACTGGTTAGGGGCCAATGGAGCCATGATAGACTACGAGCACCAACTGCTGAGACTTCGAACCCTAAGTGGGGGATCTGGTTCTTATAGTTGTATATCTTTTATAGGTTGATATACTGAGTTCACTATAAACCATGCTCTGAAACCAATCTGTCACACCCCAAAACCAGAACGGCGGAAATGTTCGGTGGTGGAGGACATCATGTTTAGTATCACAAGTCATGCATCATAGTAATCAAAGTAATAAACAACCATTTCATTAGAAAGAAAGTGTTTACAAAGTATGTGGTTCACATAACATAGACTAAAAGTAAATAAAAAAAACAATACATGAAGCTATACTGCTCCATCCTTTGAATTCCCAGTGCGCATACCTGTCTACTGGTTTCCTGAGAATACAAGTTACTTTGAAAGCGTAGATCAACATTTAAGCTGGTAAGTTCATACGATTTTAGTGATGTAATGTAAGTTATAGTAAGTTGTAAGTTTTGTATAGAAAAGTTCGCCCGTTCCTCCAGAAAATCCTATATATCCAACTTTGATGAAAGATAAGTAAAAATGACTCTACAATCCTTTTTATGAGTACTAAGTGGATACAAATTATATAAAACCCAGGGTAAACAAGCAATCGATTGTTTGTATCTGACCTAAGCCCACAACCAAACAAGGAACAGGGAATGAGGCGGAAGACACACCTCCCATTGTCAGTTAGATCATTGTTGTATATAACCCCGACGTATTCACATGGTACTCACGGAGTTAATTGCAATAGTTCCTTTATATTTGATGAAAACATTCTTTAAGAAAACCCTTATTTCTTTTAGTAAAAATGGTAACCACGATGGTTCCTTCTATAATCACTTGGTCTATACTAGCTATATATAATCTAATATCGAATAGATAGTTAGTTGTGTAAATCTGCCCTAAGTCCATAACCAAACAAGGAATAGGAAGTAAGGTGGAAGGCACACATCTAACTACCTATCGGTTATTAATTATATGTAACCCTGATGTATAAACCAAAGTATTATAGAGTTAACCAATTAAGGTCCTTTAAGTTATACTGGTTTAATCAAATGGATTAAACCCTTTACTGGTAAGTTTCTAGTTCCGTATACCAAACGTTCTATTTGAAAAGTATGTTTTGTACTAGAAAACGGTGCATTGAATTAACGTCCTATGACCTAACCCATACCTGGTACCCCTTATGATTACTTGGTGTATATACAACATATATGTAGCTAAGATTGAATAGATAGTAGGTTGAGTGAATCTACTCTAAGCCCACAACCAAACAAGGAACAGGAAATGGATCAGAAAGCGCACATCCTACTACATGTTGGATCTGATTAATATATATATATATATATATATATATATATATCCCTGATGTGTACACTAAGGATTCATAAAGTTAGTATAATGGGTCCCTTTCTAATGAATGTACTAGACTCGACTGTTCTGTTTGTCATTTGAAAAGATGTAAGTTTTCCCTAGTTTATAACCATCTTAACTCGAAAATAGTTTGCATTAACTTTCAAGTGGAACTATCACAATATGAAAGTAATGGGAAAATGTAAGTACTCAGTTGTCTTTTGAATTGACATCCTGACGTAATGATTACCTTAAAACAAGTTTGTTTTATTGAAGTCATAATGTGATGAGTAGTACCCATACTGTACGCTCTCCATGCAAGAGATTATGGGGACCAAACATGACTTCCGAAACAAATTGCTAGGCCGTGTAAATTCACATTAAGGTTATATTATCATGTAAACCCAATTTACCACCACCTTTTGTTTACAACAATGAGTTAGTGATTATTGGTATAATTAGATCCTGTATTGTTCTCCTGCTTTAGCATTTAGTATGTTCTTTCTGTTTATAGTAGCTTAGTATGTTCTTTCTGTTATCGTGTATTGTATCTTCTTCCCTGTTTCTCTTTATAGTATGTTCTAGTATCTAGTATGAACTGAACCCCTCAACTATACCTATTATAGTTTACTAGTATGTTTACTTGAACTGTTATTGAAAAGACTCATTTATATATTAAGTTATGATTGTACTTTAAAAACGGAGTTTTATAAATTATAAAGTAACATAACTTAAAAAGAGTTTTTTGAAATGTTTTGATTACTTATAAAAACATAGATGTTTATATCAAACGTTTACACAATTATCAATTGTGTTCAACTTGTATTCCCCCCCCCCTAAAAGCATTTAAAATAGTTTACAAGATTGATTATAGGGGTATGAACTCACCTTATGTGGGTGATTCAAACGAATATGTGTGTAAGGATGAGAAGCTCCATGAATGCATCCCGAGACACAAACAAGTCCTAAATGACATATAATGGCATATATTGGCACAGTGACGGAGCTTGAACATTCGAGTTAAGGGGGGGGGGGGGGGGCGAAAGTAAAATACGTAGAAAAAGAATATAGGGGGCACAGTCAATTTTTTTAGTTTAAGGTCTAATATGTAAAAATTGTATAAGTAAAGGGACTAGTTCTGAAAAAAAATAGGGGGGCCACAACCCCCCCCCCCCCCTTGTCTTAATGAATATAGTATTTAGAAGCAACCATATGCAAGGAAACACCTTTAGGGACTCGGAAACACTTGAAATGAAGTGTTGAATCACATGTGATTAATCAAAGGGGTGTTTATGGCCATGGGTTTACGTCCATGGGGTTTACGGCCGTAAACTCATGGTAAAACATGCATAAGAGGGTGGTTTAAGGTCCTATCTATCATCCCTTAGGGGTTCAAGGTCTAGTGCTTGGATATGAGAAGGGTTTGAGGCCAAAATGTGTCCAAATCATGGGTTTACGGCCAAGGGAGATTCCATGGCCATAAACTCAAGATGTTTAGGGTAATTAGGTCTTAAATCAAAGGGGGTTTCATAGGTTCAAGTGTTCTTATGGATAGCAAGTACTTAGAAGTGTTTAAGGCTCAAAACATGATCAAAACAAGGGTTTACGGCCATAACCCAGAGTTTACGGTCGTAAACTCTTGATGATCATGAGATTGATGATGAACAAGTGTAAATCAAGGCTTCGATCAAGAGTCCTTACAAGTAGAATGAGTTTAAGGATGAAATACTTACGTTTTTGGAGATTTTGGAGGGTTCACGGTTGAAGAAGGTTGAGAGAGAATGGAGTCGTGTGCGGCCGAGAAGTGAGAAATGAAGAAAAATGAAGTCTTCACTTATATATAGGAGGAGAGTTCACGGTCATCAAGAGTTTACAGCGGTAAACTCTCGTTTGCGGCCGTAAACTCCTTGTGATGGAGTTTCTGGCTTGATTGCAACCTTTTAATCTCGAGCTAACACTTCGTAACACTCAATCTTTAAGTGTACTAAGCCTAGAACTCATTAGAATGCCCTTTAACCAGACTAAAGGAAAAAGGATTTAGTCTGACTCTCTATTGATTGGGTGGACTTATAAAGAAAAAAAATTCAGGTTGGCACACCGCGTACCACCCCTAGACAGATGGCCAGAGAAAGCGAACGATCTAGATACTCGAGGATATGCTACGAGCATGCGTACTGGAATTTGGAGGGAGTTGGAATACATACCTCCACTATCAGAGTTGCCATACAACAATAGTTATCATGCTAGTATTGACCGACCCCCATTTGAGATGTTGTATGGTTGGAGGTGCAATATTCCCATGTGTTGGGGTGAGGTTGGGCATCGAGTCATGGGAAGTACCTAGGTGGTGCTCAAGAGCACCTAGTTGATCCAGCAGGTGCGCGATAGGCTACGAGTCATGCAGAGCCATCAGAAAATTTATGCTAATTGGCATCACTCAGACCTCGAGTTTCAGGTGGGGGACTTCGTGTTGCTGAAAGTGTCACCATGGAAGGGTGTCATTAGGTTTCGGAATAGGGGCAAGTTAAGACCCCAATATATACGCTCGTTCAGGATTTCCACTCGAGTGGGCAAGGTGGCTTACCGTTTGGATCTGCTAAATGAGCTTAGCCAGATTCACAACACCTTCCATGTGTCCCAGCGTTAGAAGTGGGTCATAGACGAGGCCGCAGTTATTTCTTTGGACGACATTTAGGTGGATGAGAGCCTGAACTACATTGAGAGGCCTGTTGCAGTTTTGGATAGGAAAACTAAGGTTCTTTGTAACAAAGAGGTGAAGCTAGTGAAGGTGCAATGGCAGCATCGAAGAGGATCCGAACGGACCTCGGAGCCGTAGGATGAGATGAGGAGGTATTATGCGGACCTTTTTGCCTCAGCAGACTTCGAGGAAGAAGTCTAATTAGGGAGATTTGTAACTCTTGGTCCAGGTATTATCTATTTTTCAAAATTTTAAAGTTTTGGACTGCAACTTGACAAGTTGGGGAGCTCCAACTCGTCATGTAGAGATCAATGTGGATGCGGGTTAAAGACTCAACTCGACAAGTTGGGTAGCCCCAACTCGACGAGTAGACGCTGGAAAGGAAAACCCTAATTTTTAGGGTTTTCAGCCTATTTAAAGGCATTAAGCCTCATTGTTATCCTCCCTTATCACCCTCTCAGTCCATAGAAACCCTAAATTGTGTCTTATCTCCCATTTTGAGTGTGTGAGAGCTTAAGGAGTTCCTTTTTTGTCACACCCCAAAACCGGAACGGCGGAAACGTTCTGGGGTGGCTGACGTCATGTCATGTATCACAACACATGCATTATAGTAATCAAAGTACAACAAAACATTGCATTAATAGTAATAGTTTTACATGGTTTACATTACAACATAATAAAGTGTACAAACAAATATAATAAGAACAGCTTGGTACTAAGTTATCTTCATCAACGGCTCCGGGGATGTACCTGTCTAAATGCTGACCTGAGATTACAAGTTATTTGAAAAGCGAGTATCAGCATTTTTACAAATGCTGGTGAGTTCATAATTATTAGGTGGCATTTCAATCAAATAACTTTAATAAGTAGTAGTTTAAGTGTTTTCTGTGTATTAGAGTTCTTTCCAGAAAATCCTATATTTTCTGTAATAAAAGCAGCCTTCTACCAAGGCTGGTCAGTGTTATGTGGTAAAAAGTAGTTTTCCCTAATTTGCTATCATTATCAAAATACTGAATTTAATTATTGAGAAAAGCAAACAACATCAGGGAATAACATATGCCTCAGCAGTGAGGATTGCTGACTAAGGCAAGGAACCATTGACTACAGGAGAATATCGAACTAACGACACGCCTGGTTCAATCTAACAAGTAGAGACTCAGACCCCAGAAAGTACCAAATGAAAGGTACAACTGGTAAGGTCTAAAACAGTGAAAGACAGGCCCCAGATGGTATCAAATGAAAGATACGTCTAGTAAGGTCAAAACAGAGATAACAGACCCCATACAGTATTAAATGAAAGATACGTCTTGTAAGGTCAAAACAGTGAAAGACAGACCCCCAGACGGTATTAAATGAAGCATACGTCTTGTAAGGTCAAAACAGTGTGACTCTGAAAATGAGTTACATCATACAGTGTAGATTGCCGGTGAAATACCGTTACCTTGAGGCCAAAGAATTATAAGGTAACCCCGGGATACTCGTAACCATACTGACTAGAGTTCCAGACGCCCTACAAGCATCTATAAGATGTGACATTTGTCACCCGTTGGCTTGGTAGGCCGGGACTGTAGCTAGCAGTCTGGGTGCAGGGTTGTCAATCCCGTATAGATCTATACACACAATGTCCGCTCTCCCTACAGGAGACTCTGGTTACCAACTAGACGATGAAGAAGGACGTGTCCTTAAGATGCATCCCAAATAGTGGGTAGAGACTTCCAAATAGTGGGTAGTGTGTAAGTGTTGAACTAGAGGTAGAGACTTCCCAATAGTGGGTTTCTAATGTAAGTATAGACTAGAGGTAGAGAGTCTTAACTGAACTGACTAGAGAATTCCTCTATGTCCATACTCATATACATAATATATAACTAATGTATCAAACGACCTTTAGACGGCCATCCGATCCCACTAGACCACATCTCAACGAAGAAAAGGAAATAGGGTGGACGAGCCTTCCTAAGTCCCTCAATCATTACTTATATGTATCTATATACGCACAGACACACATCTAACTATGGCTGGGTGTGTATTAAGTGGAAACATATCATTATGGTGTGAATTCATACAGTGTGGATAGATCGAGTCGCGAAGTATAAGCGTACCCGGTATAAGTGATATAGGAACAATGACAGGTATAAGCGATATAGAGACGAAAACAGGTATAAGTGATATAGAGACGATAACAGGTATAAGTGATATAAGTGATATAGAGTCGATAACAGGTATAAATGATATAGAGACGATAACAGGTATAAGTGATATAGAGATGATAACATGTATAAGTGATATAGAGTCGAGAACAGGTATAAGTGATATAGAGTCGATAACAGGTATAAGTGGTATAGAGACGATAACAGGTATAAGTGATATAGAGACGATAACAGGTATAAGTGATATAGAGACGATAACAGGTATAAGTGATTTAGAGTCGATAACAGGTATAAGCACATCGTGAAGTGTAAGCATGATTGAGTAGGAGTTTAAATAATATGAAAGTGAAGCTGCGGTAACTAACAAGTAAAAGTATAAGTCGTCAAAGGATATTTTGATGAAAAACCTTCATACTCAGGAAAAATCACAGTTTGTATTATTTTGTAAAATATGTTTAAAACCCTTGGAAATCTTTCATAAACCAGTTTAGAATGAATTTGGATAAACCAGTGTAAGTAAAAGTTTTGAAACAAGTAAAAAATCATCATAGTGTGGTACTCGGTAAAACAGTGTAAGGTGTGGTAAAATCTTGTGGATGCGGGTTATCAATCACATGTGATTGATATGATAACTGGCATGTTTAACTTGTAATCCCCCCCCCCCCCATTAAAAACATTTAAAAGCATTTAAAAGGTTCATTCAGGGGTATGAACTCACCTGGTGTAAGTAGGTCCGACGAAGGTGTCGTTTGGGCGTTCGGTGTCACGCAAGGACTTGAACACACACAATGACCTATTTTAACATATGATAACATATGTTCACATACAATTAGCATATTATATACTAATTAAACAACTATACGCGCTCAAAGGAGCGGAAAACACTTTGGCTAAGTGTTTGGCTGTCCCGGGTAGCGTCTAAAGGTGTGTATGGCTAAGGAATGGAGTTTACTCTCCAAGATTAAGCCCCCAAAGTTGAGTTTATGGCCCATGGACATCTCACCATGAGTTTACGGCTGTAAACTCATGGTGATGGGTTCTAGGGTGTTTAATGCTTCTAGCTTGCTCATGGAATTATTCTAAGTACTTCTCACAAAAGGCATGAGTGGGTTTGAGGCTTCTAAAGGCATTTTCTATGAGTTTACGACCAAGGGGCCACTCCTAAGGGAGTTTACGGCCGTAAACTCTCATCCTTAGAGTTTTGTGAAGTTTAAAGCCCCTAAGGCCTTGCTAGCAATTTATAATGAAGTGTGATGCTATTTTGGGGGGTTAAACTATCATTTGGATGTGTTTTGGGGAGTTTACGGCCTAGGTACTTGCTTGGACCGTAAACTCCAAGTCACCCCATATTTCCTTGTGTTTAAGTCCTTGTGTCAATCCTAGTATTTTATAGAATTAGTGTAAGGCCATTTGGGGGGCAAAAACCACATTTTTGGCACATTTAGGGGTGTTTACGGCCTTGGTATATACCTGGGCCATAAACTCCCTTTTCCCCTTTCATTTCATTGTGTTTAAATGGTCTAAACCCAAAATACCAAGTCCCTAATTTATGTGTGAAGCCTAAGGGTGGTTTGGGAGTGTTTTGGAGGCATTTTAACAAGGTTTTGAGGGGTTTAAAGCCTAAGCTTTTGTTTGAACTGTCAACTCTCTTTTACCCCCTAAATCCATGAGGTTTAATGTTTAAACACTCCTAGGCTAATACCTCAATTTATTTCCTAGCCATTAGGGACAAGTTTGGGTCATTTTGGCCTCATTTTAGGTGTTTACGGCCTAAGGAGGAGCTTAGGCCGTAAACTCCTTTTCCATTGCTTCTAAGTCAGAATTTTGGGGGTATAAACACAAATCAATATGTTTAGAATAAGCTAGGGTAAGCGGACTTACAATTTGGAAGCGTTTGGTTGCGTATTCGGGGCGAAAACGAGTCTAGAGAGAGAGTATAGAGAGAGAGAGAGAGGGTGGAAAAGCTCCAAATAGAGTTTACTCCCCTTTATATATGGGTGGGAGTTAGAGCTCAGTGAAATTCTACCCAATACTGCCGTTATCCGGGGTTTTGGTCACACCCGATTTAGTGGTCGTAATAATAAGAACTAACTTTTTCCAATTAAATGGAAATGTGTGTTATGTGTTTTTATTCCCATTTATCACGACTTAACGGCATATTAAATGTAAACAAATGAAATGATTATTCAATTGACGACCTCTAATTAACGGAACTTTTATAAACTGGAATATTCCGTTAACAGTAATGGGGAAATGTAACAGAACAATTTGGGTTGTCGCATCATTCCCCCGTTAGTGGGAATTTCGTCCCGAAATTCAGGTCTAGGCAAGGAAGTAGGTATGAATGGCCAAGTAAAGGTAAGAGGGTACTTCCTATATGGTTGTCCTCGCATTCCCATGTGAACTCTAGTCTGTGTTTGTCATTCCGACAGACCTTCATGTACAGGATGCGGATTCCACCTAGTGTAGCTAGTGGGTTCCAGCTGGTATATCTACGAGGTTAGAGTTCTCAATGGATTCTATCAGGATGGGTGAGTTACGAAGAGTGATGTTGGGAAATCACGTATCATGTCTAAGAAGTGGATCGATCGGGTGTGAATTTGTGGTATGTCCGAAAGTAGTAGCAGCCTGAAAAGGGTAGGACCAAGTCTCCATGAGAATTTTCATATGGTCCTAAGCTCTCGGAAGGGTAGAGCTTTTTAGTACTTAGAACATAGTGTACTTCTATGGCAAGATCAACACTGGCGTGATCGCCATTCCGAAGTTCCTAACGTTCTCACTTGTACTGGATGTGTAGTCCTTCATGTTAGTTCTTAGGAAGCTCGGGTTATCTTTGGTTTCGTGTTTCTCGTCAACTGGATGATAGAGACTTTCTAGATCGTCGAGTAGGTTGCATGACTATGGTCTTCGGTTTGCTATAGAGTGTCTATCCCAAACTCGTGCAAAATGGACCTGCACTAACGACGCTTGAGATACGGAAACCCTGAGGGTCGGGGAGATAGGGTTTCACTAGACGAGCGTTGGACTATCTTGGGAGGTGGTTCTACTATCTCTGCGTGAGATGGTATTCGTGGAACACCTAATATTCCAAGGGATCTCTAAGACTGTGGTTTATTCTAGCGTGGAAAGTGTATGTTCCTGCATAACCCTTCGACTAACACCAAGGCTGGTGTCAAGCCTATGATCTCTTCGGGATCCGGGTCATGAGATTTAACGCAACCACTTTCACACTTGACCAAATATTCTTGGTTGCGAAGGTTATCCTGTGGTTCTCGGTATCCTAGTGTTCACTTCGGAGAATGTATTTCATCATCTACAGGGTGACGACGATTTCCTCCAAGCAAGAGGGTGGAGGATGATAGGCACTACCTGTCTATAACAGGGTGGGCAAGGTGCCTGAGTAGTTAGAGCATCTACTGCAACTACTCTTCCGAAGGTTCTGAGTTTTCTTGGTCTAGGTCAAATCTAGTGGGTATATGGTTTCATCACTCGGAACTTTACTCGCTCAACCCGCAGGGATTCACTTGACTCCGACTCCTATGTTATGGAATAGGGTGAAAGTGTTTTGCTAAGAGGTTCGTGGTAGAACTCATGCTTGGCTTAACCGCCAATACTTGATGTCTGCCAGCGTATACCTTGTTATAGTGGTCAGCCTCGTGAGTTCTATTCTCTGGGTTCACGAACCTGATGTGCGAGGTGCGAAGGGTCTCCTGGGGGAATCTAAGAGGTATGCTTCGGATGGTTGTCGTTTTCTGAAGTATCTGCAGTGTCTTTCGCTTCGGTGTTTATCTGACTACGAGGGGTCGGTCAACAGTGTATGGTACCCTCCCTTGGGTACTTCGGAAGGTTTGAGATAAGAGGGATGATTGATGGATTGCATTAGGTTTGATTATTTGTGTTAGGTTTAGGTTCAGGGGAACCTCTATGCACCGACATGGCTACAGAGAAAGTTCTTTTTACACAGCACTAAGGGTGTACACATGGTTGCACGAAGTCAAACCATGATCAATAGAGTCGTCGAAGTTGGCACACTTCGACATGATATATAATGAAGATCGATAGAGTCATGTGCCGAACAGGCACACAAGTTCTAGGCATCTCGGGTTTCGTCCTATGTATCACTACCGCGGATACCTGGACTGATAGAGTCGACGCGGAAATATATAAATTTCTAAGTGTTTCCGAATAGAGTATCTTTTCATGAATGAATTCTCACAAGGCATTTCTATAATCGCCTCACATATACTAGTCATGTATATTTAAGGTGGGGAGGACTGTTGACTAAGCGACCCCGCCCTAAATCCACAACCAAACGAGGAACAGGAAATGAGGCGGCATTCGCTCACTCTAGGTCTTTCCATCTTAAATATACATGGCCGTAACGTATATGTTTAGCCCCTATAGTTTTACCTAATGAATTTTAAATTTTATAATAGTGCTGCGACTTTCGCCTTACTGGATAGAATTTATATTTGTATTAGTCTTTTATTGTTCTTTGGTTTAGTTATCCGAGGTCGAGAGACGTACAAAAAATCTAATTAGTTCATTGCTGCTTCCTCCTAAGCAGTAGAGTTAGGCTCCTCCTGTGCCTTTGTTGTTTCTTTCAGTTGGGCAATCCCTTTTGAAGTGTCCCTTTCCACCACATCGGTGAGAAACTATATTGGTTGCTATGCTAGTGGTTGGTGTAATAAACTCCACCGGGGCTCTGCAGGTACGAGAGGTGTGCCCCTTCCTGTTGCATCTAATACAGTGGAGTTCCCGACAGACACCATGATGATGGTAACTGCACTTGCCGCAGTGGGGAAGGTCTCCTAGATATGGTCTGCTTGAAGTCGGGAGGGAAGGGTTGGCAGGATTTTCTTCCGCTTGTTGCCATTCGGAGGGTCCTTGGGCCAAGGTACTTCCCTCCTCCATCTTGAGTTTTATCTTTAGTAGGTTCGTTTGAGGTTCTTGGGTGACTGGGCATGGAAGTATTGGTTGTTGTGTCCCTTGCTAACATTTACGGTGTTAGCATTCAGGTGAGCCATGACAGCTGCTACGGCTGCTGAGACAACAGCTTGGAACGTAGCTTCATCGAATAAGAGAGTAGGTTTCTTGCTTGTGGATTGATTGCGCTTCTTCGGTGGCATGGTTTTTCCTACACAGAAAGGAATACAAGATGATAAGAGGCGATAGCTAACCTTGAACATTTCTATCCTAAATGTATTAGGCATAATATTTTTCCCATGCCTTGGATACTTGTCGTCTGAGTATCGACCTACATCTCTATGATGTAGTTCTGGTAATCGAGTTAGGCGTATGAGTATTGGAAAAGGCCATAAGATGCGAGTCGTTCCTACTAAGTTACCTTTTATACTGGGAAAGGTTTCACTCTCCGGCCTGGAGAGATTTGAGAACGGTTCGGAACGAAACTGCGGAAAGAGAGGCTCATGAAGGCTCATGGCTAAACACTCTCAATAAAGGTGTGGGGATCCACCCTAATCGTGTAACTGGCAATGGGAGACGACGATTTACCTAAAAAATAGCATGAGTAGTGTAACCAGTAACTCACTAAACTGTATTATTTTATGGGTGTATTAGCGTGAGGAACACGAGAAAAAGGAAATTCTCGGGTTCCATGTACTGGCTCCCTCGGTCTGCCTCGTGTCTTTGACTGGAAACGGCGTTAGTTTCCTTCGGGTAGTTTCCTAGGGTTCTCTTCTTGTATGGACATATTGAATTTCTACTCCACCTTCCTTTTAATTCCAACTCTGGGTGTCATCACTTCATGATGGATGACTGGGAATCTCCGAAGGTTAGGCGAATTCCTCACCGATCTCTTTAAAAGAATATGGGCACTTGGTGCATTCAATGGTCTCGACCCAGTTCATTTATTTCCGAAAAGGAAATCTTCTCAATGAACTTCTTCGGGGTCGACTTCAACTCTCCTGTCAAGCAATGAAGTGGGTAGGGTTGTCTACAGGGTTCGCGCGAGAATGGAAATGTCTAAAGAATCCTAAGAGATTATTAACATTTCACTGTATGATCCATATCGAGTCCTGATACAATTACATAGGGTATACAAATCATATATAGCTTAAATCCGATAGGCCTTCGAATATGTGATACTACTCTAGAACAACGAGGAAAAGGAAATAGAGCGAAACCACACATTCTTAGCCTATGGGATCCTTATTATATATAACCTTGGGAGTACACCCTCTGTAGTTGTAGGTATGTCAATAAGGATCTTTTAGTTATTCACGCAAGGTTGTTT
Organism: Lactuca saligna; assembly: GCF_052625555.1. Lineage (NCBI taxonomy): Eukaryota > Viridiplantae > Streptophyta > Magnoliopsida > Asterales > Asteraceae > Lactuca > Lactuca saligna. The sequence goes on along the minus strand of NC_136421.1, from coordinate 62,938,091 downwards.
ATGTATTCTAAAATACCCCTATGGTATTTTAATTCTTGTTTGATTCTTATCTTCTGAATATGATTCTGGGATTAGTGTGGATCTTTTAGCATTCTAAAATACTCCTATAGTATTTTAACTTTATGTTTGGCTCTAGGATTCCTAGTTGGTAAGTTTCAGACCCGTTGTATACCACTATCACTCCCAAGCACACGTTCATCGCATCTCGGATAAATGTAGTTGATCAGGTTACATTTATTCCATCTTACGATTACATAACTGCCCAGGTTTGACTGTAGTGCTCAACATCCGAGGACTTTTATTATTGTTCTTCTCGTGATACTTTTGTTCAAGTGTTTAGATTATGGATGTTATTATACTTTGGTAAAATATGGTTATATTTTAAAGTATAATTCTTGGTCAGAGTGTTTTATCCCTTTGCGTTTATAGGTTGTATATCTTTTATGAATTGATATACTTAGCTCACTATAAACAATGCTCTGATACCAATCTATCACACCCCAAGACCGGAACGGCGGAAACATTTTGGGGTGGATGACGTCATGTCAAGTATCACAACACATGCATTATAGTAATCAAAGTACAACAAAATATTGCATTAACAGTAATAGTTTTACATGGTTTACATTACAACATAATAAAGTGTACAAACAAATATAATAAGAACAGCATGGTACTAAGTTATCTTCATCAACGGCTCCGGGGATGTACCTGTCTAAATGCTGACCTGAGATTACAAGTTATTTGAAAAGCGAGTATCAGCATTTTTACAAATGCTGGTGAGTTCATAAGTATTAGGTGGCATTTCAATCAAATAACTTTAATAAGTAGTAGTTTAAGTGTTTTCTGTGTATTAGAGTTCTTTCCAGAAAATCCTATATTTTCTTTAATAAAAGCAGCCTTCTACCAAGGCTAGTCAGTGTTATGTGGTAAAAAGTAGTTTCCCCTAATTTGCTATCATTATCAAAATACTGAATTTAATTATTGAGAAAAGCAAACAACATCAGGGAATAACATATGCCTCAGCAGTGAGGATTGCTGACTAAGGCAAGGAACCATTGACTACAGGAGAATATCGAACTAACGACACGCCTGGTTCAATCTAACAAGTAGAGACTCAGACCCCAGAAAGTACCAAATGAAAGGTACAATTGGTAAGGTCTAAAACAGTGAAAGAGAGGCCCCAGATGGTATCAAATTAAAGATACGTCTAGTAAGGTCAAAACAGAGATAACAGACCCCAGACATTATTAAATGAAAGATACGTCTTGTAAGGTCAAAACAGTGAAAGACAGACCCCAGACGGTATTAAATGAAGGATACGTCTTGTAAGGTCAAAACAGTGTGACTCTGAAAATGAGTTACCAGCATACAGTGTAGATTGGCGGTGAAATACTGTTACCTTAAGGCCAAAGAATTATAAGGTAACCCCGAGATACTCGTAACCATACTGACTAGAGTTCCAGACACCCTACAAGCGTCTATAAGATGTGACATTTGTCACCCATTGGCTTGGTAGGCCGGGACTGTAGCTAGCAGTCTGGGTGCGGGGTTGTCAATCCCGTATAGATCTATACACACAATGTTCGCTCTCCCTACAGGAGACTCTGGTTACCAACTAGACGACGAAGAAGGACGTGTCCTTAAGATGCATCCCAAATAGTGGGTAGAGACTTCCAAATAGTGGGTAGTGTGTAAGTGTTGAACTAGAGGTAGAGACTTCCCAATAGTGGGTTTCTAATGTAAGTATAGACTAGAGGTAGAGACTCTTAACTCAACTGACTAGAGAATTCCTCTATGTCCATACTCATATACATAATATATAACTAATGTATCAAACGAACTTCGGACGGCCATCCGATCCCACTAGACCACATCTCAACGAAGAAAAGGAAATAGGGCGGACGAGCCTTCCTAAGTCCCTCAATCATTACTTATATGTATCTATATACGCACAGACATACATCTAACTATGGCTGGGTGTGTATTAAGTGGAAACATATCATTATGGTGTGAATTCATACAGTATGGATAGATCGAGTCGCGAAGTATAAGCGTACCCAGTATAAGTGATATAGGAACAATGACAGGTATAAGCGATATAGAGACGAAAACAGGTATAAGTGATATAGAGACGAAAACAGGTATAAGTGATATAGAGTCGATAACAGGTATAAGTGATATAGAGACGATAACAGGTATAAGTGATATAGAGACGATGACATGTATAAGTGATATAGAGTCGATAACAGGTATAAGTGATATAGAGTCGATAACAGGTATAAGTGGTATAGAGACGATAACAGGTATAAGTGATATAGAGATGATAACAAGTATAAGTGATATAGAGTCGATAACAGGTATAAGCGCATCGCGAAGTGTAAGTGTGATCGAGTAGTAGTTTAAATAATATGAAAGTGAAGCTGTGGTAACTAACAAGTAAAAGTATAAGTCGTAAAAGGATATTTTGATGAAAAACCTTCATAATCGGGAAAAATCACAGTTTGTATTCTTTTGTAAAATATGTTTAAAACCCTTGGAAATCTTTCATAAACCAGTTTAGAATGAATTTGGATAAATCAGTGTAAGTAAAACTTTTGAAACAAGTAAAAATCATTATAGTGTCCTACTCGGTAAAACAGTGTAAGGTGAGGTAAAATCTTGTGGATGCGGGTTATCAATCACATGTGATTGATATGATAACTAGCATGTTTAACTTGTAATCCCCCCCCCCCCCATTAAAAACATTTAAATGCATTTAAAAGGTTCATTCAGGGGTATGAACTCACCTGGTGTAAGTAGGTCCGACGAAGGTGTCGTTTGGGCGTTCGGTGTCACGCAAGGACTTGAATAAGCTAGGGTAAGCGGACTTACAATTTGGAAGCGTTTGGTTGCGGATTCGGGGTGAAAACGAGTCTAGAGAGAGTATAGAGAGAGAGAGGGTGGAAAAGCTCCAAATAGAGTTTACTCCCCTTTATATATGGGTGGGAGTTAGAGCTCAGTGGAATTCTACCCAATACTGCCGTTATACGGGGCTTTTGGTCGCACCCGATTTAGTGGTCGTAATAATAAGAACTAACTTTTTCCAATTAAATGGAAATGTGTGTTATGTGTTTTTATTCCCATTTATCACGACTTAACAGCATATTAAATGTAAACAAATTAAATGTTTATTAAATTGACGACCTCTAATTAACGGAACTTTTATAAACTGGAATATTCCGTTAACAGTAACGGGGAAATGTAACGGAACAATTTGGGTTGTCACATTTTTGGTGTGTTTGTGAAAAATCTTGAAGTAGTTGGTGCATATCTGAAGAGAGAGGCTGAAGATCCAGTGTTTACTCTATTGTGGCAACCATTTTAAAGTATAAAGTTAATACCTTGGCCTTTTATTGCTTAGATCTTTTCTTATGAAAGTATATGGTTATTTTTAGCTTACCTTGGGCTGAATATTGGATTTGAGCGCGTCATGAAGATATAGTTATAGATCTGGACGTCTCATGGTCGTTGTGGACTTAAAGTTGCCAACTTTATCAAGTCTTGGCCCTCCTTTATGCCCTAAGTCCCTTGATAAGCTTTTTTTTTTTTAGTGTTTTAGCCCTTTGATGCCTTGCATGGATGTAAAGTTAGCAACTTTACGTGATATCTTAACCCTAGGGGACCAGATCTGTAGTTTGGGGATTTAGATTGGACTAGAAGGGATCGAAGATGTTAAGACAGGGAAAACTCAACAAGTTGCCTTGACAAGTCGACGAGTTGGATCGGGTTTTTCCGCTTCCTGGATACTGAGCGAACTCGGCGAGTTGGCTAGGGTTTTTCCCAGTTTTCTGAACACTGAAGAAACTCGACGAGCTGCTAAATGCACTCAACAAGTTGGGTCAACATGGATTGTTGACCTTGACTTTGACCATGGTTGACCAACTTTGACTTTAAGGGTATCTTTGATATTTTGGGATTTTAATGAAGTTGGTCACATGGTGGTTGTAGGCAGTTGAGTTGGAGCTGTGAGTTGGGATTTGATCTTATCAGTTCAACATCCTTGAGAGGTAAGTCTCCTCACCATACCAATGTGTCTAACGCACCAAGGCCAGACCATTTAGTTAGTTGTAGTGTTTATTGTGGATTCACTACCGATATGTTTGGTACGCATGAATATGTGAATATGCTAGTATTTTATTGACTATATATGTGAAGACCCCGAGGGGAGCACGTGGTAGTTTGATATTAGACCATGGGGGAGCCCCTGGCATATCAGGTAAAGACCATGGGGGAGCCCATGGCAAGTAGTTAAGACCATGTGGGGGAGCCTATGACACATAGGTACAAGACCCTGGGGGGAGCCTACGACATCTTGGAGTGAGACCGTAGAAGGAGTTCATGGCATCCCTATATGTTTATATATGTGTTATGTATTATGATAGTTATGTTATGTAATATGTGGTATGCTTGTTGACTCTGTGTCATTTACATGGAAGACCCTGAGGGAGCCCGTGGTTGTTGGATATCAGACCATGGGGGAGCCTATGGCATTCCAGGTAAAGACCATGGGGGAGCCCTTGGCATATATGTATAAGACCCTGGGGGGAGCCCACAGCATCCCGGAGTAAGACCTTGGAGAATTCAACGACATCCTTATATGTTTGTATGCATGACTCATGTGGTTTATGTAGCTGACATAGCTAATATGGATTATATGATTATGTGGATTGTGTGGGATATGCTCTGGGGAACTCACTAAGCATTATCTTACAGTTTGTTGGTTGTTTCAGGTATTTCAGATCCTAAGGGCAAGGACTTGGCATGATGGTACGACATGCACTCTCTGGCGTTTTATTTGGCAACACTTTGATATTATGAATAAAATGTTTGATATTTTGGATTTTGAAAACAATTGTGGTTGGGATTTTATATCTTATGGAAATGATTTTGCTACTTAAAAATAAAAAATTTATTAGAAATTTGGGTTGTTACAAATCAAAAGGAATTTTTCCGAGTGCTAGACAAACATCTTATTCCGACCAATATTCTTCAAAAGTTCATTTCTAATGTCGCCAAGAGTGATTCTTCCGAACATGTGTAAAAAAATTCATTGAGCATCTCAGATGGTACATCGAGGTCCGAAGATGGCTTGAAAGTGATTATCTGTTTGTTTTATATTAAGCTAAGTGATGAGTCAAATGATTTCTAAGGTCACTTAGAGGGAGATTGTTAATACATGAAAAATGATCCTTTAGCAATCTCAAGTGCAGCCAATTCCAAAGTGAGAAATGTTCCAAGATGATGCCAATTCCGAAGTGAAGACCAGTCTGAAATGCATCTTTTGTTGCTTGATATTTGAGCATGTAATGTACATTAAATGTTCCTAGTACTACTTTTTCATTTAGTCATTGTTTTATCATACAATACATGGGACAAGATCAACAAAAGTTGATTTGTCAGTTTGTTGATCTTCAGTCGTCTTTTAGTTCATGCACTTTAACAAAATTGTCTTTTTGTTATTTCTTATCTATTTAAGGAATTGTAACTTTAGTGTTAAGCACGCATGAGTGCAACATTCTCTTTCACATCAATTCTAAGAGTCATTCAATCAGATCATCCACTCTATCATTCTTATTGTTCTTGAAATCACTTTACATTGTTCATATACATTTTTACTTATTTGAACACTTTGTTGAACTTCTAATTTCGAGACAAGACTAGTTTATCAGACTTGACTGGACTCTAATATTAGCAGCAGGCATTGATCTTAAGTTAATTCAATGTTTGAGTTCTCACACATTGTACGTACAGATCTTTTTGCTTTCACAAAACTCGGTTTTGAAGGCAGTTTCCATCACAAACTCGTCAGTAAACCGACGAATTTACACTTACTTCACAATTATTAGAACTTATGATGGATTTCCAACAGATTTGTGATAGATTTTGATGAATTTTCATTAAATTTATATTTAACAGAAAAATTTGACGGATAGTCAATGTACCAGGTGCAACGTAGTAAAATTGTCCCAAGTTTGAATGTAAATTTGGTAAACATGTGTTTCTTTCCGTCCGCAGTTAGCTCCTTACTTGTTATTTGGCGTCTTTTTTATAATATATATGCCGTTTAAAAAAAGTAATTAATAATTAAATAAAAATAAAAATGAACTTATGAAGTCATAATAACTGAAATTTCATTCTATGTGGGTTGGGTCCGTTAAGTTTAATAAATAATCAAGAGTTCGGTGACATTGGATGGTCTGATGGATATAAGTGGGTTACCAATTTTAATTAGACACATGTTTAATTAAATCACGTTTATTATTTTCAACTTTAATTTAAAAATAAAGTAAACTTACTATCAAAATAAATAAAACGTTTTTGTGTTTATATAAAAAAATATTCAATATATTATTTCGTATGTATTATGGTGTCATATTAATTGAATTATTTACTTTTTATGTCATTTCTATCATATTTTTTAATGTATTTTTTTTTGGATATTTGAATGAATTATATAGACAAAGACAAAATAACATTTGACTTTTATTAATAAGAACAAATTCAATATAATGATATAAATTAATAAAAGTAAAATGTTATTTTGTATGGACTTTACAAGGGTATCACCTATCGTGTGCTTGAGGGTTAGGGTTTCAGGACAGGACAAACAACTTTAAAGCTATTACAAGCAAAGTAATCAAAAATGAGAAACCGTGCATGAAAAATTAATATGTGTTCATACCATTTGCATTTGATACGTTTGTTTCCTTGCGTCGGATGCGGTAGAGCGTGTTAATAGAGTACAACGGAATATGCACAATAATGTTATATCCCTTAGATCTATGGATGTAGTCGTTAAGAGAATTAGTTTTACCATACAAAAAGACTTAGCGACACAAATTGTTGTTCGTTTGGTATATCAGTCATTGTACGATGATAATTAAATTAAAAATAAATAATAAAAGTATACATACAAAAAAATACTTTTATTTTCATATTTTGTATTAATTTGGCGGGATAATGACTTAAAAGGGTAATATATTTTTCGATTTGTACACATTTAGTCCTTATGACCAGCTACTACAGGTTTATCACACCCCAAAACCACGAACGGCGGAAACGTTCAGGGGTGGAGGACGTCATGTGAAGTATCATAACAGTGTAAAGTAGTAAACAAGCAACAACATCATCCATTGCATTAAATGGTAAAGTTTTAATACATGTGTGTTCTTTCATAATGTACAACAATAAAAATGAATAATCAAAATATGACGAGTCTTGACTGTGCTCCGTCTTCTCAAGGCCTGGACATCATACCTGTCTAACTGGTGACTTGAGAATACAGGTTATTTTGAAAGAGAGTATCAGCTTTAAAGCTGGTGAATTCATAAGTATTTAGGTGTTATTGCCCTGTTTTGGAATGCTGTTAAGAATGTCGTATAAATCCTTAAATAGAACAGTTGATATAAGTATGAAAGGTGGTCTTCTACCAAGACCCGAATGTTCTGTAAGTAAATTGGTAGTTTTTCCTTTCTAATAACTAGTACTAAAAGTACGTAGTCTAACTCATCGTTTATGTGAATATATCACAAAATAAAGTAAAATAGGAAAATAATATGATAGTCTTCTACCAAGACCTGAATGTTTTGTAAGTAAAATGATAGTTTTTCCTTCTATTGACTAGTACTAAAGTACTTAGTCTACTCATCGTTTATGTGAAAGTATCACAAAATAAAGTAAATAGGAAATGTATACTAAAGTAAATATTATCCCAAGGTACTAGGGCTAACACGACGTATGTAACTGTTAACCTGAGGTACCAGGGCTAACACGACATTTATAACCTAATGAACATCTGAAGATTGTCCAATTGTCCTCGGTAGCAGCAGCAGGGCGGAGGAAGGGTTAGTCCCGTAAAAGGACTCCTAGTATAAGTAATAACCGTAGGCATCCGTAGATGTTCATCACCCACTGTTGCTAACAGATTGGTTCCGGAATGGTTAGTCCCGTCCATATATCCCGAGGTACTGGGGATAGGGTCCTATTCTAGATATCCCAAGGTACTGGGGATAGGCAGGGTAATTTACACAGAAGGTACAAATAAATTATCCTCACAATTCGTGATACAAATATTCAAATAAGTATACACAGGTAAAGGTATCTACATAAAGGTACTCATGTAATGTGTTCATGTATCATGTAAGCATATGTAAAGGTACTCATGTATCAGGTAAGGTACTAGTACAGACTCATGAATGAACTAACTCTTGTGTGATTCCTTGTAATAGGAATAATGTTTTGTTATCCTCTAACTATCCCTATGATAGTAAATTTAAAGGTAATTGGTTGTACAAGTAAGTTTATACACTCTTGCAACTCAAGAGTGTTGGAAACTAACTGAATGGTGTAAACTATAACATCAATACATATATATATATATATATATATATATATATATATATATATATATATATATATATATATATATATGAGTGTATATGCACAGTTTAGTTCAAGAATGTAAATTGGTTTTATAAGACATCTCAGGATTTTAAACAACATAAATGTGACTTGATGTCATTTGATAAACATTTTAAATATAAAATGTTTGGTAACAAGTTGGTAACAAGTTATTCTAAGATATAAAACCGTTTCATGCATCACAATTTTGCAGTATGTGAAATTCAGTTGAATGAAAACACAGTTATAAAATACATATATATGATTTAATAACATGTTGTTTTCTACTTGTATTCCCCCCCCCCCCCCATAAAACATTTAAAATCATTTAAAACATTGATTAGGGGTATGAACTCACCTGTAGTTGGTGATTAGGATGAACTGACGGTATAGGATTGCTAGGTGTCAAGCGAGGACTTGTACATGCACTACGATCCTAATGAACATATAATCACACATATATGCATTCAATTAGTCTTTAATCACTAATTGATAATGTTAAGACATCCTAGACATAATCAACACTTTATATAAGCGTTTTAAGCCCTAAGGATTGCATCTAAGCTAATGTGGGACAAGGCACTTGTGTTTAGGGTTCCAAAGGACCCTATATATGAGTTTACTCCCCATATATCATCACACATGGAGCTTACGGTTGTAAACTCTTGAGTTTACAGCCGTAAACTCCCAACCATGGGGGTATGGTGTGTTTTGAAGTCCCAAATGATTCCTAGATATATTCCAACTTGGTGGCTAAGTCCTTGGAAGGGTTTAAGGTCTAGAAACACTCCATTTAGGAGTTTACGGCCCTAAGGCCATTCCCCTTAGAGTTTACGGCCGTAAACTCTAAGTATGGTGTGTTTTTGATGCTTTCAAGTCTCAAGCATAGGTGGTATAAGTTCTAGGCTTTTATTCCAAGCATATGAAGACATTAGGCACACTTTGGTGCCCTTCTTTCATATTTACGGCCCGAGAACCATGTCTTGGCCGTAAACTCACTTTGGTAGGTGATTTTGGTGTGCTTTGGTCCTTCAATTAAGTCGGAAACAATTTCATGTAAAGGTCTAGGGCTTTAGGTGTCTTAAAAACACCCTTTTGTCCATTACAATGGAGTTTACGGCCTAAGATTGCTCTTGGGCCGTGAACTCCCATGTGTTTGTATTTCTTGATTTTTTTCTTATCCTAAATACATATACAAATGAGTCTAGGGTAGTAGCATAACACAAGGAACAATCTAGGCTCGGTTTCGGGAGTTTACCGCCCAAGAACACCTTGGGGAGTAAACTCCTAGATCTAATGATTTAGCCATCTAAATCATGTTATAAGCACATAATAAGCTTTCTAACACTACTAGAAAGAGTTACTCACGTTTTGGTATAAAAACCCGAAGATCCGTGAGAGAGAATTTGGCTTTTCTCTAATTGGAATTCAACTAATGAACCAATTTGGTTCAGAATTCTATTTATAGTCCTGAAATATTTTTGGCAGAAAATATTTTTATTCCTGGAACGAACTCTAATGTCCTAGAGTAATGGAATAATAGTGTTGCACAAAACCCTAGTGCAACCACTCTCCTAATATCTTCTTAAGTGTAAATCCTGAAAACTGCCTAACTAACACTCGGAGTCTGAATTTTCACTGTAACTAATCTACATCTATTGGCTTGATATGGTTTGTTCAAAATGGGAATTTTGGGTTGTCACAAGGTTAGCCAGTAAAAATGACTTAATAGGGTAATATATTTATCACTTTGTACACATTTAGTCCTTAATATTTTTTTTACACATTTAATCCTTAATATTTTTTTTATTGCAAAATAAGTCATTTTTTTTTTATTCATCCAATACTTATGAATGATTTCTTTAGGTTTTTCTCACGACATCTTATGTGTGATAGCCATATGGTGGTGGGATACTTTCAGGTGGTCCTGCTATATGTTGTAGGTCAAGATACTTAGTGCGGGCCGGCTATAAGTTGTAGGCACGAAGACTCGAGAAGAGCAGTTGGATTAAGGCGTCATGCCAACAAACCCTGAGTATTCTAGTTCGATGACTGATTGGACCTGTTGCATGTTGGCATTCCAGTCCGATGACTAATTGGGCTAAGGTATACCAATCTAATGAGTGTGGGTCCGTTATGCATGAATATACGTTTCTTGTGTTGGGTATTTTGGGGAAAACTTACTAAACTTTGTGTTTACCCAGTTGTTTATGTTTTCAGGTTCTATCGTTGGCCATGGGAAGGCGAATGCATGACTATACACACTCATCAACATTATTGTGGATTACACATTTTCTTATATTACTCTGATTTTCGATAAATGTATTTTGGAATAAACATTTTTTCTTAATAATGGATTTATAATTAGGGAGTTTTGCCTTATTTAAAAATGAAACTTTTTGGTTGTGAAAATGAGGCATTACACATAAACATCAACAGCCTCACACACTTCATCAATGATTGTCCCACGTAAGATGTCGTAAGAAAAACCTAAAGAAAACATTAATAAGTACTGAATGTGTACAAAAACAAAAATGACTTATTTTGAAACAAAAAAATATTAAGGACTAAATGTGTACAAAAATATTAAGGATTAAATGTGTGCAAAATGAAAAATATATTACTCTATTATATCATTTTTCCCAGCTAACCTGAAGTAATCGGTCATAAGGACTGAATGTGTACAGTTCAACAAGTTGAAGGGTAAATGTGAACGAAAAAACTCAGTGACCAAATGTGTACAAATCGAAAAATATATTACCCTTTTAAGTCATTATCCCTAATTTGGCCTTTTCATTAACTTTAGACCGAATGAAAGGGGAGAGGTCTCTTGCGACGGATAAGAAGTCACCTTTACAAATTTGTTTATGAAGTGCACTAAATTTTGTATTTTTGTTTACGAATAAACAATATCAATTCTAAAGAAGTTTATGAGATACATTTCATTATTAAAAACCGAAAAGTGGAGATAAGAAAATATGCATGACCAAGAATGGAAGATAATATTATTATATTAAAACTCATATCAGTCAGCACGTGTCAATTCAGTTTAGTTTGTTACACCATAGTTAGCTTAATCAATGTACAGTTAGTTTAACTATAGCTGTTAGATGTTAGTTAGAGTTAACAGTTAGACATGTAGCCTTTATACTCTGTATATATGTGTAATTCATAATTCATCAATACAACACACATTAACATGTATATCTTCTCTACATTCTTCTCTCAATCTAATTCTTAGAATGGTATCAGAGCACTTTACGATCCATTTCTTCTAATTGATTCTTGTTCTAATCATGAATTCTGATCCAACCGTTGACATGAATGTCAATTCATCTTCATCTTTTAATCCTACCAACATTTCTTCTTCTACTGCGAAGGGAAATGATTCAAACATGTTTTTAGTTTCAAATATGCTGAATGGCAATGAGAATTACATGCAGTGGGAGTTTTCGATCCAACTTGCACTTGGAGCTAAGAAGAAGACTGGATTCATCAATGGTGAATCAAAACGACCAGAATCAATAGGAACAGAGCTTGATGAATGGATAAGCAATGATTGCATGGTCAGATCTTGGATATTAAATGCAATTTCAAAAGAAATCGTTGGAGCATTCATATTCACAACAACAGCTAAAGAACTCTGGGATGAACTGGAAGAACATTTTGGAGAAAGCAATGGTCCTCTCATATATCAATTACAACGACAAATAGCTTCGATTTCTCAAGGTGATTCTTCGTTATCAAAGTATTATACGAAACTTAAACAACTTTGGGATCAATTGAATTGTCTCGTTCAATTACCTCAATGTACATGTTGTTCGTCTAAGGCTATTTCAGATTTCACATCTTCTACAAGATTGATGCAATTCCTTATGGGATTAAATGATTCGTATGATGGCCTACGCAATCAAATTCTTGTTTTAGATCCTCTACCAATTGTTTACAAAGCTTACTCCATGGCATTAAGTGTTGAAAAACAAAAGGAAATCCAAATAAAATTTTCAAACTCTGTTGAAATGTCTGCAATGCTTGCAAGATCGTCTGGTTCAAATCAATACATGAAGAAGTCATTTCCGCAAAAGTCTAAAAATGATTCAAAAACAAGAAATAATGCTGATCGTTACTGTGATTTTTGTAAAATTACTGGACATACAAAGGATGTGTGTTTCAAGTTACACGGTTATCCAGATTGGTATAAGGAACTCAAAGAAAAGAAGAAGAATACTTCTAATTCAGCACACATGGCCAATGTTCCTTTCAATTCTTTCTATCTACAAAGTAATAATCCTTTGACTGATAATGGTGTTGAGATCAATCAAAGTGTGAATTCAAACTTGAATAATGAAGAGTCTATGAATCAACTTCTTCAACAGTTCAGCCAATTCATCAAATCGAATCAGAAGTCTGATGTTAACTTTGCAAATATGTCTCACTTTGGAGATTTTGCAGGTATAAACATATCTCTTTTGAACTCTCTTAAGAGTAATCAGTTTAATAATAGAACATGGATATTGGATACAGGTGCCACAGCTCATATGTGTGCACAATTATCCTCTATTGACAATTCTACCCCTGTATCTACTTACACTCCCATATTTTTACCTGATGGTTCTATAAAATCTGTAACTCATACTGGTTCAATCACTCTTAATTCTCGACTGATACTCACAAATGTTCTACATGTGCCTGAATTCACATGCAATCTTTTATCTGTAAAAGGTTTAGCAACTTCTGCTCATGTTGCTTTCATTTTTCTTCCTACCTATTGTGTTTTGCAGGACCTTCAAACTGCTAAAATTGTTGCTCGTGGCAAAATCATGGGAAATCTATATGTTTTATATAATTCCAGTTTAAATTCTACCAGTATAGAGTCTTTCTTTGCTTCCAATGTGTGTAATGCTGTTAAAGCTAAAAATAAAGATAGTTATTCTGTATGGCATAAAAGATTGGGTCATAGTTCTGAGTCTGTATTGAGTCATTTGAGTTTTATACCAATGAAAACTATCAATGAAATGTCTCCTTGTGTTCCATGCCATCAAGCAAAGCAACAAAGATTTCCTTTTCCAAGTAGTGACTCATCTGCTATTTCTGTTTTTCAACTCATTCATGTGGATCTTTGGGGACCATATAAATCCAAAACCAATTACAGGGGCTTCTTATTTTTTAACCATTGTTGATGATTTTTCAAGGTCAACATGGACTTTTCTACTAAGAGACAAAACTTTTGTGCATTCAACCTTATCTGATTTTTTTAGCCATGTTTCTAATCAGTACCAAACAACTATCAAAGTTATAAGAACAGATAATGGAACTGAGTTTGTCAATTATAATTGTCAACACCTTTTCTCATCTTTAGGAATAGTTCATCAAAGGACTGTTTCTTATTATCCTCAATAGAATGGAAGAGTTGAGAGAAAACACCAACATCTTTTACAAGTTGCCAGGTCACTATTGTTTCATTCAAAATTGCCCATTCATTTCTGGGGTCATGCTATTCTTATGGCAACTTACATCATAAATATCCTTCCTTCTCAAGTGCTTAATTGGGAAACACCTTTTCAAAAACTTCACAATAAAACCCCATCATACAATAATCTCAAAGTATTTGGTTGTTTATGTTTTGCAACCATACTATTCCTCATAAAACAAAATTTGAACCTCGAGCTGTCATGTGTTGTTTCATTGGTTACAATCATGGTCAAAAAGCTTACAAGTTATATGATTTGAAAGAAAAGAAGATTATTATGTCTAGAGATGTCATCTTCTATGAATCTCTTTTTCCATACAAAAATGCAAAGGAAATCGTGTTGGGCGAAAACATTGTATTACCAAATATAGTACAAGAACAGGGACAAGATTTTGAAGTTCAAACTCAAGATTTTATTCCTTCTCATGATTACAACTCAGATGATATTGATCTCATCAATGAAAATGAAAATTTTGAAGCACCATTAGAAGAAGAAACAAGCAGTGAAGAAATTGAAGAATTTTTTGAAAATTCCAATAATACCCCTGAAGTTCAAAATCTTAGAGCAGGAACAAGACTAAGAAAACAACCATCATGGCATAAAGATTATGTTATGCATTGTGATACTAACAGTTCAGAACCTACTCAACCTCCAAATTCAAAGAAATTTACATCTCCTCATTACCCTCCTACTTTTCCATATTACCATTCTGCCCTTTTAACTCAAACCCATAAAAGCTTCCTAACATCTATTTCAAAAATCAAAGAACCATCAAATTATGCTGAAGCATGTCAATACCCAGAATGGGTTGATGCTATGAATAAAGAAATTATAGCTTTGGAAGAAAATCAAACTTGGACCATTATAACCCTACCACCGGGCAAGAAACCAATTGGATCAAAGTGGGTTTATAAGGTCAAATTACAACCTAATGGGACAGTAGAGAGATACAAGGCATGACTCGTAGCAAAAGGTTATAATCAAACTTATGGAATTGATTACCTTGATAGTTTCTCTCCGGTTGCAAAAGTGGTCACTGTTAGGATCTTATTAGCTTTATCTACTTCAAAAGGACGGAATTTACACCAATTAGATATCAACAATGCATTTTTGCATGGTCTTCTGGATGAAGAAGTGTATATGCAACCACCACAAGGATATGAGAAAGCAAAGAAAGGAGAGGTTTGCAAGCTGAATAAGTCACTTTATGGTCTCAAACAGGCAAGTAGGCAATGACATATAGAGTTTTATAACAAACTCTTGGATTTTGGATTCCAACATTCTTCACATGATCATTGCTTATTCACAAAAGGTGAGAATCAATCATTCATTGCTTTAGTGGTATATGTAGATGATGTTTTAATAACTGGACCTAATCAAGACAAGATTGATGAAGTTAAAGATTACTTACACAAAGCTTTCACAATAAAAGACCTTGGAAATGCTAGTTACTTCTTGGGTATTGAGCTATTAAAAACAGAGGAAGGATTATATGTTAATCAAAGAAAATATGTTCTTGATATATTATCTGAAGTTGGATTAATTGGAGCTAAACCAGCCTCAACACCATCAATCAAGAACATGCATTTAAGTATAGAAGGAGGAGTGCTTATGAAGGAACCAGAGAAGTACAGAAAATTAGTTGGAAAATTGCTATATTTGAACTTTACAAGACCAGATATAAGCCATGTTGTTCAACAATTAAGTCAGTTCTTGCACTCACCAACAGATACACATTGGAAAGCTGCATTACAAGTGCTAAAGTACTTGAAAGGAACTCCTTCAAAAGGGTTGTTTTTCGATAAAAAGTCTTCAGATATAACAATTTCAGCCTATAGTGACTCTGACTGGGCTTCATGCAAAGATACTAGAAGATCACTAACAGGATACTGTATATTTCTTGGTTCTTCTTTAATTTCATGGAAGACTAAGAAACAGAAAACAATGTCTAGATCATCATGCGAAGCAGAATATAGGAGCCTAGCAGCAACAGTTTGTGAGCTCTTGTGGATCAGTTACATCCTTAGAGATTTGAAGATCAAGATGCATATTCCCGTGACATTATGGTGTGATAATAAGGCAACGATTCATATTACAGAAAATCCCATCTTTCATGAAAGGACGAAGCATCTTGATATTGATTATCATCTGGTTCGTGATCAATATAAGATAGGATTTGTTAGACCAAAACACATTTCAACAAAGGAGCAGGCTGCTGATATTTTTACAAAAGCATTATGTCAACCACAATTTCAGAATTTGTTATTCAAGTTAAACCTTAGAGATATTCACCAAGGTTTAACTTGAGGGGGGCATATTAAAACTCAGATCAGTCAGCACGTGTCAATTCAGTTTAGTTTGTTACACCATAGTTAGCTTAATCAATGTACAGTTAGTTTAACTCTAGCTGTTAGATGTTAGTTAGAGTTAACAGTTAGACAGGTAGCCTTTATACTCTGTATATATGTGTAATTCATAATTCATCAATACAACACACATTAACATGAATATCTTCTCTACATTCTTCTCTCAATCTAATTCTTAGAATATTATATAGGCAAAAATGAGATGAAAATATAAGTAATCAATAATGGATACGTAAAAGATTGCAATTAATCATTTAATTAAGTTGAAAATTTTGAAATTTTTTAGAGTTACAAATAAATACTGATAAAGACAATTAAGTAGAAGATGTTGTAAAAGTTGAGTATCGAATCAATATGATTAAAGATAAAAGTTATATTTGAACCATATTGATCTTTTTTTATAAGTTATAGTAGACGCAATTCCGCGTGTTATGCAATTTACAAATTTATATAGTTGAAATAAGCTATGTGAAAATTTTATATGTTTTTAGATACGTTAGAATATATTTTTTTAAACATTTATTTGGTATATATATATATATATATATATATATATATATATATATATATATATATATATATATATATATATTGTTAGGTTATTTTGTTTTCACTATCTATTGTATACGTGTATGACTGATTCTGGACCAATTATTTTAGTTATTTTAAGAAAGTAATTAATGCATATTACATGTTGAAGATATAATAAATATTAGTTACATCTTCAGCATTTAATATGCATTAATTACTTTTTTAAAATAACTAAAATGATTGTTCCAGAATCAATCATAAATGCACACAATAGATAGTGAAAAATTTGAACACACACACACACACACACACACACACATATATATATATATATATATATATATATATATATATATATATATATATATATATATATATATATATATATATATATATATATATATATATATATATAACGATTATAGAATAGAACAATTATAAATAAAAATATGGAATACAAAATTTTTCGACCAACATATATTACATTCATTATATTCATTGAACTTACAATTCCGTAATAAAAAATCATATGTACAATAAAAAAAGTATGAACATTCATCTTTCTCATACTATAATGAACATTCATCTCAAAATTGAGATTTGTATGTTCTTAGTCATCTCTCTCTTTATTATTCTACAAACTCTAGCAATATAATCTACATAAACTAGATATAATAAGTATATTAAGTTCAATAAATGAGAAAATTGTAACTAATTAGTTGAAAACTAATATATAAGTTAAAAACTCTTCGCAGCTAATGATTAATTTATTGAAAGTTGAAAATTTGTTGGAGTTTCAAATCAATATATTGTAAGAAAAATAGTTATCTTGAACTATATTGTTTAGAAATAGCATCTTATATATATATATATATATATATATATATATATATATATATATATATATATATATATATATATATATATATATATATGTCTTTAAAAATAAATAATAATAATAAATACATAAATAAATTTTTATCGCAACCAAACTAAAGATCTTTGCATATCAGCCCTATGTACAAAAATGTCAATAAAAAATAAAGGGGTGTGTGTCTGAATAAGGATCTTGTTAGATGTACAAAAAATGCACATGAGGAAGAATGGCAAAGTTCAGCAAGTTAAATACGAATAAATATAGAGATAGTAAAAGTAAAGAAAAAATGATATTATAACACGATGAACTTATTTGTTTCGCCCGATTTGACAATTTATGTTTTTTTTTTCTTTTTTGTGCAATAGGTCATCTAACTTTTACTATATATGTCAATTAAACTATTATCGTTAGTTTTTAAACAATTTCTCCACTAACTAGTTACTCTAAATCATATGAATGTGCCATATGATTTAAATTTCTTTCGTAGTCGGTCTCTTACTAGCATTGTTCATCACCGGTTTCACCGTTCATTTCCGACAGCCACCATCGTTCACCTTCGACAACAACCACATTTCATCTCCGTCAAGTCTTAATTGTCTCTCTAAAGATTTGAACTCGTCCTTTTTTGGTTACAATTTACATAGAAGAGGATGAAACCTCATCAACCATATCACTAAATTTAGCCATGGCTGTTGGTGCTCCGTCCATAAACTTGTGGATACCTTCAATGCATAGTTCTTGTCTCCACCCTTTGCTTGAATATTTAAGGTATCATGGGTGAAAGAATATCTTGGTCTGGTCCACTATATGATTGTAGTGCTAGTATCAACTTAACTGTAAGTGCTCCATGGTGGGAATCTAGGGACCATTTGAAAGTCGGTGTAGGCTCAAAG
Source organism: Lactuca saligna (assembly GCF_052625555.1). Lineage (NCBI taxonomy): Eukaryota > Viridiplantae > Streptophyta > Magnoliopsida > Asterales > Asteraceae > Lactuca > Lactuca saligna. The sequence continues at coordinate 62,919,511 of NC_136421.1, read as the reverse complement.
CCATCTTCGAATAACTTCAAAACTAGAAAAATCATCATCTGCGAGTAAGCTTTTTAGGACTAGAGAGTAAGCATCGTTAGAGGTGTAAAATTCTCCTATTTACGGTAACAATTACATATGGGCATTGTTTCGAACATTTAGTGTGCATCTCAAGAAGTTCATCATGGAATCTTTGGTTTTAGTTATTGTTGTGAATCCAAATTGAAGACGGACTCAACACACATAGATGTAAGATTGAGGAAAATGAAAATATACGCATAAACATGAAACATAGAAGAGAGAGAGAGAGAGAGAGAGAGAGAGAGAGAGAGACAGACAGACGAGAACTTTGCCTCCCCTCATGATTGCGATGAAATCAAAATAATCAATAATTACTTGAGCACTTTGGAGAATATGGATGGTTGGAGTAATTGGAAAAATCTGATTGACATGTTTTATATTACTATCACCATTATCACCCATATTTATTTTATTCTTTGTGCAATCGGTTCTAAAAAAAGACTACAAAAGACTATAAATCTTAGGAACGTGGAACGTAGCAACTCTTAGGGTTTACATTCAAGATAAAATAAGACCAGAGATTAGGAATTGGTAGTGAAAACATGGATACAACTTGCATAATGGTATGTTAGTGTTTGTATTTGACATAGAGTAAGAAGGATTGAGATAGACGAGTTTCACAAGTAGCGCTAGGACCTCTGAATGGTTTGATATGGTGGTTGGCGCTAAAAGCGTGCTACCAACAGGTCGCCAACGTTAGAAATACATACGATACCTTTAGAGTTTTTTGGTTTAAATTTATGATGGTTATGGTTTAATTGAACAAGAAGGAAAATGAGAAACTCCAAGTGGTATCTCCAACCTCCTCCTCTTAGCTCTACATGGCAACATTACCAGTATCATGGGGGTTATCAAAGGTGAACGATAGTGGTTGCCGGAAATGAATGTTGGTGTTGATGATGAACAATGTTAGTAATGGATTAACTACGAAAGAATTTTAAACCATCTGGGTCATTTGTGTAATCTTGAATAACTGGTTAATGGAAGAATGTTCAAAAACTAATGATAAATGCTTCATTGACATGTACAGTAAATGTTAGATGGCATATTGCACCAAAAAACATAAATTATCAAATCGGACCAAACACGTAAGTTCATTGTACTATAATGACATTTTCGTTAAAAGTAAATATAAGAAGAGTAAATAAAGGAAGAGACAATGTACTCACTTATGTGAGAAGGGGAAAGGTCAATAAGTAAAACCATAAATAAATACATAAAAATAATAAAACTTATAGAAGTAAGCTTATGTAAGATACAAGATGAGAGAAAAATCTCGATCAATCTCTACTTCTCAATCCATTCACTATAATTATTTCAACTCTTTTAATTAACATCTCTAATTTCTAAATTTCTAAATGACATTCATGCAAAGATACTAGTTTCATGATTTTTTTTCTTGATATTAAAATACAAATCCTACACAATCAAGTTGATAACAAACTATGATGATAACTAAAATAAGTATCAATGAGTTTTTAACCCAACGGTGTCTAAAGTTGCTCTTTTTTTTTCTTAGATCGAAGGTTAAAGTCCTACGGCGGATATATATATATATATATATATATATATATATATATATATATATATATATATATATATGAAATAATGTAAAAATAATTTAGGAGTATATTTGTTATATATATATATATATATATATATATATATATATATATATATATATATATATATATATATATATATATATATTAAAAAAAAAAGTTAAATCCACGATGAAACCTTTATATTGGTAGTAAGATCATCTCCAATGCATTGAACTCATGGATTGACACATATATATTGCACTTACTATACAACTTTACCAATTAAACTCTATACAATTTAATGGATTGTCACATCATTTATCATTTTCTTTTTATTTATTGTTATTTTTAAAAAAAATCAATTAGCATGAAATTAAAAATTAAAAACTACAATTAAAATTAACATTAATTTAAAATAAAAAATAAAAAATAATATATATATATATATATATATATATATATATATATATATATATATATATATATGTGTGTGTGTGTGAGGAGAGAGAATATAAAGTTCAATGAGGATTAGAGTTCAATGAGGATTGAACTCCTCATTCCATTGAATCCTAGTTATTTTCCTACGATAGAAATTTAATGAGATTAAACTCCTCATTATTGAACTCCCATTGGAAATGGCCTAAACCTTGATCATATACTCTCTCCAAACCCCACACGCACATATGGTGTGTGCTTTGTGTATGTATTCTATACCTTTGTACAGAAGACTAGGCTCAACCTTGCATGCTCGAGGTGAGGGGTCAATAAGTGAAAAGCAAAGAAAGTTCATTGAAAAAGCTTAATGGTTTTAAAGCTTAAAAGAAAGTTGATTTCACAAAGCAACCTTCTCTCTCTCTCTCTCTCTCTCTCTCTCTCTCTCTCTCTCTCTCTCTCTCTCTCTCTCTCTCTCTCTCTCTCTCTCATGAATAAAGCTGATGCAAAGTTCAAACAACTAAGCCCATTTCCAGCTTCTGTACATAACCGAAACCATATTGATCGATTGGTAGCTTCATCTGTAAGATAAAGGACACAACCCACTAAAACCTACTATACACGACATGTTAGAAACCCACCATCACCTCACTCCTGCACCACCTCCAACTTCATCAGATCATGCTCTTTCTTCCAAAAGAAAAAGACGTCCCGCCGGTACTCCAGGTACCCATATTTCCTCACTCGTCACTTCTCATATTCATTTATGCTGAAGTACACGTAGCTTTAAGAATCAATTCTTCCGAAGACAAAGTTATGATATTTCATTACATTTTCAGATCCAGATGCTGAGGTTGTGTCCTTGTCTCCCAAAACTTTGCTGGAGTCAGACCGATACGTGTGTGAGATCTGTAACCAAGGCTTCCAACGGGACCAGAATCTTCAGATGCACCGAAGGCGACACAAAGTACCATGGAAGTTACTGAAGAGGGAGTCGCCGGAGGTAAAGAAACGAGTTTTCGTATGCCCGGAGCCTAGCTGCTTGCATCATGACCCTTGCCATGCTCTCGGTGACCTCGTAGGAATCAAGAAACACTTTCGCAGGAAACATAGTAACAATAAACAGTGGGTTTGTAACAAGTGCTCAAAGGGTTATGCTGTTCAATCTGATTTTAAAGCTCATCTCAAAACTTGTGGCACTAGAGGCCATTCTTGTGATTGTGGTCGAGTTTTTTCCAGGTTAGTATATACATATATAGCCTATTTTAGTCATTTTTTATTTACTGATCTCATATTCTTTTGATTTTTTTGTGTCATCATGCATAGTTTTCAGAAACATGGGATAAGAAACCAAAATTCCTGAATGCTTCTTATCTGAAAATCCGTAGCTTAACGAATTAATAAGCTCCGCCATAATAAGTTCTTTAACATTGAATGTTTTTGGTTTCTAGTGACGCTTTTGTGGATGAAAATGTGTCTATAAATATTATTGCAGTTTGACTACCTGCAATATACAATAACACTACATTTGAACAAGTTCCGAGGATCTATGATCTCATCTTTTTGTCTATATATATTATCTAAAACTTTACGATTTAGAGGAATTTATTCGATTCTTTTATTGAAACATTGGCTCTTTAATAAAAGACACAGATCAAACGTTGGACCAGTTCAAATTTTGTTTAAATTTAATTAATAAACATTAAAAAGTCATAATCTAATAAAATATCCATTTGCTCCAATCCTTCTCATGTATACTGTGTGCTTCATCGTAGACCTATATATCACCTACGTGACGATTGACGAAGCTTTGAATCTTCCTTTGATTAAATCTTTGTGTTTTTCAAGAACAATTTTCGTTTATTTTATTTATATAATATTGGAGCTTTTAATGATTTCACTCATTTGTCTGTATAGAGTTGAGAGTTTCATCGAGCATCAAGATGCTTGTGTGGTCAGACATGCTCACCCGGATTTAAGAGTATTCCAGCGTATATGTTCGCCTAGCAACGCATCAAGCACTAGTCCCTCAAACGACGCAAATTTGAACATTTTAAGAGTAATGCCAAGAATGCAACAAATCCATTATCACCACAAACCTTCCCATTCACAACCTCAAGAAAAGAATATAGAACTTCAGCTCCTACCATCGTCGTCGTTATTTGAACTGAAGAACAACCATGAAACCCATTTGAAGCTTTCAATTGGCACCGAAGTTAGCTTTCATACAGATGAAGAAAAAAAGATGAACATGGCTATGACTGAAAAGGCATTTGCAGATGAGTCGAGGCAGCAAGCGAAGAGGCAGATTCAAATGGCGGAGTTAGAATTCGCGAATGCGAAGAGAATTAGGCAACAAGCTCAAGGAGAATTAGAGAGAGCTAAACGTCAGCAAGAACAAGTTGCAAAGAAAATCAACTTGACCATTTTAGAGGTCACTTGTCATTCTTGTAAGCAACGTTTCCAAGCTGCTAGTAATAAAGCTTCAACCACTATAGCTGATGATACCTCGTTTGGTTTGAGTTACATGTCTTCAGCAGTAACTGAAGGAGAAGGTGACTATTAGTTTTTCCAAGCAAATCTCTCTCTCTCTCTCTCTCTCTCTCTCTCTCTCTCTCTCTCTCTCTCTCTCTCTCTCTCTCTCTCTCTCTCTCTCTCTCTCTCTCTCTCTCTCTCTCTCTCTCTCTCTCTCTCTCTCTCAACTGTACGTGTGTTTATAGATGATTCCATTCATGTCTTTTCATTCTGATGAGAAAAAAGAAAATAAGAAAAAAAGAAAAAAAATAGATTCCACAATAGGTATATATTGGTGTAATATGTACCTACATCTCCTTCCTCTTTCATTTATTTAGAGGTCAAGCTGCAGCTGATCTGTTTTGGCACTATACATAATTAATTCCATAAAATGAGGATTAAATGATCAAGGCATTGATCTCTAGAGCTTATGTATTAGGTTAAGTTATTTTATAACTATCAATGTATTAGTTTGTTTATTCATTCCCAAAATAAAAAACCAAAAGGATTAATGTGGTACCCATCTAATTACAGCTATTTAAAATTACGAAAGGAAGGAGCTTCTGAAATCTTATCATGGCAGCCATCATAATTAAAGGGTTCTTGCAGCCTTGATAAGTTCATCGTTTGTGTTTTTAGTTTGTCTTTATGGAAAGAAAAAGGTGACAAATATGCATGTTAATGTCTGAGAATCTGGTGTCACCAATTAACTTTGAGTACGTGGTTTATAAACTAGGCTCCACCTATGTGTCACAATTTCGACACCATTTTGGTTGTTATATCATCTCATGTCATCTCCACACCATTCACAGGAAATATTCATCATACACACTTTACATTTTTGTTCTAAACATATTTTAGGTCTAACACGGAAAAAAATTTCCTTAAAATACTCGAGTATCATCAATGTTTTTATATTAATTCAAAAATTAAAAGAAAATTTACTTCTACTACCTTCTAAATATATAACATTTTCGATTATAAAAATCCATGTACATAAAAAAAAATCTTCTTCTACCTTTTAAAATGCAAAATTAATAATATTATCTTCAAAATCGATCTTGTTTAACATATGTTTCTCTATTTATAGAATAACTAATCCGTTCAACATTTCATGTGACATCGACAGACTTAAGTAACTCTTCAATAACTTCAAGTTTTAAAAACTTATTTCTTCAAATGCAACAGTTATAAAAATAATTAATAGGATTCTATATGCAATAAAAGTATTCGGATAATAATCAGCAACTTTAATAAATTTCAAATTTTCAACCACAAACTCTATATTATTCGATCGATAGAGTCATTTGCGACACTTTTATTTTATTTTTTTAAAAAGTTCACTTGAATCAATATCATAAAAAATGTCATAAGAAAACGTAATTGCAAACTTTATACAACATTCATTAAGTTTATTTTCATCTATTGTCTTTAAATTCTTTGAACCATATAAAAATCCAAAAGTACTTTCAAAATACTTCAATTGTTTAGTTCTAGTATATAGTGAAACGCGATTGCAACATCCACAACAAACACAGAAGAGAAGAACACACCTTAAAATGAGAAACATTGATGATGTTTTACCTTTGAATCAAAATGGTGCTTTATTATTGAAGACTTGAAGCTACAACCAAACAAAAAATCAGAATAATTGAAGAAAAATAAATAAAAAGTTTGTAGTTGGTAATTTATAAACAAACAAGAATTAGAATAAAAAGTCAGATAACATTTTGATGATGTTTTACCTCAATGTCACAAGAAAACCCGGTTGTCATTGTGATAGTTTGAGACCCGAAATCGAAATGTTAAATAGTGAGATTTAGGTTGCAAGTGACAAAAATAAAAAGGTTTTAGCCACTTGAATAAAAAGTCAGCCAACTTCAAAACAAACATAAAAAAGCAGAATTTACCTTAATGGAATCAGAACACAGACAAATGAAAATAGAATTTTAGAACATAAATCACCTCAATTGAATCAGAACACAGACAAGTGAAAATAGAATTTTAGAGCATAAATCAGAATGTTAAATCATGAGGATTCGTATGCAAACAAACAAAACTAAAAATATTTTACACTTTTAGACAACATGAATTAAAAATAAGTGAAAAATTCCAAAAAAACAAAGAACTTTGAGATTTACCTTAATGATCATGTCACAGATTGTATTGTAGATAATCGCATTTTTGATAAGTGATTTGTGAATATAAAGAACAATAGCTTAGAAGATTAGTCGTTTATAATATAAATTAGAAAAAGGAGTGTGAAGCATTAGAGACTGAAATCGATTAAGGTTGAATACATGTTGAACGTTAAGTGTGAATCAACGCATCAATTAAGCATGTGCATCAGAGAAATTGATTTTATGTTTTAATTAGGTGGCAAAGACGATTAAATGAGAAATCACCTTGCACATCGCATCTCCTCGCAACTCACACCAGTCATTTAATTAAGACAAAATTTCACAAATTGTCGTAATTCCTTTTCGAATTTCCCTAATATAGTTGTCATTATTATTATTATTATTATTATTTTGCATGGATAGTCGCTTTGGAGCAAACCTTGCATACAAACTGTCTTTGGTGTGGATATCCGTTATATGGATTCGTTAAGTTGAAAGAATTTTGGATAAAGACAATTTATGCCATTTTTTGAAACTTTGCTAAGGACCATTTGTGACATTTTTTCCAAGAACCATTTGTGAAATTTGTAAAATAAACCTATTAAATCTTGTATTAATTACCATAAATAAAAAAAAAACAAAAAACAAAAAACTAAAACATAGAAAATATAATATTTATATAAAAAATTAACTTATAAAGTTTAACTATCATGTAAATATATTTTATTTAATGTATAAATAGTTTTGTTGTCTAGATTTTATTTAAAATATTTAACCTACAATAGATCAATTTTATTTTATATTTTTATATGAAAATTCAAAGTATAAGAACATCATTTTATTAATCTTTAATTTTTATGAGATGCCATACTTAAGATTTAACTTTATTTTCTTATATAAATATATTTATGTAACATCCAGAAATATCAAGAGTAGAGTTGAAGGGCTAAAAGTGTAAATTTGAAGGGCAACTCGGCGAGTCCATGGATGGACTCGGCGAGTAGGGTCGCGACTTTGGTCGCGTGTCAAGTGGCCTACTCGGCGAGTCCAAAGATGGACTCGGCGAGTAGGTGCTGAGTGGAGAAAACCCTAAATACGGGGGATGAGCCATATTTAAAGGACATTATACCCTCTCCCCAGCCTCTTTGATCTCCCTTAAAGTCTAGAAACCCTAGAAAGCGTGATTGTGGAAGATTGGAGTACATTTGGAGCTTGGGGAGGTGCTTGTTGAAGAAATCTTGAAGGAGAAGAGTCTTGGATCAAAGGGCTTTGCTTAGATTCAGATTCCTTGTTGTTGGGGGCTTCATTTTGAGGTAATATCTCGTTCTTGGGCTGTGTTCTTCTAGATTCATCATTTTGGGATTGTGTGGGAAGCTTAGATTTGTGGCATCTTGAGTTTGAAGGATAGATCTGAGGTTGCTACCTCAGATCTGGAGTAGAGAAGGTCTTAAGAGCATTAAAGTCCCTGTTCTTCTGTAGTTGATGGAGCTATCTTGTCCCAAACCCAAACCCTAGAGTGAAAATGCCTAGATCTTCTTGGATTCACGTAAAGATTGCCACTTTACGTGATTGATGGCCTTAGGAGGAGTAGATCTATGGTTTGGATCATCTGCATGGCTTGGAAAGCCTTTGTATGGATTCAGACCCGGTGGTACTCGACGAGTCACATGGGTGGACTCAGCGAGTTGCTTGAAGAAAGACTGGAACTCGGCAATTTGGAAGAACAACTCGGCGAGTAGGTTAAAGATAGTCGTAGACTCGGCGAGTCTGTTCTTGGACTCGGCGAGTCTGGTCGTAAGGTCCAAGTTTCTTTTGGAAGTGTTGTGACTCGGTGAGTTATGTGCGAATGGGCTCAGAGTTGTTGGACTCGGCGAGTCTCGGGGTGACTCGGCGAGTTGGGTCGTGAATTGAAGGAGGTTCTGTGTATGAGGACTCGGCGAGTCATCGGGTTGACTCGGCGAGTAGATTTACTCAGGGGCAGACCTTGACTTTGACTTTGACCCAGGGTTGACCAGTTGATTTCCAGGAGTAATTTGGTAATTATTGGTATTTATTGGATTCAGTCTTTTGGGTATTGACAGTGTTGGAGTTCGGGTCGGAGGTTGCAGCAGCGTGATCTTATCCTTTCAGTCAGCAGTTGCGAGGTGAGTTATCCTCACTATATCAACAGGGTCTAAGGCACCAAGGCCGGCCCTTTATCGGATTGAGATTCGGGTGTCTGTTGTTATGTTATTGCTTTGATATGTTGCATCCGGATAGTTAGGATGGTATTCGTTAGAGACCTGGTTAAGGTCAGTATCCTGATATATAGGATGATGCTATGCTAGTGACCGGTTAGGTTGGTATCCCGTTAGAGTATGTTGTGTTATGTGATCTGCTAGATCGGTTGACTGAATATAAATTGTTATGTGATTGTATGTTTATGTGCACATGGTTGTTTGGACTAGAGTTGGGTTGAGGCAGGTCCTGCTTCGTGCTGTAGGCCAAGATACCTAGGGCGGACTGGTTGTTCCGAAGGCCCAGCGAGCGGTCCGGTAGGCTGTAGGCCCCACGGGGGCGGACCAGACGTACCGAGGCTCGGAGAGTGGACCAGGCCGACTGAAGGCCCGATGCGGGCGGACCAGTCATACTGTACACTCAGAGAGTGGACCAGGTGGGTTGAAGGCCCGGTGCGGGCAGACCAACCACACTGTAGGCTCGAATGACATGATTGGACTCGGAGGGTGGACCAGGTGAACTGAAGGCCCGACACGGCGGACCAGTCTCACAGTAGACCCGATATGAATGGATGTTCTGTGATTCGTTATGATATAGCATGTTACGTGTATGGTATATATGGTTGGTATTTTGGGGGTATCTCACTAAGCTTTCGGGCTTACAGTTGTGGTTTAATGTTTTTCAGGTTCTTCAGAAGATTGTGGCAAGGCTAAGGCGTGATCGTACCGCTCCTCGTGTTTATGTTTTATGAAATGGACCTGGGAATACTCTGATAATAAATGTATTTAAAACCTTTTTGTAATAACTTAATGAATTGGGTTGTTTTTGAAAAGTTTAAATTTTATTGAAAATTTGGGTCATTACAAGTTGGTATCAGAGCCTTGGTTTGAGTGAATTGGAGGGACACTTGTGTGACTCCAGTCTCTGTAACGCCCGCAGATCCGGGCTAGTCAATTTAGAAGCAATAGGGGTCAAAAATGACTTTTCAACAAAAGATTATTTAGAATGAATATTCTTAACCAAGTTTTAGAATATGTCACAAGGTTTCCGTACATATAAAGAACGCCGAAATCCGAGTTATAACGAAGAAGTTATGGCCCGCCGAAGTTTTACGGCAAAACCGGCACGGCACCGGAAGACGTAAATAGTGAATTTACGATAGAAGACTTTTTAGCCTTAGCAATCTAAACAAAAGTCGTAGAATATGTTAAACTAAGAGCGTTGATAAAAAGAACGCCCAAATCTGACTTCGTATGAGGAAGTTATGATTTTTCTAAGATTCGGCTTAGCAGTGTACAGCCCGAAACTCGAATTTTAGTTCGAGTGATTTTTGGCTTACGTGAAATAAATGAGAGTTGAAGATCTCATTAATAGGAACTCAACGGTAAAAAGACAGACGAAAACGGAGTCCGTATGAAGGAGTTACGAATTCTTCGCGGTCATTTAACAGTCTAAACGCCTCGTACTGTTAAATTTAAGATCGGTCGAGAATTAGCCGACGGAGTCAAAATGAAAGTTGTAGATATTATTTTTACCTACGCGTGGATATAAAGAACGTCAAAAACGGAGGTCGTATGTGAAAGTTACGGATTTTAGAAGTCGGAAGTGTGTTGTGCGAAAATGGGTGATGTGGCACAATCTTGGCCATTGCTTTCTCCCCAAGTCTTGCCACTAGATGGTGACATGTGGCACCAAGTTCAGCCATTTTCACCCTATAAATACCACCTCTCCCACCCTCATTTTCTTCACACCTTTCCCATTCTTTCTTCTCTTTACTCTCTCTCTAGAACCTCTCTCTAGCCCCGAAATCCCCCGAAAAGCCTAGGAAACCTCCCTAGCACGAGGCGGAAGCCCCGGAGTGCTCGACGGATCCGATAAGAAGAGCTTTTCGGCTCGGAAACGCTGCTCCAAGCAAAGCCTGGTTTTCTATGAAACCCGCTGTAAGTGAGCTACGCCTACACTATTTTTAATATAGTTTTTATTTAATTATATTAACGTTATTAAGGACATATAATAAATACTTGGGCTATTATTATGGGTTATATAAGTATTTTTTTTAACGTTTATATAATAGTAATAATAGCTAGACTATTAATTAGTCTCGGCGAATAATAGACTAAAATCTATTGGTGATAATACTAGGTTTCGTCGAAGGAAATTATTTTAAAGTAAACGAAGCGCTGTCCGAGTACCGAGTCACCACCTTCTCAGGTGAGTGCATAGTCCCTTTCATGAACATGATTTTAATACAAGTATTGATTGAAGTATTAATTATATGTTTATGTGCGAGTTAATTGATGTTGCTTGAAATTCCTGTTAAAGAACATACCTGATTATATTTGATAATTTAGGATAAAGAGTAGACCTAAATTAAATATGAGGAATATTGGGTAGTATATTCTTACGAGTACAAGTGAGTTAAACTCAGAGAATAGAAGTTAGTATATGTCACTTATCCGGGAGTATGGATTAGACATAGTCATTGTCCCTAGTCCGAGAATATGGATTAGGCATAATCATTCGTCGTTAATCCGAGAGTATGGATTAGCTATTGTCCCTAGTCCGAGAGTATGGATTAGGCATAATCATTCATCTTTAATCCGAGAGTATGGATTAGTCATTCGTCCCTAGTCCGAGAGTATGGATTTGGTAAATTCGTTCATTTCTGATCCGAGAGTATGGAGTAGGTAAAACGACTAATCTTAGGTCCGAGAGTATGGATAGCCTCGTTGCGAGGATCGACGGGGTGGGATAAGAGTTGTTTATATATATGTATGGTGAAATTGTATATTTTGTGAATTTTAAACTATATATATGGTATAACATTGTGGGATTGAAATCCCTATGTGCTCACCAGGTTTCCCAACCTGACCCACTCAGTTTATTTATATCACAGGTGTTGATATGAAGTGACATTACACTGAGAGATTTAAAGAGATGTAGACCACTAGTGTGAATAATTGTAAGTTCTGTTTATGCTTATGTTCCTGTATTAACGATGACATCCCAAACGTTTTAAAATGAAATAAATACGTTTCTTCGAAAATATTTTAATAACGTATTTACCATGTTTTTCTGGGAACAAATTCCGCAACCTTTTTATAAAATGAAGTACTCTGATTTTTATAAAGCATAAACAAAATCGGTCTTTTCTGGCCGTGATTTTGGGGATGTCACAGTCTCAGATCGAGGAGGGGTTTTCAAAAGAGAATTTAAAATGGTTTTCAAAATAAGTAAAGGAGGATGCGGAGGTACGATCAGCCGGAGCCAGGAAGTAACCCCAAATTACCATACATGATATTTGTTTTATTGAGCTTTGATAGAACAGCATGCTAGAGTTAGGCTAGGGATCTTCAGGATTTCATGATGTGTTGCTTGGTTTATGATGCATGCTAGCCTAGGGTTTCCTGATGAGAGATTTCTAGTGTTCCTCTCGTAGTGAGGATAGAGCGTTGTTATGTATGTTTTCACTAGGGTGTCGTGGTAGTACTTCATACAAATATGGGTAGGTGTGGAAGGTAGTATGGGCACGTACTACTGAAAGCACAGGACCCATACGCGTATCAGGGAAACCATGACCTCTAGGGTTGGGTTGAGAGTTGGTTCCCGGGATAGTGGGAGGTGTCTGAGATTTTGGTGGTTTATTTTCAATATGGAGATTTCAGGGCATGCTGGGAGTGGATCCGGGTCAGGATCGGGAGCAAGAGAGGGAGTTCCGGGCTGGTCCGTACCGCCCGAGGTTGTGAGTCAGATGAGTACAGACGATTTGGATGCGAGGATTCGTGAAATCCTGCATGATGAGGTTGTTGCATTGTTCCGGGCCAAGCTGCCGGAACTGTTTGGGTCGATCAAGACCGTTATGGTAGAGTATTTTGATGAGCGCTATGCGGCTCTCACGGAGACGGCTGTCGCAGGAGCTACAGCGGATGTAGCAGCGGCAGGGGGAGGACCTAGTAGAGGTTTTCAGTATCGGGACTTCGATAATACGAAGCCTCCCACCTTTGATGGAGTTCAGGACCCGATCATTGCTATGAGATGGTTATCAAACGTGGAGGGGTGTTTCTTCACGTGTTCATGCCCTACTGATCAGAAGGTGAGGTGTGCTCTGAACTTATTAAGGCTCGGGGCAAAGGATTGGTGGAGGTTGACCACGGGGTCATATTCGGATGCGTAAAGAGCTGCGGTTTCATGGGATCAGTTCAGAGAGATGTTCAGCACTCGCTATGTTCCACAGGTTGAGAGGGAGAGGTTGGCTTAGGAGTTCCTTGAGTTGAAGCAGGATTCGGAGTCAGTGATGGAAATCACTAGGATGTTTACTGAGAGGGCGATGTATTGCCCTGAGTTTGCTTCGGAGCAGGCTCAGATGTCCCGATATCTGAGTATGCTAAAGAGAGACATCAGATAGTTTGTGTCCACGCAGAGGTGCGAGACCTTGTTGGAGTTGCAGGAGGCCGCCAGTCGGCGTGAGTTAGAGATTGAGTTGCAGTTGCGTGAGCTGAGGCAAGCTCCGGTGTAGTCGCAGCCAGCGACGAAACGGTCTAAGACCGTTGATTCCAGGACGGGAAATCAGGGTAGCCACGTTTGTGGGAAGTGTGGGAGGGGTCACACCGGAGTTTGTCGGTCCGGTGGTGCATGCCGCAAGTGCGGAAAGGAGGGGCACTATGCGAGGGATTGTGAGCAGTTAGTGCCGGTTCGGGATTTGAGGATTTGTTATCATTGTCATCAGGTTGGGCACTTGAGGGTCAGCTACCCACAGCTTGTTGCAGGACCGGTGCAGGCTCCAGCACCGGCCACTTTGAGGATCACAGGAGGAGGTCAGGGTGGAGTGGAGCCCCCAAGGGCTCAGGGTCGTGCTTTTCAGCTTTCAGTAAAGGAGGTCAAGGCAGTGTCGGATGCAGCTGCGGGTATGTTCTTCTTAATGCCTTATTATTTTATGATTATTGTGGAGTATTGTTATCTGCTAGTCTTGTTGCATGGATTTCGGTATTGTATTCTTTGGTTTTGAGGATTATGGATTGGTTATGGACTTAGTGTTTGGAAATTCGTTGGTTATCTTTCATGAGGGTTTTTCGTGGGAATCGGGTGTTATCTGGATATCGGGTGGCAATTGCAATCTGAGGAGTGGTTAGTGGGGGATCGAGATCTTTCATGCCGGGATCATCTGTATTGTTATGCGATTGGTGAAGGTTGTTCATGTTAGTGGGAAATGGTTCGAGTGAAAGAGTATGCGTCATGAAGGGTTGTTGAGGGAGGTCGGTGATGGCGACCGGTGGTTGTTAGTCAGTGCCCTAAGTGGGGGAGAATTGGAAAATTCTCCAGAAGATCGCTGAGCATAGTAGAATGTTTGGTTGCTTGGGTTTCAGCAGTGGTTCTGTCAATCGAGAGTATAGACCGGTATGAGTAAGTGGCAGGTGTGCGGGGTGAGATGAAGACCAAGGGTATTTGATTATATAGGGCCTGGGATCAGGCTGGGATCGAGTATGTATGATGGAGATAGAGTTCGGAACCCCTAGGGGGCTAGAACAGTATGCATGGGAGGATTTCCTGAAGAGGTAACTCGAAATGTTGATTGCTAGTTGAGCGGTCCGGATAGACTAAAGGCCAATAGGCGTACCAGTCAGGCCGAAGGCTCGGTGAACGGTCCAGCTAGACTGAAGGCCCTAGAGGGCGGTCCAGGTCTACTGAAGGTTATGAGAGTGGTCCAGTTTGGCTGAAGGCTTGGTAAGGCGGTCCAGTCATGCTGAAGACTCTGTACGTATCGTTAGATCGGTGCGAGGTAATGGATTGAGTATGTCGTGATATGTTAGCGTTGCAAGGTTTGGCCTCGGATATTGATCACAATCAGTGGAGGTAGTGCATGGACTTGAGAGTCTTCGCGAGTGGATTCAGAGTATGTATGGTGCATGGGATAGCGGTTATACTATAAAGGGGTGGTGTAGCGTTGGGTGAGCACTGTGGCACTTGTCGTGGTGACAAGGCGGTCAAGTGGTTTTCCTTGGTAAGGAAAGAGGGAGGAATGTAATTCCGAAGGGGAGTGCAAATTCATGGAAGTGAAAGCAGTAGTGCAGGGTTATGATCGGAGTGGTCCAATTGTAGTCATTAAGCAGCACCTGTGCGGCGGCGGTATGGGATGACATCATGTGGGGATGTCTACTGAGGTCGCAGGAGGAAATTCCGAGGTTGTAAAGTCAAGAGGCTCGTAAGGGATGCAGGTATGGAGTTTTGGATTCCCAGCTTGTTTTCGGTGAAGGAATTGTGTAGCAGTGGTTCATCCTGAGGGATGTTTTGAGGGTCGTCAGTGTGATGGGTTTCCTAACCTGAGGGTGCTAGAGCTAGTTCAGCATGTGCATTCGATTGCAAGAGGAGAACTCATGGGAGTTGCTCTGAAGAGTGTGTCTTTCTGTCAGCATGGAATGGATAGATTTGGACTCGGATCGGGAATCGGGTGGTGCATAGTTGTTTATAGCTCATTTGGGTCGATTAATGGTTGTGATTTTGAGCAGTGTTGCATCATGAGTGGTACTCAGTTGTTATGTGTGGTTATCAGAGGGTAAAGTCGGTGGCCGGCTTGTGACGGTGGCCAGGACACTGCGAGCAAGGTAAAAGTGAGTTTATGGTTTCCATGGTTGTGCCTTGAGGAGCTTGGTTGGGTTAACGCCAGGAGTTGTAATGCGAGAGAATTTCTAGAGTCAAGTTATCGCAGGCTTCGAGGACGAAGCCTAATTTAAGTGGGGGAGAATTGTAACATCCTGGAATATCAAGAGTAGAGTTGAAGGGCTAAAAGTGTAAATTTGAAGGTCAACTCGGCGAGTCCATGGATGGACTCGGCGAGTAGGGTCGCGACTTTGGTCGCGTGTCAAGTGGCCTACTCGGCGAGTCCAAAGATGGACTCGGCGAGTAGGTGCTGAGTGGAGAAAACCCTAAATCCGGGGGATGAGCCCTATTTAAAGGACATTATACCCTCTCCCCAGCCTCTTTAATCTCCCTTGAAGTCTAGAAACCCTAGAAAGCGTGATTGTGGAAGATTGGAGTGCATTTGGAGCTTGGGGAGGTGCTTGTTGAAGAAATCTTGAAGGAGAAGAGTCTTGGATCAAAGGGATTTACTTAGATTCGGATTCCTTGTTGTTGGGGGCTTCATTTTGAGGTACTATCTCATTCTTGGGTTGTGTTCTTCTAGATTCATCATTTTGGGGTTGTGTGGGAAGCTTAGATTTGTGGCATCTTGAGTTTGAAGGATAGATCCGAGGTTGCTACCTCATATCTGGAGTAGAGAAGGTCTTAAGAGCATTAAAGTCCCTGTTCTTCTGTAGTTGATGGAGCTATCTTGTCCCAAACCCAAACCCTAGAGTGAAAATGCCTAGATCTTCTTGGATTCACGTAAAGATTGCCACTTTACGTGATGGATGGCCTTAGGAGGAGTAGATCTATGGTTTGGATCATCTGCATGGCTTGGAAAGCCTCTGTATGGATTCAGACCCGGTGGTACTCGGCGAGTCACATGGGTGGACTCGGCGAGTTGCTTGAAGAAAGACTGGAACTCAGCGAGTTGGAAGAACAACTCGGCGAGTAGGTTGAAGATAGTCGTAGACTCGGCGAGTCTATTCTTGGACTCGACTAGTCTGGTCGTAAGGTCCAAGTTTCTTTTGGAAGTGCTCTGACACGGTGAGTCAAGGGATGACTCGGTGAGTTATGTCTAAGTGGGCTCAGAGTTGTTGGACTCGGCGAGTCTCGGGGTGACTCGGCGAGTTGGGTCGTGAATTGAAGGAGGTTCTGTGTATGAGGACTCGGCAAGTCATCGGGTTGACTCGGCGAGTAGATTTAGTCAGGGGCAGACCTTGACTTTGACTTTGACCAAGGGTTGACCAGTTGATTTCCAGGAGTAATTTGGTAATTATTGGTATTTATTGGATTCAGTCTTTTGGGTATTGACAATGTTGGAGTTCGGGTCGGAGGTTGCAGCAGCGTGATCTTATCCTTTCAGTCAGCAGTTGCGAGGTGAGTTATCCTCACTATATCAACAGGGTCTAAGGCACCAAGGCCGGCCCTTTATCGGATTGAGATCCGGGTATCTGTTGTTATGTTATTGCTTTGATATGTTGCATCCGGATAGTTAGGATGGTATTCGTTAGAGACCTGGTTAAGGTCAGTATCCTGATATATAGGATGATGCTATGCTAGTGACCGGTTAGGTTGGTATCCCGTTAGAGTATGTTGTGTTATGTGATCTGCTAGATCGGTTGACTGAATATAAATTGTTATGTGATTGTATGTTTATGTGCACATGGTTGTTTGGACTGGAGTTGGGTTGAGGCGGGTCCTGCTTCGTGCTGTAGGCCAAGATACCTAGGGCGGACTGGTTGTTCCGAAGGCCCAGCGAGCGGTCCGGATAGGCTGTAGGCCCCACAGGGGCGGACCAGACGTGCCGAGGCTCGGAGAGTGGACCAGGCCGACTGAAGGCCCGATGCGGGCGGACCAGTCATACTGTACACTCAGAGAGTGGACCAGGTGGGTTGAAGGCCCGGTGCGGGTGGACCAACCACACTGCAGGCTCGAAGGACATGATTGGACTCGGAGGGTGGACCAGGTGAACTGAAGGCCCGACACGGCGGACCAGTCTCACAGTAGACCCGATAGCATGGTTGTTCTGTGATTCGTTATGATATAGAATGTTATGTGTATGGTATATGTGGTTGGTATTTTGGGGGTATCTCACTAAGCTTTCGGGCTTACAGTTGTGGTTTAATGTTTTTCAGGTTCTTCAGAAGATTGTGGCAAGGCTAAGGCGTGATCGTACCGCTCCTCGTGTTTATGTTTTATGAAATGGACCTGGGAATACTCTGATAATAAATGTATTTAAAACTTTTTTGTAATAACTTAATGAATTGGGTTGTTTTTGAAAAGTTTAAATTTTATTGAAAATTTGGGTCGTTACAATTTATTTTTTTGGGTAAGATGAATGGTCCGTATGGTTTGGGCTAATTTGCACCTTTGGTACCTAACTTTTTTTTTTTTTAACTTGAACGGTCTTTATTTTGTATTTTTGTTGCACGTTTGATCCTTGATAAAGATAAAAACACTATATTACAATTTTTATTTATTTTTATATTTATTTATTACTTATTTCATATTTTATATTGCAAAATGTTTAAGAAATGAGGTGGGTCCAACCCCTAACCCTCACTTTCGCCCATCGACAACTAGCACCTCTATTTACTATAGTTACCGCCACCAATCTTCGTCTTTGTCGCTTACCTATATACTCATATGGTTATGTTCACTCACCATGATAACATAATTAACACATAACCTAAGTAAAGAAAGCTAATGACACAGTGCATTGTGATAAAACCCATGCCATGAGATTTTGCACCTAAATCCAGAAATTAAAATTAAAAGCCAATAAATCAAAATCGACACAATGTTGTGATGAAACCACCCTTCTTGTTCAAAATTTTCATCTGAATCTATAAATCCGATTGTTTATGAAATGAAGAAGATCGATAATGAATCCAATCGATTTTTGTTCTATGTGAAAAAAGAACATGTGATGAAACCCATCCGAGAAGAAGATCAACGAAATCGAAATGGTAATCGCCTAACTTCTTCCGTTCTCGTCGGTTTCTGGATTTATTTTCATCAGGTTTGATTTTTAGGCGTTCAAAAAGATATGGAAATCGAACTTAGGGTTATTTAGGCTTTCAAATTCGTCAATCACCATTACCGATTATCACGGCTACTTCTGGCGACCAGGTAAAGTAGAGAAATGGATCGATCAATGGGTTTTGTAGGTTTGTTGATGGATGGATGAAGGTTTGTATGTGGTGTTTTTGGAACGAAGAAATTAGTGAAGGTCGGTAGTACAGTAAGAGGAGAAAGAAGGGGGTCGTCGGCAGCAGTTGAAGACAGGGAGGGCGTTGAAATCTGATTGATTAGATGGATGTCTCATATCCGACATCGGTGTTGGAGCTTATCAAACTCCCTAACATCCTCATGTGCCATCTTCGTCGCCGGTGATAGCAGTATAGCCGAATTTAGGGTTCCTGGTCATTGATCTTGTATAAAATGCTCCCTAAGAAGGAGGATGCGCGCGCATGCACGAGGAGGGCGGGGGGGGGGGGGGGGGGGGGGGGGGGTGAGTGATCTGGTTGAGGAAGACGAATGCGTGGAAGGGGGTGTCCCATATTTTTTTATTAAATATATTTTTCATAAATAAATGAGACATAACTAATTATTAAATTAAAAAGAATTAAGAATGTCAATATAATCTTTTTAGGTTAGGGACCAAACGCACAACAAATATACATCTTAGGGACCGTCCGAGTTAAAAAAAAAAAAAAAAAGAATTATGGATCAAGTGCATAGATTACCCCAAACCATAAGAACCACTCGTATAATTTACCCTTACTTTTTTGAAAAAAAATAATGTCTTATTATAAAACAATACGATTAGTATAAAAATAATAGTATGTTATTATTTTATTTTAAAATTATAAGTATGAAGTTTTTAATTAAAGATAAAATATGTTTCCATTTTGGTTTCATAATTATAGTAAAATTTTATATTGGTTTGATATAAACTTTTGATATGTAATTTCAAAAAAAATATATTTAATTTCATCAAATTTTAAATATACTCTTTAGAAAGGACATTAAATTTTCAAAGCAAAATGAAAAATAGGTTGTTAGCTAATAATTAACGACATTGGTACATATGCTAAAATAATTAATAATATGACCTTAGATCCGTTTAATTCATTTTATTTAATGGAAAATAAAATATTTTATATGTTTAAAAGGTTTATATTTCATAAATAATAACAAGTCATATTTTTTTATAAAAATAAATATATTTGTATAAGTTATCATTTCGGAAACACAAACATAAACGTTTTAAACATATAAAATATAAATATAATTGTATTAGTTATAATACAAATATATTTAATTTTTTAAAAAAATACGAATGTTGCTAACTAAGCTCTTTGTAGGTTATCTATTTATTGATTGAATGTCTTTTAGGTTCAAGTAGATGTCTAGAAGGAAGAAGAGTTACTAGCGTCTGACTTAAAATTCTTATACTAGATTTTTATAAAATTCTCTTAATAACTACTAATATTGATTTGTGATACGATTGTACACCAGAATTGTAATGATTCATGTTTTATAAATGAAAAACAAATTGAATGTGAATTGGCTAGACTTAGTAGATATACGTTAGTGAATTGGCTAGACTTAGTAGATATACGTTAGTGAAATTACTAGAAACAGTTTGGGAAATTATGGTATCTGTGTGTATGTTTTTCCTTAAACTATATGATTATGTGTTTTGCTTAGGTGATGACGAGATTGGTGTTGTGACACTGTGAGCCAAACAGTCATGTTTGAGTGATGGCAAGATCGGCGTTGCGACACTATGAGCTAAACAGACCCGACAATAACATTAATGACATTTTTGTGTATAGAGATAGATCGACACTACGATGTCGTGAGTCTATTTTGTTTGGGGTGAGAGCAAGAACAACATAGTGTTGTGAGCTAAAAAGACCCGGGGGATGACGACAAAAACCTATAGGCTCGATATTGCCATTAGTGTCATGTTTAATGTCACACCCCAAAACCGAGAACGGCGGAAACGTTCTGGGGCGGAGGATGTCATGTATAATATCAACAACAATGTAAAGTAGTAAACAAGCAACAACATCATCCATTGCATTAATAAAATAATTATTATACAATTGTATTCTGTCAAATTTTGATAAACACTAAAGCATAAATCAAAATGAAATATAAGTCTTGAACAAGCTCCATCTTCCTTTCTCCTTGCATCGGTACCTGTCTATGATAACCTGAGGATACAAGTAATTTTGAAAGCGAGTATCAGCTTTGAAGCTGGTGAGATCATAAGTATTTAGTGTCTTAATTTGTATGTAAGAATTTGTAAGTGAACTGTAAGTATGAAAATGTTTGTAAAACAACTGTAAACGTTTGAAAAACCTTAGAAATCCCTATGATTCCTACTATTATATAAAGTGCGTCTTCTACCAAGACCTAACTGTTCTAAATGTTCGTTTCTTGTAAAAGTGTGTAATTTTCCCAAGTGTAACTATCATTATCAAAATATAGTTTGTACATTAAAGTTTAAGTGAGGGTATCACTAAAAATGTAATGGGTAAATCATTGTAGTACTGTAGTTTTGTATTATAGGAACTACTGTTGTACTAACCACCTTAAACCGGATTTATATTAAGGTATAATGTGATAATTGCACCATACTATCGACTGATAACAACGACATAAAGAACGGTCGTAATAACGGAATGACGTTTGGCACCCGCAGACCTGCAGGTCCGGCTGTAGCTAGTAGCAAGGTGTAGGATTGTCAATCCAGTATAGATCTATACGCAAACTCAACGCTCTCCCTCCAAGAGAATTCTGGCTACAACTCGGGCCATGACATTTAAGGCATGCTCCGATACAGTGGATCACAATTGTTAACGTATTAATGTAAGGGTAATGTTTCTCGTTCTAGTATAGTTGTATATGTTCTCGTCCTAGTATAGTTGTATATGTAATGTTCTAGAAAGTATTGACTCATGAATGAACTGACTCATTGTATGATATCGCGTTCTAGTATCTTCCTAAACTACCCATATGGTAGTTTACTAGCAGTCTAACTAGTACGTATGGTCATGGATGTATACCCTTACTAACTAAGGGCATGGGATGAACTGGAAAGACCTTTTATGACTATATATGTACATATGATATATAACTAATATTTAAACAACTTTCGGACGAATACCCAATATCCCACCAGACCACATCTCAAGGCGCGAAAAGGAAATAGGGTGGATAGCCTTCCTAAGTCTTTTAAACATTTCTTATATAACTATACATATAGAGGCATGCAATTTATAATATAAAAGCATAAATACATTTTGTAAGACATTTGAAACATAAATATTATTTTAAGAAAAGATCGACTTGATGTCGATTTATAAAACAATTTGAAGGCATAAGTATGATAAAACAGTTTTGAGTATAAGGAAACATTTGATTGAAACACAGTTGTAAATAAGTTTGAAAGGTAATGTACCGAGTAAGATGTAAAGTGTAATAAGTAGTTTAAAACATATAAAATGTTTATAAAAATCATTTGAAGTAAACTATTTGGTAAAATGGCTAATGAGTAGCCAAATCTTTTGAATGCTGTATATTAATCACATGTGATTGATGTAATAACTAGCGTAATTCTACTTATTAATCGCATGTGATTGATATAATCCTAGCATGATTCTACTTGTATTCCCCCATAAAAGATTTAAAAGTAGTTTAAAACATTAGTTAAGGGGTATGAACTCACTTGATTGAAGTGGTCGATTTGAAGTAGTCGAGAGAAGAATCGAGCAGAACTTCGACAGGAAGAGTTGAAAACGCGGGAAAATCTCGGGATTCTCGGGAATCTCGGGAATCTCGGGAACACAAAACCTCCCTTCGGGACTTGAAGGTGAAAAACCGGGGCTTTGGGAAGGTCTCAGGGGCTTAAACGCAGAGTTTCGGCGCGAGAAAAAAGGAACTGAGCAATGGAGCTCGGAACCCTTGAAATCTACTTATAGGGGCGTTTTTGGGGTGTGCCACGCCGTGGAAAGTAATGGCCACATCGTGGGGAGTCAAACTTATCCTCTTCCATTGATTGGACGCCCTCAGTCACTTGCCGGGTCACGGCAAGCTTGTGCCACGTCGTGGCAAGCCTGACAGCCTCGGATTTCGGACCTCGAACTTGTAAAATCCATAACTTTCGCATACGAGCTCCGTTTTCGACGTTCTTTATATGCACGCGTAGCTAAAAACATGATATACAACTCTTGTTTAGACTTCATCGGCAAATTCTGACTTTATTTTTAATTATTTTTTTTTAACGGGTCGGGACGCGATAATTCCGTTATAAATCCATAACTTCTTCATCCGATGTCCGTTTTCGTCAGACTTTTCATCGTTGCGCTACTAATGTTGAGACCTTAGATTCTCATTTAGGTTGTTTTGGTCAAAAGTATCTTGAGCTCTATTTCGAGTTTTTAGCTGTCTACTGCTATACCCGAATCTTGGAAAAATCATAACTTTCTCATACGAAGTCAGATTTGGACGTTCTTTTTATGTACACTCACGGTTTGAGGTTATCTATAACTTTCATTTAGATACTTAAGGCTAAAAACTATTGTATTGAAACTTCGCATTTTTCGTTTAATCGGTGTTGCCGGGTTTGCCGAGAATCTTCGGTTGGTCATAACTTCTTCGTTATAACTCGGATTTTAGGGTTCTTTATATGTACGAAAACCTTAATACGATTCCTACTAATTTATTTAACCCAAATAAGATTTTAGGAAAGTTATATTTTGACCTAAATTTGATTGGTTTTACATTACCTTATCTCGAAATATCGGGTTGTCACATTATCCCCCCGTTAGAAGGAATTTCATCCCGAAATTAGAATTTAAGCAAGGAAGTACGCACGAATGATCGAGTCGTGAGGAGGAAACTTCCTAATCGATTGGTTCTAGTGCACCTAAGTGATAACGGGTTCTCGGTTGGCATTCCAACGAACCTTCACTAACTAGCGATGGTGTTTCTTCGTCTGCTTGACCTCTCGGTCGAGGGTCACTACGGTTCTAATACGAAGGCGAGGATCTCGACGAGTGGACTTGCAAGAGTCCTAACGGAAAGGTATGGTTTCACGATCGAGATGCGAAGAGTAGAAAGTATGTTACTGAGTTCGCGGAGTAGGTCTAGTTTGTGTGAGGCACAGGACCGATTCTGATAAGAATCTCGGAGGTCCTGTCTACCTTGGATTTAGCTTTCCACGCTTTACGAAGCGTATTAAGCCATTCCCAGAGTGAGTTATCCTAAAGAACTTGGTCACTCACTTGGAATCTCAAAGGTTCCTTTTCTTGCGTAACCTCCCAGTCAAAGGCCATCCCTTGCTGGGTCAAAGTCGTACGAGTTTTTGTAGCTTGCGAGGAGTTCTGAATGAACTAAGGCGGTAGGTCGGTAAGACCTAGAATCTGGCGAAAGACTGTCGGCGTCTCTGATGTCGATAAATGCTCAACGGTTTTGACAAATTGCAAGAGTGCTCATAATTTCTCACATTACTAACAGTGTATCTTTGGAAATTTGACTCTTCAATTTCAAAACTCGTGCTTTGAGAACATCACTAAAAGTTCCTCTAAAGGAAATGTTTTCCCATGGGTTCCTTCTTACTACAAGGGTAGATAAGTAAGTCATTACATGGAGAAATGACGAACTGATCCAGTTAAGAAAGACGTACCCTACTCGTTTAGCTCATAAAAGCTATGGGCGTATTGGTCCTATCCGAAGGGTATCACTACGGACTCGAAGTGTCCGCATCGAGTTCAGGAGATAGTCCTCCGGACATCTTTCCCTAACACTCGAACTGGTGATATTCGGATCCCGGATCCATTCTTGGAAGTAGTTTCTTTCTTTGTGTTTGCTCAACCATTTTGTCCACGCGCGGCAGAGATAACGATTTCTAATGAAAAATCTCGATGGAGTCTTCGATAACCAAGGTACATGCAATGCGATCCGTCGATCTCTGGAAGAATATGACCGAGGTTCTCTAGGGTGAGAAACCTAGTCTTGTAATTCTATTTATGTGTAGTTCGCTAAGTTGTCCAAACTGTTCTTGTATCTCTGTGGGTGTTTAAACTATAAGGTGATCTGTTTACGGGAGTCGTACTGGGTTCTATGCTTGTTCTCATGATGATGTGATTACTTGTACTTAGGCAGTTCTCCGTCCTGAAGTTCATATTAGAATTCATACCTAGATTCACCATCACCCTTTCGTGTATACGAGTCATATATAATTAAGGTTGAAAAGGTAGTCGAATAACTGGTTCTTCTTTAAGTTCACATCCCATCGGGGAAAAAGAATTTAAAGTGGAATCAGCAATTCTAAACCTGTAGAACCTTGATTATATATCACTCTTATGCATACATTCTTCAGTGATAGATCAACCGCATGAATCCCTGGATTAAACTTGACGTACTGCACGAGTGGTACTTCGGGGATTTCTTCGGAAAGAAAATAACTAATAGGTACTCCTGGAATGAGTACTTCGGCGTTCTGATGTGACGGTTTTGCTGGAAAAGTGATCTAGAAGAAAGAGATGTACGTATGAAGCTGTTTTCGTGAGGATCAAACTGAATCATTTCGTATGATAATGTCAAAATCATACTGAAACTTAAAGACATTGGATTTGAACATAAGACGTTTACAGACAAAGCACAACCGTCGAACCATGAACAGAGTTACAGTACTTTAGATTTACCATAAGACCATTGTTTCGAATAAGATATACTACAAAAGACAAGTATACGCAGCACGAGAATTCCTATACAGACAGGATCTCGCAAAAGGTAAGACTCTAGTTGCACTAGTTTTAGATAGTTTATAAGTATGTTACAACGAAACGCCTAAATTACATTTAACGTGGTTCCGAAGCAGGCTCTCCTGCGGCTGTGATCCTGAGAATCTTCCCGTCTGCACCAGAGTTTTGTGTTATCGAGCAATCCTTCTGGAGGTGTCCAATTTCACCGCATTGGTAACATATATGGACAACGCCCACATTGGTGGTGGAAGTGAAACGTCAAGTAGGAGTTATGGGGACGCGGGTTCTTTCCTTTTTCGGGCAATCTCTCTTATAGTGCCCAAACTCTCCACAATGATAGCAAGTCTGGTTCCCATCGGTGTTGGGCGAATTGTTGATCAGTTTTGATAGGCTCTTGCAGTAACGTTTGGTGTGCCCCGTTTTGTTGCAATTTTTGCATTGCAAGGCTCGACAGATTCCCTCGTGGTGGTAATTGCACCGGTTGCACTTCGGGAGTGTTCCTTTGTATGGTCTACTCGGTACTAGGATGGCAGAGGTTTCTGCTTGCTGTTGTTGCATGGAATGTTTTCGGGGTTTCTCGCGTTCTTTCTGAGTTTGACTCTTCCATTTCTTGTTCTTTGGTTTTTGGCTTTGCGGGCCTGAGGCCGTTACCGTTTGGTGACTTCCTGGATGGATACCACGATTGGAAACTTCATTCCCATCAGTAGCATTGACTGTGTTGTTAGCGCTACGGTGCGCAAGAACCACGGTTACGGCAGCCACTGCGGCAGCTGTAACTGCCATTTGAAAGGTAGCGGCGTCCATAGGAAAAGTAGAGGTCTCATTGCTTGGCTGGTTGTTTCGATGACGACATGATTCCGTTAACACGAAAGAATAAAGATTTTGTGAGCGATTCTGGTTGACCCTTGATGTACTTAGATTGTTCTTGAAAAGAGTAAGAGTATGATCTCGAAAGTTTGACCTACATCCCCATGATGCAGTCCTAGTAAAGAATGAAAGTATGTTCGCGAAGGTTTGACCTACATCCCTATGATGCAGTCCTAGTACGGAATGGGAGTATGTTCATAGAATGGTCGCAAGACGTTTGTCGTTCGAGCTGAGGTATCATGGGTTGGTGAATAACAAGATCCAACCACGGAAAGAGACTTGGAAGTGTCTCCGGAGATAAATCGTTATAGTCCAATGACTTGACTAAAGCATGTTTCATATAGACTCCAATGAAAGTATGATAAGAGTACTTGAATGAAGAATGACACAGAAGTTAGCCGGCTGTCAATATCTTTAATATTCACGATGTAAAGATTCTGGAAAATGACCTTGTAAAGGTCTTACATCATATCCGCAGAAGATAGTTCCTGACAGCATAAAGACCTAGCTAAAGTACTTACGGAACAAGAAAATTTCCTAGAAAATGTCACATCAGGTATAGATAGAAAATTACGATTCTTCTTTATAAGGAAATAAACTCTTAGTTCAGCCAATTGACATTCCATGTCAAGTAGGTGTCTTTCGTATACCATCTGGCGTACTCGGAGCCCTATGACTTCAGCTCGTGATTCAGCCAGTGCTTGCCGCAGGGTTTCATGGTTTCTCTCTGACCTCTCGTGAGCATCTTCTAGACGAACGGTGCGGAGGGTATGCATTCTAGCATAGGCGACTACTTCTGTAATCTGATTTAGGGTTGTCCTGCCTTGAATCTCCTTTCGGGCCATTCTGCGGACCAAGATTGGCAAGACTCTATCTGCTGAGCCCCTATTACTCAAGTCGAAAAAGCTTCGGTCGCCATCAAATAGCATAGATTGATCTTGTCCTTGGCTCCATATTTCCAAGCATTCCACTCACTCAGGGTCGGGCCATGAAAAAGCCGGACGAGGGTTAGGAATTGGAAAGGGAGCTGCTCGGGGTAGGTTTTCAACCTCTGCTTCGGAGTTAGCATCATACGAAAAGTCTTCATCATGGTGATCATTCAAGAGGAAAAGGATGATCATTCTCTGGTTATTCTCTAAACCAACCAGGTATGACTTCATTTGGAAGGTACTAGTTGTCGAGGGGATGGAGTCCAGTTATGTTTTCTATGCGAGAATTTAAGGGTAAGAGAATAATTATTAGACGAGCTATCTAGATAATTATTTAGAAAACCTTCATTAGTTACATCGCTATTTGTGAAGTGCATACCAGCTATGTGTAATCTAAACAGGATAGACCTTCGAATAATTGACCTTAATTTCCAAATTCACACAGAATAGGGGTAAGGCAAACTTATCACAGATTCTAAGTCTATAACATCCTAATTACATATAGCCTTAGTGTATCCACTTAGCAACTATCAACTTAGAAATGAAGATCCCATTTTAGTTCTCAAGTATAAAGTACTTCTAGTAACACCAAATACTCCTATAGTATTTTAAAATTTAATGTTATGTTCTATTGTTCTCATTGTGGTAGGGTTGGTAAGATTTTAGCATTGTTGCAACCACACACTTAAGCTTAGGCACATGCTAGTCAACCCTCGGATAATATAGGTGATCAGGCTATATCTTCCCAGTCTTGACCATATGTCTCTAAGCCCACTTGTGTTGTCCAACAATCATAATTCTTTTGTACTGTCCTAGTGACACTGATTTTAGTATGAATGCAGCACGTATACTTACTTAAATATTTTACTATTTAAAGTATAAACTCTTGGTCAGAGTATTTTTAATCCCTTATGTATTTATAGTTAGTATATCGTTTATGGGTTGATATACTTAATTCACTATAAACAATGCTCTGATACCAATCTGTCACACCCCAAAACCGAGAACGGCGGAAACGTTCTGGGGCGGAGGACGTCATGTATAATATCAACAACAATGTAAAGTAGTAAACAAGCAACAACATCATCCATTGCATTAATAAAAGAATTATTATACAATTGTATTCTGTCAAATTTTGATAAACACTAAAGCATAAATCAAAATGAAAGATAAGTCTTGAACAAGCTCCATCTTCCTTTCTCCTTGCATCGGTACCTGTCTATGATGACCTGAGGATACAAGTAATTTTGAAAGCGAGTATCAGCTTTGAAGCTGGTGAGATCATAAGTATTTAGTGTCTTAATTTGTATGTAAGAATTTGTAAGTGAACTGTAAGTATGAAAATGTTTGTAAAACAATTGTAAACGTTTGAAAAACCTTAGAAATCCCTATGATTCCTACTATTATATAAAGTGCGTCTTCTACCAAGACCTAACTGTTCTAAATGTTCGTTTCTTGTAAAAGTGTGTAATTTT
This sequence comes from Lactuca saligna, assembly GCF_052625555.1. NCBI lineage: Eukaryota > Viridiplantae > Streptophyta > Magnoliopsida > Asterales > Asteraceae > Lactuca > Lactuca saligna. The sequence goes on along the minus strand of NC_136421.1, from coordinate 62,890,950 downwards.
CCCAAGTGTAACTATCATTATCAAAATATAGTTTGTACATTAAAGTTTAAGTGAGGGTATCACTAAAAATGTAATGGGTAAATCATTGTAGTACTGTAGTTTTGTATTATAGGAACTACTGTTGTACTAACCACCTTAAACCGGATTTATATTAAGGTATAATGTGATAATTGCACCATACTATCGACTGATAACAACGACATAAAGAACGGTCGTAATAACGGAATGACGTTTGGCACCCGCAGACCTGCAGGTCCGGCTATAGCTAGCAGCAAGGTGTAGGATTGTCAATCCAGTATAGATCTATACGCAAACTCAACGCTCTCCCTCCAAGAGAATTCTGGCTACAACTCGGGCCATGACATTTAAGGCATGCTCCGATATAGTGGATCACAATTGTTAACGTATTAATGTAAGGGTAATGTTTCTCGTTCTAGTATAGTTGTATATGTTCTCGTCCTAGTATAGTTGTATATGTAATGTTCTAGAAAGTATTGACTCATGAATGAACTGACTCATTGTATGATATCGCGTTCTAGTATCTTCCTAAACTACCCATATGGTAGTTTACTAGCAGTCTAACTAGTACGTATGGTCATGGATGTATACCCTTACTAACTAAGGGCATGGGATGAACTGGAAAGACCTTTTATGACTATATATGTACATATGATATATAACTAATATTTAAACAACTTTCGGACGAATACCCAATATCCCACCAGACCACATCTCAAGGCGCGAAAAGGAAATAGGGTGGATAGCCTTCCTAAGTCTTTTAAACATTTCTTATATAACTATACATATAGAGGCATGCAATTTATAATATAAAAGCATAAATACATTTTGTAAGACATTTGAAACATAAATATTATTTTAAGAAAAGATCGACTTGATGTCGATTTATAAAACAATTTGAAGGCATAAGTATGATAAAACAGTTTTGAGTATAAGGAAACATTTGATTGAAACACAGTTGTAAATAAGTTTGAAAGGTAATGTACCGAGTAAGATGTAAAGTGTAATAAGTAGTTTAAAACATATAAAATGTTTATAAAAATCATTTGAAGTAAACTATTTGGTAAAATGGCTAATGAGTAGCCAAATCTTTTGAATGCTGTATATTAATCACATGTGATTGATGTAATAACTAGCGTAATTCTACTTATTAATCGCATGTGATTGATATAATCCTAGCATGATTCTACTTGTATTCCCCCCATAAAAGATTTAAAAGTAGTTTAAAACATTAGTTAAGGGGTATGAACTCACTTGATTGAAGTGGTCGATTTGAAGTAGTCGAGAGAAGAATCGAGCAGAACTTCGACAGGAAGAGTTGAAAACGCGGGAAAATCTCGGGATTCTCGGGAATCTCGGGAATCTCGGGAACACAAAACCTCCCTTCGGGACTTGAAGGTGAAAAACCGGGGCTTTGGGAAGGTCTCAGGGGCTTAAACGCAGAGTTTCGGCGCGAGAAAAAAGGAACTGAGCAATGGAGCTCGGAACCCTTGAAATCTACTTATAGGGGCGTTTTTGGGGTGTGCCACGCCGTGGAAAGTAATGGCCACATCGTGGGGAGTCAAACTTATCCTCTTCCATTGATTGGACGCCCTCAGTCACTTGCCGGGTCACGGCAAGCTTGTGCCACGTCGTGGCAAGCCTGACAGCCTCGGATTTCGGACCTCGAACTTGTAAAATCCATAACTTTCGCATACGAGCTCCGTTTTCGACGTTCTTTATATGCACGCGTAGCTAAAAACATGATATACAACTCTTGTTTAGACTTCATCGGCAAATTCTGACTTTATTTTTAATTATTTTTTTTTAACGGGTCGGGACGCGATAATTCCGTTATAAATCCATAACTTCTTCATCCGATGTCCGTTTTCGTCAGACTTTTCATCGTTGCGCTACTAATGTTGAGACCTTAGATTCTCATTTAGGTTGTTTTGGTCAAAAGTATCTTGAGCTCTATTTCGAGTTTTTAGCTGTCTACTGCTATACCCGAATCTTGGAAAAATCATAACTTTCTCATACGAAGTCAGATTTGGACGTTCTTTTTATGTACACTCACGGTTTGAGGTTATCTATAACTTTCATTTAGATACTTAAGGCTAAAAACTATTGTATTGAAACTTCGCATTTTTCGTTTAATCGGTGTTGCCGGGTTTGCCGAGAATCTTCGGTTGGTCATAACTTCTTCGTTATAACTCGGATTTTAGGGTTCTTTATATGTACGAAAACCTTAATACGATTCCTACTAATTTATTTAACCTAAATAAGATTTTAGGAAAGTTATATTTTGACCTAAATTTGATTGGTTTTACATTACCTTATCTCGAAATATCGGGTTGTCACATTATCCCCCCGTTAGAAGGAATTTCATCCCGAAATTAGAATTTAAGCAAGGAAGTACGCACGAATGATCGAGTCGTGAGGAGGAAACTTCCTAATCGATTGGTTCTAGTGCACCTAAGTGATAACGGGTTCTCGGTTGGCATTCCAACGAACCTTCACTAACTAGCGATGGTGTTTCTTCGTCTGCTTGACCTCTCGGTCGAGGGTCACTACGGTTCTAATACGAAGGCGAGGATCTCGACGAGTGGACTTGCAAGAGTCCTAACGGAAAGGTATGGTTTCACGATCGAGATGCGAAGAGTAGAAAGTATGTTACTGAGTTCGCGGAGTAGGTCTAGTTTGTGTGAGGCACAGGACCGATTCTGATAAGAATCTCGGAGGTCCTGTCTACCTTGGATTTAGCTTTCCACGCTTTACGAAGCGTATTAAGCCATTCCCAGAGTGAGTTATCCTAAAGAACTTGGTCACTCACTTGGAATCTCAAAGGTTCCTTTTCTTGCGTAACCTCCCAGTCAAAGGCCATCCCTTGCTGGGTCAAAGTCGTACGAGTTTTTGTAGCTTGCGAGGAGTTCTGAATGAACTAAGGCGGTAGGTCGGTAAGACCTAGAATCTGGCGAAAGACTGTCGGCGTCTCTGATGTCGATAAATGCTCAACGGTTTTGACAAATTGCAAGAGTGCTCATAATTTCTCACATTACTAACAGTGTATCTTTGGAAATTTGACTCTTCAATTTCAAAACTCGTGCTTTGAGAACATCACTAAAAGTTCCTCTAAAGGAAATGTTTTCCCATGGGTTCCTTCTTACTACAAGGGTAGATAAGTAAGTCATTACATGGAGAAATGACGAACTGATCCAGTTAAGAAAGACGTACCCTACTCGTTTAGCTCATAAAAGCTATGGGCGTATTGGTCCTATCCGAAGGGTATCACTACGGACTCGAAGTGTCCGCATCGAGTTCAGGAGATAGTCCTCCGGACATCTTTCCCTAACACTCGAACTGGTGATATTCGGATCCCGGATCCATTCTTGGAAGTAGTTTCTTTCTTTGTGTTTGCTCAACCATTTTGTCCACGCGCGGCAGAGATAACGATTTCTAATGAAAAATCTCGATGGAGTCTTCGATAACCAAGGTACATGCAATGCGATCCGTCGATCTCTGGAAGAATATGACCGAGGTTCTCTAGGGTGAGAAACCTAGTCTTGTAATTCTATTTATGTGTAGTTCGCTAAGTTGTCCAAACTGTTCTTGTATCTCTGTGGGTGTTTAAACTATAAGGTGATCTGTTTACGGGAGTCGTACTGGGTTCTATGCTTGTTCTCATGATGATGTGATTACTTGTACTTAGGCAGTTCTCCGTCCTGAAGTTCATATTAGAATTCATACCTAGATTCACCATCACCCTTTCGTGTATACGAGTCATATATAATTAAGGTTGAAAAGGTAGTCGAATAACTGGTTCTTCTTTAAGTTCACATCCCATCGGGGAAAAAGAATTTAAAGTGGAATCAGCAATTCTAAACCTGTAGAACCTTGATTATATATCACTCTTATGCATACATTCTTCAGTGATAGATCAACCGCATGAATCCCTGGATTAAACTTGACGTACTGCACGAGTGGTACTTCGGGGATTTCTTCGGAAAGAAAATAACTAATAGGTACTCCTGGAATGAGTACTTCGGCGTTCTGATGTGACGGTTTTGCTGGAAAAGTGATCTAGAAGAAAGAGATGTACGTATGAAGCTGTTTTCGTGAGGATCAAACTGAATCATTTCGTATGATAATGTCAAAATCATACTGAAACTTAAAGACATTGGATTTGAACATAAGACGTTTACAGACAAAGCACAACCGTCGAACCATGAACAGAGTTACAGTACTTTAGATTTACCATAAGACCATTGTTTCGAATAAGATATACTACAAAAGACAAGTATACGCAGCACGAGAATTCCTATACAGACAGGATCTCGCAAAAGGTAAGACTCTAGTTGCACTAGTTTTAGATAGTTTATAAGTATGTTACAACGAAACGCCTAAATTACATTTAACGTGGTTCCGAAGCAGGCTCTCCTGCGGCTGTGATCCTGAGAATCTTCCCGTCTGCACCAGAGTTTTGTGTTATCGAGCAATCCTTCTGGAGGTGTCCAATTTCACCGCATTGGTAACATATATGGACAACACCCACATTGGTGGTGGAAGTGAAACGTCAAGTAGGAGTTATGGGGACGCGGGTTCTTTCCTTTTTCGGGCAATCTCTCTTATAGTGCCCAAACTCTCCACAATGATAGCAAGTCTGGTTCCCATCGGTGTTGGGCGAATTGTTGATCAGTTTTGATAGGCTCTTGCAGTAACGTTTGGTGTGCCCCGTTTTGTTGCAATTTTTGCATTGCAAGGCTCGACAGATTCCCTCGTGGTGGTAATTGCACCGGTTGCACTTCGGGAGTGTTCCTTTGTATGGTCTACTCGGTACTAGGATGGCAGAGGTTTCTGCTTGCTGTTGTTGCATGGAATGTTTTCGGGGTTTCTCGCGTTCTTTCTGAGTTTGACTCTTCCATTTCTTGTTCTTTGGTTTTTGGCTTTGCGGGCCTGAGGCCGTTACCGTTTGGTGACTTCCTGGATGGATACCACGATTGGAAACTTCATTCCCATCAGTAGCATTGACTGTGTTGTTAGCGCTACGGTGCGCAAGAACCACGGTTACGGCAGCCACTGCGGCAGCTGTAACTGCCATTTGAAAGGTAGCGGCGTCCATAGGAAAAGTAGAGGTCTCATTGCTTGGCTGGTTGTTTCGATGACGACATGATTCCGTTAACACGAAAGAATAAAGATTTTGTGAGCGATTCTGGTTGACCCTTGATGTACTTAGATTGTTCTTGAAAAGAGTAAGAGTATGATCTCGAAAGTTTGACCTACATCCCCATGATGCAGTCCTAGTAAAGAATGAAAGTATGTTCGCGAAGGTTTGACCTACATCCCTATGATGCAGTCCTAGTACGGAATGGGAGTATGTTCATAGAATGGTCGCAAGACGTTTGTCGTTCGAGCTGAGGTATCATGGGTTGGTGAATAACAAGATCCAACCACGGAAAGAGACTTGGAAGTGTCTCCGGAGATAAATCGTTATAGTCCAATGACTTGACTAAAGCATGTTTCATATAGACTCCAATGAAAGTATGATAAGAGTACTTGAATGAAGAATGACACAGAAGTTAGCCGGCTGTCAATATCTTTAATATTCACGATGTAAAGATTCTGGAAAATGACCTTGTAAAGGTCTTACATCATATCCGCAGAAGATAGTTCCTGACAGCATAAAGACCTAGCTAAAGTACTTACGGAACAAGAAAATTTCCTAGAAAATGTCACATCAGGTATAGATAGAAAATTACGATTCTTCTTTATAAGGAAATAAACTCTTAGTTCAGCCAATTGACATTCCATGTCAAGTAGGTGTCTTTCGTATACCATCTGGCGTACTCGGAGCCCTATGACTTCAGCTCGTGATTCAGCCAGTGCTTGCCGCAGGGTTTCATGGTTTCTCTCTGACCTCTCGTGAGCATCTTCTAGACGAACGGTGCGGAGGGTATGCATTCTAGCATAGGCGACTACTTCTGTAATCTGATTTAGGGTTGTCCTGCCTTGAATCTCCTTTCGGGCCATTCTGCGGACCAAGATTGGCAAGACTCTATCTGCTGAGCCCCTATTACTCAAGTCGAAAAAGCTTCGGTCGCCATCAAATAGCATAGATTGATCTTGTCCTTGGCTCCATATTTCCAAGCATTCCACTCACTCAGGGTCGGGCCATGAAAAAGCCGGACGAGGGTTAGGAATTGGAAAGGGAGCTGCTCGGGGTAGGTTTTCAACCTCTGCTTCGGAGTTAGCATCATACGAAAAGTCTTCATCATGGTGATCATTCAAGAGGAAAAGGATGATCATTCTCTGGTTATTCTCTAAACCAACCAGGTATGACTTCATTTGGAAGGTACTAGTTGTCGAGGGGATGGAGTCCAGTTATGTTTTCTATGCGAGAATTTAAGGGTAAGAGAATAATTATTAGACGAGCTATCTAGATAATTATTTAGAAAACCTTCATTAGTTACATCGCTATTTGTGAAGTGCATACCAGCTATGTGTAATCTAAACAGGATAGACCTTCGAATAATTGACCTTAATTTCCAAATTCACACAGAATAGGGGTAAGGCAAACTTATCACAGATTCTAAGTCTATAACATCCTAATTACATATAGCCTTAGTGTATCCACTTAGCAACTATCAACTTAGAAATGAAGATCCCATTTTAGTTCTCAAGTATAAAGTACTTCTAGTAACACCAAATACTCCTATAGTATTTTAAAATTTAATGTTATGTTCTATTGTTCTCATTGTGGTAGGGTTGGTAAGATTTTAGCATTGTTGCAACCACACACTTAAGCTTAGGCACATGCTAGTCAACCCTCGGATAATATAGGTGATCAGGCTATATCTTCCCAGTCTTGACCATATGTCTCTAAGCCCACTTGTGTTGTCCAACAATCATAATTCTTTTGTACTGTCCTAGTGACACTGATTTTAGTATGAATGCAGCACGTATACTTACTTAAATATTTTACTATTTAAAGTATAAACTCTTGGTCAGAGTATTTTTAATCCCTTATGTATTTATAGTTAGTATATCTTTTATGGGTTGATATACTTAATTCACTATAAACAATGCTCTGATACCAATCTGTCACACCCCAAAACCGAGAACGGCGGAAACGTTCTGGGGCGGAGGACGTCATGTATAATATCAACAACAATGTAAAGTAGTAAACAAGCAACAACATCATCCATTGCATTAATAAAAGAATTATTATACAATTGTATTCTGTCAAATTTTGATAAACACTAAAGCATAAATCAAAATGAAAGATAAGTCTTGAACAAGCTCCATCTTCCTTTCTCCTTGCATCGGTACCTGTCTATGATGACCTGAGGATACAAGTAATTTTGAAAGCGAGTATCAGCTTTGAAGCTGGTGAGATCATAAGTATTTAGTGTCTTAATTTGTATGTAAGAATTTGTAAGTGAACTGTAAGTATGAAAATGTTTGTAAAACAATTGTAAACGTTTGAAAAACCTTAGAAATCCCTATGATTCCTACTATTATATAAAGTGCGTCTTCTACCAAGACCTAACTGTTCTAAATGTTCGTTTCTTGTAAAAGTGTGTAATTTTCCCAAGTGTAACTATCATTATCAAAATATAGTTTGTACATTAAAGTTTAAGTGAGGGTATCACTAAAAATGTAATGGGTAAATCATTGTAGTACTGTAGTTTTGTATTATAGGAACTACTGTTGTACTAACCACCTTAAACCGGATTTATATTAAGGTATAATGTGATAATTGCACCATACTATCGACTGATAACAACGACATAAAGAACGGTCGTAATAACGGAATGACGTTTGGCACCCGCAGACCTGCAGGTCCGGCTATAGCTAGCAGCAAGGTGTAGGATTGTCAATCCAGTATAGATCTATACGCAAACTCAACGCTCTCCCTCCAAGAGAATTCTGGCTACAACTCGGGCCATGACATTTAAGGCATGCTCCGATATAGTGGATCACAATTGTTAACGTATTAATGTAAGGGTAATGTTTCTCGTTCTAGTATAGTTGTATATGTTCTCGTCCTAGTATAGTTGTATATGTAATGTTCTAGAAAGTATTGACTCATGAATGAACTGACTCATTGTATGATATCGCGTTCTAGTATCTTCCTAAACTACCCATATGGTAGTTTACTAGCAGTCTAACTAGTACGTATGGTCATGGATGTATACCCTTACTAACTAAGGGCATGGGATGAACTGGAAAGACCTTTTATGACTATATATGTACATATGATATATAACTAATATTTAAACAACTTTCGGACGAATACCCAATATCCCACCAGACCACATCTCAAGGCGCGAAAAGGAAATAGGGTGGATAGCCTTCCTAAGTCTTTTAAACATTTCTTATATAACTATACATATAGAGGCATGCAATTTATAATATAAAAGCATAAATACATTTTGTAAGACATTTGAAACATAAATATTATTTTAAGAAAAGATCGACTTGATGTCGATTTATAAAACAATTTGAAGGCATAAGTATGATAAAACAGTTTTGAGTATAAGGAAACATTTGATTGAAACACAGTTGTAAATAAGTTTGAAAGGTAATGTACCGAGTAAGATGTAAAGTGTAATAAGTAGTTTAAAACATATAAAATGTTTATAAAAATCATTTGAAGTAAACTATTTGGTAAAATGGCTAATGAGTAGCCAAATCTTTTGAATGCTGTATATTAATCACATGTGATTGATGTAATAACTAGCGTAATTCTACTTATTAATCGCATGTGATTGATATAATCCTAGCATGATTCTACTTGTATTCCCCCCATAAAAGATTTAAATGTAGTTTAAAACATTAGTTAAGGGGTATGAACTCACTTGATTGAAGTGGTCGATTTGAAGTAGTCGAGCAGAACTTCGACAGGAAGAGTTGAAAACGCGGGAAAATCTCGGGATTCTCGGGAATCTCGGGAATCTCGGAAACACAAAACCTCCCTTCGGGACTTGAAGGTGAAAAACCGGGGCTTTGGGAGGGTCTCAGGGGCTTAAATGCAGAGTTTCGGCGCGAGAAAAAAAGGAACTGAGCAATGGAGCTCGGAACCCTTGAAATCTACTTATAGGGGCGTTTTTGGGGTGTTCCACGCCATGGAAAGTGATGGCCACATCGTGGGGAGTCAAACTTATCCTCTTACATTGATTGGACACCCTCAGTCACTTGCCGGGTCGCGGCAAGCTTGTGCCACGTCGTGGCAAGCCTGACAGCCTCGGATTTCGGACCTCGAACTTGTAAAATCCATAACTTTCGCGTACGAGCTCCGTTTTCGACGTTCTTTATATGCACGCGTAGCTAAAAACATGATATACAACTCTTGTTTAGACTTCATTGGCAAATTCTGACTTTATTTTTAATTATTTATTTTTAACGGGTCGGGACGTGATAATTCCGTTATAAATCCATAACTTCTTCATCCGATGTCCGTTTTCGTCAGACTTTTCATCGTTGCGCTACTAATGCTGAGACCTTAGATTCTCATTTAGGTTGTTTTGGTCAAAAGTATCTTGAGCTCTATTTCGAGTTTTTAGCTGTCTACTGCTATACCCGAATCTTGGAAAAATCATAACTTTCTCATACGAAGTCAGATTTGGACGTTCTTTTTATGTACACTCACGGTTTGAGGTTATCTATAACTTTCATTTAGATACTTAAGGATAAAAACTATTGTATTGAAACTTCGCGTTTTTCGTTTAATCGGTGTTGCCGGTTTTGCCGAGAATCTTCGGTTGGTCATAACTTCTTCGTTATAACTCGGATTTTAGGGTTCTTTATATGTACGAAAACCTTAATACGATTCCTAATAATTTATTTAACCCAAATAAGATTTTAGGAAAGTTATATTTTGAACTAAATTTGATTGGTTTTACATTACCTTATCTCGAAATATCGGGTTGTCACATTATCCCCCCGTTAGAAGGAATTTCATCCCGAAATTAGAATTTAAGCAAGGAAGTACGCACGAATGATCGAGTCGTGAGGAGGAAACTTCCTAATCGATTGGTTCTAGTGCACCTAAGTGATAACGGGTTCTCGGTTGGCATTCCAACGAACCTTCACTAACTAGCGATGGTGTTTCTTCGTCTGCTTGACCTCTCGGTCGAGGGTCACTACGGTTCTAATACGAAGGCGAGGATCTCGACGAGTGGACTTGCAAGAGTCCTAACGGAAAGGTATGGTTTCACGATCGAGATGCGAAGAGTAGAAAGTATGTTACTGAGTTCGCGGAGTAGGTCTAGTTTGTGTGAGGCACAGGACCGATTCTGATAAGAATCTCGGAGGTCCTGTCTACCTTGGATTTAGCTTTCCACGCTTTACGAAGCGTATTAAGCCATTCCCAGAGTGAGTTATCCTAAAGAACTTGGTCACTCACTTGGAATCTCAAAGGTTCCTTTTCTTGCGTAACCTCCCAGTCAAAGGCCATCCCTTGCTGGGTCAAAGTCGTACGAGTTTCTGTAGCTTGCGAGGAGTTCTGAATGAACTAAGGCGGTAGGTCGGTAAGACCTAGAATCTGGCGAAAGACTGTCGGCGTCTCTGATGTCGATAAATGCTCAACGGTTTTGACAAATTGCAAGAGTGCTCATAATTTCTCACATTACTAACAGTGTATCTTTGGAAATTTGACTCTTCAATTTCAAAACTCGTGCTTTGAGAACATCACTAAAAGTTCCTCTAAAGGAAATGTTTTCCCATGGGTTCCTTCTTACTACAAGGGTAGATAAGTAAGTCATTACATGGAGAAATGACGAACTGATCCAGTTAAGAAAGACGTACCCTACTCGTTTAGCTCATAAAAGCTATGGGCGTATTGGTCCTATCCGAAGGGTATCACTACGGACTCGAAGTGTCCGCATCGAGTTCAGGAGATAGTCCTCCGGACATCTTTCCCTAACACTCGAACTGGTGATATTCGGATCCCGGATCCATTCCTGGAAGTAGTTTCTTTCTTTGTGTTTGCTCAACCATTTTGTCTACGCGCGACAGAGATAACGATTTCTAATGAAAAATCTCGATGGAGTCTTCGATAACCAAGGTACATGCAATGCGATCCGTCGATCTCTGGAAGAATATGACCGAGGTTCTCTAGGGTGAGAAACCTAGTCTTGTAATTCTATTTATGTGTAGTTCGATAAGTTGTCCAACCTGTTCTTGTATCTCCGTGGGTGTTTAAACTATAAGGTGATCTGTTTACGGGAGTCGTACTGGGTTCTATGCTTGTTCTCATGATGATGTGATTACTCGTACTTAGGCAGTTCTCCGTCCTGAAGTTCATATTAGAATTCATACCTAGATTCACCATCACCCTTTCGTGTATACGAGTCATATATAATTAAGGTTGAAAAGGTAGTCGAATAACTGGTTCTTCTTTAAGTTCACATCCCATCGGGGAAAAAGAATTTAAAGTGGAATCAGCAATTCTAAACCTGTAGAACCTTGATTATATATCACTCTTATGCATACATTCTTCAGTGATAGATCAACCGCATGAATCCCTGGATTAAACTTGACGTACTGCACGAGTGGTACTTCGGGGATTTCTTCGGAAAGAAAATAACTAATAGGTACTCCTGGAATGAGTACTTCGGCGTTCTGATGTGACGGTTTTGCTGGAAAAGTGATCTAGAAGAAAGAGATGTACATATGAAGCTGTTTTCGTGAGGATCAAACTGAATCATTTCGTATGATAATGTCAAAATCATACTGAAACTTAAAGACATTGGATTTGAACATAAGATGTTTACAGACAAAGCACAACCGTCGAACCATGAGCAGAGTTACAGTACTTTAGATTTACCATAAGACCATTGTTGCGAATAAGATATACTACAAAAGACAAGTATACGCAGCACGAGAATTCCTATACAGACAGGATCTCGCAAAAGGTAAGACTCTAGTTGCACTAGTTTTAGATAGTTTATAAGTATGTTACAACGAAACGCCTAAATTACATTTAACGTGGTTCCGAAGCAGGCTCTCCTGCGGCTGTGATCCTGAGAATCTTCCCGTCTGCACCAGAGTTTTGTGTTATCGGGCAATCCTTCTGGAGGTGTCCAATTTCACCGCATTGGTAACATATATGGACAACACCCACATTGGTGGTGGAAGTGAAACGTCAAGTAGGAGTTATGGGGACGCGGGTTCTTTCCTTTTTCGGGCAATCTCTCTTATAGTGCCCAAACTCTCCACAATGATAGCAAGTCTGGTTCCCATCGGTGTTGGGCGAATTGTTGATCAGTTTTGATAGGCTCTTGCAGTAACGTTTGGTGTGCCCCGTTTTGTTGCAATTTTTGCATTGCAAGGCTCGACAGATTCCCTCGTGGTGGTAATTGCACCGGTTGCACTTCGGGAGTGTTCCTTTGTATGGTCTACTCGGTACTAGGATGGCAGAGGTTTCTGCTTGCTGTTGTTGCATGGAATGTTTTCGGGGTTTCTCGCGTTCTTTCTGAGTTTGACTCTTCCGTTTCTTGTTCTTTGGTTTTTGGCTTTGCGGGCCTGAGGCCGTTACCGTTTGGTGACTTCCTGGATGGATACCACGATTGGAAACTTCATTCCCATCAGTAGCATTGACTGTGTTGTTAGCGCTACGGTGCGCAAGAACCACGGTTACGGCAGCCACTGCGGCAGCTGTAACTGCCATTTGAAAGGTAGCGGCGTCCATAGGAAAAGTAGAGGTCTCATTGCTTGGCTGGTTGTTTCGATGACGACATGATTCCGTTAACACGAAAGAATAAAGATTTTGTGAGCGATTCTGGTTGACCCTTGATGTACTTAGATTGTTCTTGAAAAGAGTAAGAGTATGATCTCGAAAGTTTGACCTACATCCCCATGATGCAGTCCTAGTAAAGAATGAAAGTATGTTCGCGAAGGTTTGACCTACATCCCTATGATGCAGTCCTAGTACGGAATGGGAGTATGTTCATAGAATGGTCGCAAGACGTTTGTCGTTCGAGCTGAGGTATCATGGGTTGGTGAATAACAAGATCCAACCACGGAAAGAGACTTGGAAGTGTCTCCGGAGATAAATCGTTATAGTCCAATGACTTGACTAAAGCATGTTTCATATAGACTCCAATGAAAGTATGATAAGAGTACTTGAATGAAGAATGACACAGAAGTTAGCCGACTGTCAATATCTTTAATATTCACGATGTAAAGATTCTGGAAAATGACCTTGTAAAGGTCTTACATCATATCCGCAGAAGATAGTTCCTGACAGCATAAAGACCTAGCTAAAGTACTTACGGAACAAGAAAATTTCCTAGAAAATGTCACATCAGGTATAGATAGAAAATTACGATTCTTCTTTATAAGGAAATAAACTCTTAGTTCAGCCAATTGACATTCCATGTCAAGTAGGTGTCTTTCGTATACCATCTGGCGTACTCGGAGCCCTATGACTTCAGCTCGTGATTCAGCCAGTGCTTGCCGCAGGGTTTCATGGTTTCTCTCTGACCTCTCGTGAGCATCTTCTAGACGAACGGTGCGGAGGGTATGCATTCTAGCATAGGCGACTACTTCTGTAATCTGATTTAGGGTTGTCCTGCCTTGAATCTCCTTTCGGGCCATTCTGCGGACCAAGATTGGCAAGACTCTATCTGCTGAGCCCCTATTACTCAAGTCGAAAAAGCTTCGGTCGCCATCAAATAGCATAGATTGATCTTGTCCTTGGCTCCATATTTCCAAGCATTCCACTCACTCAGGGTCGGGCCATGAAAAAGCCGGACGAGGGTTAGGAATTGGAAAGGGAGCTGCTCGGGGTAGGTTTTCAACCTCTACTTCGGAGTTAGCATCATACGAAAAGTCTTCATCATGGTGATCATTCAAGAGGAAAAGGATGATCATTCTCTGGTTATTCTCTAAACCAACCAGGTATGACTTCATTTGGAAGGTACTAGTTGTCGAGGGGATGGAGTCCAGTTATGTTTTCTATGCGAGAATTTAAGGGTAAGAGAATAATTATTAGACGAGCTATCTAGATAATTATTTAGAAAACCTTCATTAGTTACATCGCTATTTGTGAAGTGCATACCAGCTATGTGTAATCTAAACAGGATAGACCTTCGAATAATTGACCTTAATTTCCAAATTCACACAGAATAGGGGTAAGGCAAACTTATCACAGATTCTAAGTCTATAACATCCTAATTACATATAGCCTTAGTGTATCCACTTAGCAACTATCAACTTAGAAATGAAGATCCCATTTTAGTTCTCAAGTATAAAGTACTTCTAGTAACACCAAATACTCCTATAGTATTTTAAAATTTAATGTTATGTTCTATTGTTCTCATTGTGGTAGGGTTGGTAAGATTTTAGCATTGTTGCAACCACACACTTAAGCTTAGGCACATGCTAGTCAACCCTCGGATAATATAGGTGATCAGGCTATATCTTCCCAGTCTTGACCATATGTCTCTAAGCCCACTTGTGTTGTCCAACAATCATAATTCTTTTGTACTGTCCTAGTGACACTGATTTTAGTATGAATGCAGCACGTATACTTACTTAAATATTTTACTATTTAAAGTATAAACTCTTGGTCAGAGTATTTTTAATCCCTTATGTATTTATAGTTAGTATATCTTTTATGGGTTGATATACTTAATTCACTATAAACAATGCTCTGATACCAATCTGTCACACCCCAAAACCGAGAACGGCGGAAACGTTCTGGGGCGGAGGACGTCATGTATAATATCAACAACAATGTAAAGTAGTAAACAAGCAACAACATCATCCATTGCATTAATAAAAGAATTATTATACAATTGTATTCTGTCAAATTTTGATAAACACTAAAGCATAAATCAAAATGAAAGATAAGTCTTGAACAAGCTCCATCTTCCTTTCTCCTTGCATCGGTACCTGTCTATGATGACCTGAGGATACAAGTAATTTTGAAAGCGAGTATCAGCTTTGAAGCTGGTGAGATCATAAGTATTTAGTGTCTTAATTTGTATGTAAGAATTTGTAAGTGAACTGTAAGTATGAAAATGTTTGTAAAACAATTGTAAACGTTTGAAAAACCTTAGAAATCCCTATGATTCCTACTATTATATAAAGTGCATCTTCTACCAAGACCTAACTGTTCTAAATGTTCGTTTCTTGTAAAAGTGTGTAATTTTCCCAAGTGTAACTATCATTATCAAAATATAGTTTGTACATTAAAGTTTAAGTGAGGGTATCACTAAAAATGTAATGGGTAAATCATTGTAGTACTGTAGTTTTGTATTATAGGAACTACTGTTGTACTAACCACCTTAAACCGGATTTATATTAAGGTATAATGTGATAATTGCACCATACTATCGACTGATAACAACGACATAAAGAACGGTCGTAATAACGGAATGACGTTTGGCACCCGCAGACCTGCAGGTCCGGCTATAGCTAGCAGCAAGGTGTAGGATTGTCAATCCAGTATAGATCTATACGCAAACTCAACGCTCTCCCTCCAAGAGAATTCTGGCTACAACTCGGGCCATGACATTTAAGGCATGCTCCGATATAGTGGATCACAATTGTTAACGTATTAATGTAAGGGTAATGTTTCTCGTTCTAGTATAGTTGTATATGTTCTCGTCCTAGTATAGTTGTATATGTAATGTTCTAGAAAGTATTGACTCATGAATGAACTGACTCATTGTATGATATCGCGTTCTAGTATCTTCCTAAACTACCCATATGGTAGTTTACTAGCAGTCTAACTGGTACGTATGGTCATGGATGTATACCCTTACTAACTAAGGGCATGGGATGAACTGGAAAGACCTTTTATGACTATATATGTACATATGATATATAACTAATATTTAAACAACTTTCGGACGAATACCCAATATCCCACCAGACCACATCTCAAGGCGCGAAAAGGAAATAGGGTGGATAGCCTTCCTAAGTCTTTTAAACATTTCTTATATAACTATACATATAGAGGCATGCAATTTATAATATAAAAGCATAAATACATTTTGTAAGACATTTGAAACATAAATATTATTTTAAGAAAAGATCGACTTGATGTCGATTTATAAAACAATTTGAAGGCATAAGTATGATAAAACAGTTTTGAGTATAAGGAAACCTTTGATTGAAACACAGTTGTAAATAAGTTTGAAAGGTAATGTACCGAGTAAGATGTAAAGTGTAATAAGTAGTTTAAAACATATAAAATGTTTATAAAAATCATTTGAAGTAAACTATTTGGTAAAATGGCTAATGAGTAGCCAAATCTTTTGAATGCTGTATATTAATCACATGTGATTGATGTAATAACTAGCGTAATTCTACTTATTAATCGCATGTGATTGATATAATCCTAGCATGATTCTACTTGTATTCCCCCCATAAAAGATTTAAATGTAGTTTAAAACATAAGTTAAGGGGTATGAACTCACTTGATTGAAGTGGTCGATTTGAAGTAGTCGAGCAGAACTTCGACAGGAAGAGTTGAAAACGCGGGAAAATCTCGGGATTCTCGGGAATCTCGGGAATCTCGGGAACACAAAACCTCCCTTCGGGACTTGAAGGTGAAAAACCGGGGCTTTGGGAGGGTCTCAGGGGCTTAAATGCAGAGTTTCGGCGCGAGAAAAAAAGGAACTGAGCAATGGAGCTCGGAACCCTTGAAATCTACTTATAGGGGCGTTTTTGGGGTGTTCCACGCCATGGAAAGTGATGGCCACATCGTGGGGAGTCAAACTTATCCTCTTACATTGATTGGACACCCTCAGTCACTTGCCGGGTCGCGGCAAGCTTGTGCCACGTCGTGGCAAGCCTGACAGCCTCGGATTTCGGACCTCGAACTTGTAAAATCCATAACTTTCGCGTACGAGCTCCGTTTTCGACGTTCTTTATATGCACGCGTAGCTAAAAACATGATATACAACTCTTGTTTAGACTTCATTGGCAAATTCTGACTTTATTTTTAATTATTTATTTTTAACGGGTCGGGACGCGATAATTCCGTTATAAATCCATAACTTCTTCATCCGATGTCCGTTTTCGTCAGACTTTTCATCGTTGCGCTACTAATGCTGAGACCTTAGATTCTCATTTAGGTTGTTTTGGTCAAAAGTATCTTGAGCTCTATTTCGAGTTTTTAGCTGTCTACTGCTATACCCGAATCTTGGAAAAATCATAACTTTCTCATACGAAGTCAGATTTGGACGTTCTTTTTATGTACACTCACGGTTTGAGGTTATCTATAACTTTCATTTAGATACTTAAGGATAAAAACTATTGTATTGAAACTTCGCGTTTTTCGTTTAATCGGTGTTGCCGGTTTTGCCGAGAATCTTCGGTTGGTCATAACTTCTTCGTTATAACTCGGATTTTAGGGTTCTTTATATGTACGAAAACCTTAATACGATTCCTAATAATTTATTTAACCCAAATAAGATTTTAGGAAAGTTATATTTTGAACTAAATTTGATTGGTTTTACATTACCTTATCTCGAAATATCGGGTTGTCACATTATCCCCCCGTTAGAAGGAATTTCATCCCGAAATTAGAATTTAAGCAAGGAAGTACGCACGAATGATCGAGTCGTGAGGAGGAAACTTCCTAATCGATTGGTTCTAGTGCACCTAAGTGATAACGGGTTCTCGGTTGGCATTCCAACGAACCTTCACTAACTAGCGATGGTGTTTCTTCGTCTGCTTGACCTCTCGGTCGAGGGTCACTACGGTTCTAATACGAAGGCGAGGATCTCGACGAGTGGACTTGCAAGAGTCCTAACGGAAAGGTATGGTTTCACGATCGAGATGCGAAGAGTAGAAAGTATGTTACTGAGTTCGCGGAGTAGGTCTAGTTTGTGTGAGGCACAGGACCGATTCTGATAAGAATCTCGGAGGTCCTGTCTACCTTGGATTTAGCTTTCCACGCTTTACGAAGCGTATTAAGCCATTCCCAGAGTGAGTTATCCTAAAGAACTTGGTCACTCACTTGGAATCTCAAAGGTTCCTTTTCTTGCGTAACCTCCCAGTCAAAGGCCATCCCTTGCTGGGTCAAAGTCGTACGAGTTTCTGTAGCTTGCGAGGAGTTCTGAATGAACTAAGGCGGTAGGTCGGTAAGACCTAGAATCTGGTGAAAGACTGTCGGCGTCTCTGATGTCGATAAATGCTCAACGGTTTTGACAAATTGCAAGAGTGCTCATAATTTCTCACATTACTAACAGTGTATCTTTGGAAATTTGACTCTTCAATTTCAAAACTCGTGCTTTGAGAACATCACTAAAAGTTCCTCTAAAGGAAATGTTTTCCCATGGGTTCCTTCTTACTACAAGGGTAGATAAGTAAGTCATTACATGGAGAAATGACGAACTGATCCAGTTAAGAAAGACGTACCCTACTCGTTTAGCTCATAAAAGCTATGGGCGTATTGGTCCTATCCGAAGGGTATCACTACGGACTCGAAGTGTCCGCATCGAGTTCAGGAGATAGTCCTCCGGACATCTTTCCCTAACACTCGAACTGGTGATATTCGGATCCCGGATCCATTCCTGGAAGTAGTTTCTTTCTTTGTGTTTGCTCAACCATTTTGTCTACGCGCGACAGAGATAACGATTTCTAATGAAAAATCTCGATGGAGTCTTCGATAACCAAGGTACATGCAATGCGATCCGTCGATCTCTGGAAGAATATGACCGAGGTTCTCTAGGGTGAGAAACCTAGTCTTGTAATTCTATTTATGTGTAGTTCGCTAAGTTGTCCAAACTGTTCTTGTATCTCCGTGGGTGTTTAAACTATAAGGTGATCTGTTTACGGGAGTCGTACTGGGTTCTATGCTTGTTCTCATGATGATGTGATTACTCGTACTTAGGCAGTTCTCCGTCCTGAAGTTCATATTAGAATTCATACCTAGATTCACCATCACCCTTTCGTGTATACGAGTCATATATAATTAAGGTTGAAAAGGTAGTCGAATAACTGGTTCTTCTTTAAGTTCACATCCCATCGGGGAAAAAGAATTTAAAGTGGAATCAGCAATTCTAAACCTGTAGAACCTTGATTATATATCACTCTTATGCATACATTCTTCAGTGATAGATCAACCGCATGAATCCCTGGATTAAACTTGACGTACTGCACGAGTGGTACTTCGGGGATTTCTTCGGAAAGAAAATAACTAATAGGTACTCCTGGAATGAGTACTTCGGCGTTCTGATGTGACGGTTTTGCTGGAAAAGTGATCTAGAAGAAAGAGATGTACGTATGAAGCTGTTTTCGTGAGGATCAAACTGAATCATTTCGTATGATAATGTCAAAATCATACTGAAACTTAAAGACATTGGATTTGAACATAAGACGTTTACAGACAAAGCACAACCGTCGAACCATGAACAGAGTTACAGTACTTTAGATTTACCATAAGACCATTGTTGCGAATAAGATATACTACAAAAGACAAGTATACGCAGCACGAGAATTCCTATACAGATAGGATCTCGCAAAAGGTAAGACTCTAGTTGCACTAGTTTTAGATAGTTTATAAGTATGTTACAACGAAATGCCTAAATTACATTTAACGTGGTTCCGAAGCAGGCTCTCCTGCGGCTGTGATCCTGAGAATCTTCCCGTCTGCACCAGAGTTTTGTGTTATCGGGCAATCCTTCTGGAGGTGTCCAATTTCACCGCATTGGTAACATATATGGACAACACCCACATTGGTGGTGGAAGTGAAACGTCAAGTAGGAGTTATGGGGACGCGGGTTCTTTCCTTTTTCGGGCAATCTCTCTTATAGTGCCCAAACTCTCCACAATGATAGCAAGTCTGGTTCCCATCGGTGTTGGGCGAATTGTTGATCAGTTTTGATAGGCTCTTGCAGTAACGTTTGGTGTGCCCCGTTTTGTTGCAATTTTTGCATTGCAAGGCTCGACAGATTCCCTCGTGGTGGTAATTGCACCGGTTGCACTTCGGGAGTGTTCCTTTGTATGGTCTACTCGGTACTAGGATGGCAGAGGTTTCCGCTTGCTGTTGTTGCATGGAATGTTTTCGGGGTTTCTCGCGTTCTTTCTGAGTTTGACTCTTCCGTTTCTTGTTCTTTGGTTTTTGGCTTTGCGGGCCTGAGGTCGTTACCGTTTGGTGACTTCCTGGATGGATACCACGATTGGAAACTTCATTCCCATCAGTAGCATTGACTGTGTTGTTAGCGCTACGGTGCGCAAGAACCACGGTTACGGCAGCCACTGCGGCAGCTGTAACTGCCATTTGAAAGGTAGCGGCGTCCATAGGAAAAGTAGAGGTCTCATTGCTTGGCTGGTTGTTTCGATGACGACATGATTCCGTTAACACGAAAGAATAAAGATTTTGTGAGCGATTCTGGTTGACCCTTGATGTACTTAGATTGTTCTTGAAAAGAGTAAGAGTATGATCTCGAAAGTTTGACCTACATCCCCATGATGCAGTCCTAGTAAAGAATGAAAGTATGTTCGCGAAGGTTTGACCTACATCCCTATGATGCAGTCCTAGTATGGAATGGGAGTATGTTCATAGAATGGTTGCAAGACGTTTGTCGTTCGAGCTGAGGTATCATGGGTTGGTGAATAACAAGATCCAACCACGGAAAGAGACTTGGAAGTGTCTCCGGAGATAAATCGTTATAGTCCAATGACTTGACTAAAGCATGTTTCATATAGACTCCAATGAAAGTATGATAAGAGTACTTGAATGAAGAATGACACAGAAGTTAGCCGGCTGTCAATATCTTTAATATTCACGATGTAAAGATTCTGGAAAATGACCTTGTAAAGGTCTTACATCATATCCGCAGAAGATAGTTCCTGACAGCATAAAGACCTAGCAAAAGTACTTACGGAACAAGAAAATTTCCTAGAAAATGTCACATCAGGTATAGATAGAAAATTACGATTCTTCTTTATAAGGAAACAAACTCTTAGTTCAGCCAATTGACATTCCATGTCAAGTAGGTGTCTTTCGTATACCATCTGGCGTACTCGGAGCCCTATGACTTCAGCTCGTGATTCAGCCAGTGCTTGCCGCAGGGTTTCATGGTTTCTCTCTGACCTCTCGTGAGCATCTTCTAGACGAACGGTGCGGAGGGTATGCATTCTAGCATAGGCGACTACTTCTGTAATCTGATTTAGGGTTGTCCTGCCTTGAATCTCCTTTCGGGCCATTCTGCGGACCAAGATTGGCAAGACTCTATCTGCTGAGCCCCTATTGCTCAAGTCGAAAAAGCTTCGGTCGCCATCAAATAGCATAGATTGATCTTGTCCTTGGCTCCATATTTCCAAGCATTCCACTCACTCAGGGTCGGGCCATGAAAAAGCCGGACGAGGGTTAGGAATTGGAAAGGGAGCTGCTCGGGGTAGGTTTTCAACCTCTGCTTCGGAGTTAGCATCATACGAAAAGTCTTCATCATGGTGATCATTCAAGAGGAAAAGGATGATCATTCTCTGGTTATTCTCTAAACCAACCAGGTATGACTTCATTTGGAAGGTACTAGTTGTCGAGGGGATGGAGTCCAGTTATGTTTTCTATGCGAGAATTTAAGGGTAAGAGAATAATTATTAGACGAGCTATCTAGATAATTATTTAGAAAACCTTCATTAGTTACATCGCTATTTGTGAAGTGCATACCAGCTATGTGTAATCTAAACAGGATAGACCTTCGAATAATTGACCTTAATTTCCAAATTCACACAGAATAGGGGTAAGGCAAACTTATCACAGATTCTAAGTCTATAACATCCTAATTACATATAGCCTTAGTGTATCCACTTAGCAACTATCAACTTGGAAATGAAGATCCCATTTTAGTTCTCAAGTATAAAGTACTTCTAGTAACACCAAATACTCCTATAGTATTTTAAAATTTAATGTTATGTTCTATTGTTCTCATTGTGGTAGGGTTGGTAAGATTTTAGCATTGTTGCAACCACACACTTAAGCTTAGGCACATGCTAGTCAACCCTCGGATAATATAGGTGATCAGGCTATATCTTCCCAGTCTTGACCATATGTCTCTAAGCCCACTTGTGTTGTCCAACAATCGTAATTCTTTTGTACTGTCCTAGTGACACTGATTTTAGTATGAATGCAGCACGTATACTTACTTAAATATTTTACTATTTAAAGTATAAACTCTTGGTCAGAGTATTTTTAATCCCTTATGTATTTATAGTTAGTATATCTTTTATGGGTTGATATACTTAATTCACTATAAACAATGCTCTGATACCAATCTGTCACACCCCAAAACCGAGAACGGCGGAAACGTTCTGGGGCGGAGGACGTCATGTATAATATCAACAACAATGTAAAGTAGTAAACAAGCAACAACATCATCCATTGCATTAATAAAAGAATTATTATACAATTGTATTCTGTCAAATTTTGATAAACACTAAAGCATAAATCAAAATGAAAGATAAGTCTTGAACAAGCTCCATCTTCCTTTCTCCTTGCATCGGTACCTGTCTATGATGACCTGAGGATACAAGTAATTTTGAAAGCGAGTATCAGCTTTGAAGCTGGTGAGATCATAAGTATTTAGTGTCTTAATTTGTATGTAAGAATTTGTAAGTGAACTGTAAGTATGAAAATGTTTGTAAAACAATTGTAAACGTTTGAAAAACCTTAGAAATCCCTATGATTCCTACTATTATATAAAGTGCGTCTTCTACCAAGACCTAACTGTTCTAAATGTTCGTTTCTTGTAAAAGTGTGTAATTTTCCCAAGTGTAACTATCATTATCAAAATATAGTTTGTACATTAAAGTTTAAGTGAGGGTATCACTAAAAATGTAATGGGTAAATCATTGTAGTACTGTAGTTTTGTATTATAGGAACTACTGTTGTACTAACCACCTTAAACCGGATTTATATTAAGGTATAATGTGATAATTGCACCATACTATCGACTGATAACAACGACATAAAGAACGGTCGTAATAACGGAATGACGTTTGGCACCCGCAGACCTGCATGTCCGGCTATAGCTAGCAGCAAGGTGTAGGATTGTCAATCCAGTATAGATCTATACGCAAACTCAACGCTCTCCCTCCAAGAGAATTCTGGCTACAACTCGGGCCATGACATTTAAGGCATGCTCCGATATAGTGGATCACAATTGTTAACGTATTAATGTAAGGGTAATGTTTCTCGTTCTAGTATAGTTGTATATGTTCTCGTCCTAGTATAGTTGTATATGTAATGTTCTAGAAAGTATTGACTCATGAATGAACTGACTCATTGTATGATATCGCGTTCTAGTATCTTCCTAAACTACCCATATGGTAGTTTACTAGCAGTCTAACTGGTACGTATGGTCATGGATGTATACCCTTACTAACTAAGGGCATGGGATGAACTGGAAAGACCTTTTATGACTATATATGTACATATGATATATAACTAATATTTAAACAACTTTCGGACGAATACCCAATATCCCACCAGACCACATCTCAAGGCGCGAAAAGGAAATAGGGTGGATAGCCTTCCTAAGTCTTTTAAACATTTCTTATATAACTATACATATAGAGGCATGCAATTTATAATATAAAAGCATAAATACATTTTGTAAGACATTTGAAACATAAATATTATTTTAAGAAAAGATCGACTTGATGTCGATTTATAAAACAATTTGAAGGCATAAGTATGATAAAACAGTTTTGAGTATAAGGAAACATTTGATTGAAACACAGTTGTAAATAAGTTTGAAAGGTAATGTACCGAGTAAGATGTAAAGTGTAATAAGTAGTTTAAAACATATAAAATGTTTATAAAAATCATTTGAAGTAAACTATTTGGTAAAATGGCTAATGAGTAGCCAAATCTTTTGAATGCTGTATATTAATCACATGTGATTGATGTAATAACTAGCGTAATTCTACTTATTAATCGCATGTGATTGATATAATCCTAGCATGATTCTACTTGTATTCCCCCCATAAAAGATTTAAAAGTAGTTTAAAACATTAGTTAAGGGGTATGAACTCACTTGATTGAAGTGGTCGATTTGAAGTAGTCGAGAGAAGAATCGAGCAGAACTTCGACAGGAAGAGTTGAAAACGCGGGAAAATCTCGGGATTCTCGGGAATCTCGGGAACACAAAACCTCCCTTCGGGACTTGAAGGTGAAAAACCGGGGCTTTGGGAGGGTCTCAGGGGCTTAAATGCAGAGTTTCGGCGCGAGAAAAAAAGGAACTGAGCAATGGAGCTCGGAACCCTTGAAATCTACTTATAGGGGCGTTTTTGGGGTGTTCCACGCCATGGAAAGTGATGGCCACATCGTGGGGAGTCAAACTTATCCTCTTACATTGATTGGACGCCCTCAGTCACTTGTCGGGTCGCGGCAAGCTTGTGCCACGTCGTGGCAAGCCTGACAGCCTCAGATTTCGGACCTCGAACTTGTAAAATCCATAACTTTCGCGTACGAGCTCCGTTTTCGACGTTCTTTATATGCACGCGTAGCTAAAAACATGATATACAACTCTTGTTTAGACTTCATTGGAAAATTCTGAATTTATTTTTAATTATTTATTTTTAACGGGTCGGGACGCGATAATTCCGTTATAAATCCATAACTTCTTCATCCGATGTCCGTTTTCGTCAGACTTTTCATCGTTGCGCTACTAATGTTGAGACCTTAGATTCTCATTTAGGTTGTTTTGGTCAAAAGTATCTTGAGCTCTATTTCGAGTTTTTAGCTGTCTACTGCTATACCCGAATCTTGGAAAAATCATAACTTTCTCATACGAAGTCAGATTTGGACGTTCTTTTTATGTACACTCACGGTTTGAGGTTATCTATAACTTTCATTTAGATACTTAAGGATAAAAACTATTGTATTGAAACTTCGCGTTTTTCGTTTAATCGGTGTTGCCGGTTTTGCCGAGAATCTTCGGTTGGTCATAACTTCTTCGTTATAACTCGGATTTTAGGGTTCTTTATATGTACGAAAACCTTAATACGATTCCTACTAATTTATTTAACCCAAATAAGATTTTAGGAAAGTTATATTTTGAACTAAATTTGATTGGTTTTACATTACCTTATCTCGAAATATCGGGTTGTCACATTATCCCCCCATTAGAAGGAATTTCATCCCGAAATTAGAATTTAAGCAAGGAAGTACGCATGAATGATCGAGTCGTGAGGAGGAAACTTCCTAATCGATTGGTTCTAGTGCACCTAAGTGATAACGGGTTCTCGGTTGGCATTCCAACGAACCTTCACTAACTAGCGATGGTGTTTCTTCGTCTGCTTGACCTCTCGGTCGAGGGTCACTACGGTTCTAATACGAAGGCGAGGATCTCGACGAGTGGACTTGCAAGAGTCCTAACGGAAAGGTATGGTTTCACGATCGAGATGCGAAGAGTAGAAAGTATGTTACTGAGTTCGCGGAGTAGGTCTAGTTTGTGTGAGGCACAGGACCGATTCTGATAAGAATCTTGGAGGTCCTGTCTACCTTGGATTTAGCTTTCCACGCTTTACGAAGTGTATTAAGCCATTCCCAGAGTGAGTTATCCTAAAGAACTTGGTCACTCACTTGGAATCTCAAAGGTTCCTTTTCTTGCGTAACCTCCCAGTCAAAGGCCATCCCTTGCTGGGTCAAAGTCGTACGAGTTTCTGTAGCTTGCGAGGAGTTCTGAATGAACTAAGGCGGTAGGTCGGTAAGACCTAGAATCTGGCGAACGATTGTCGGCGTCTCTGATGTCGATAAATGCTATACAGTTTTGACAAATTGCAAGAGTGCTCATAATTTCTCACATTACTAACAATGTTTCTTTGGAAATTTGACTCTTCAATTTCAAAACTCGTGCTTTGAGAACATCGCTAAAAGTTCCTCTAAAGGAAATGTTTTCCCATGGGTTCCTTCTTACTACAAGGGTCATGAATTCCATCTTTAAATAAAAGAAATATTAGTGCATAATTTTAGTTAAATATGTTTAACATCCCATGTTTGAAGCCGTTAAACTCTAGCCTAGATAAAGTAAATTAATGGATTCTTTGTCTCAACTTGTAGTGAAAAAAACAAAGAAAACATAGAAAAAACAAGTCAAACTAATCTGACTTTGTATGAATGAGATATGATTGTTCAAAGTTAAGTAAAAATTTTTGCACAAAGCTAGAATGCAGGAAATTTTCTAAGTTTGGAAATTTAAAGTATTCAAATGCTATCTTCAGGACTGTATGACTTGAGTTATACTGAAACGACCCAAAAACACGACCCACAAATTTTCGTTTTTCAATATAATCTAAACCGTAATATAAGTATCATAACATAAAACATATGCGATGTATCCCCAAAACATAGTAAAATATTGTGCGGAAAACTGTATCATACAACATCAATCCAAAACATCAGAAGACATCCCCAGGATAATAGCTATGCTGTGGTGTGTGCGATGCTGTCACCCCGAGCTCTTCCCTTTGCTTGCGGAAGTACCTGAAACCAAACTGAAACTGTAAGCACGAAGCTTGGTGAGCTCCCCCAAACTACCACATACCATACAATAACATATAAACACATATTGGGCCTTGCCCACTGCATCGGGCCGAAGCCCGGAAACTGCATCGGACCGAAGTCCGGAACTGACTGGGTCCTTGTCCCCTGCATCGGACCGAAGTCCGGAACTAACTGCATCGGACCGAAGTCCGGAACTGACTGGGACCTTGTCCCCTGCATCGGACCGAAGTCCGGAACTAACTGCATCGGACCGAAGTCTGGAACTGGCTGGGACCTTGTCCCCTGCATCGGACCGAAGTCCGGAACTAACTGCATCGGACCGAAGTCCGGAACTGTCTAACTGAACATGGCATCGCATAACACATCAACTAGCATAACACATATACAACATGCTACATCGGGCCGTGGCCCGGAACACATAGTACTTAACACATAAAACATAGTACACAAATCCTGTTCGAACCACGAAGGCATCAAACATACCAACTACTGCATCGGACCTAAATCCGGAAACTACTGCTAAATGAACGGGCCGGCATTGTGGCTTTAGACCCGTTCCTACTGGAAGGAAACTCACCTCGTAAGCTGGCTGCTGAGTGTGTGGCTCGGGAAGCTAACGGCGGCTGCTCCTGAATCTCCTCGGCTACAAGTCCATAAACACACTCAATTAAATACTAAACACTGCGCTTGGGGTAAAATGACTCTTTTACCCTCGGTCAAAGTCAATTATCTTCTGGGCTGACTCGCCGAGTTAGGCCACCCAACTCGCCGAGTCCCACTCTTACTTTTCACTCTTACTCACTGCTACTCGTCGAGTCTGGCATCGACTCGACGAGTACCCTCTTGATCCAAGAACTCAGACAATCTTCATCCGACTCGCCGAGTCGTATGAACAGACTCGACGGGTTGTTCTTGATCCCAAGAAGATTGCCTTGGACTCGCCGAGTTGTATGAACAAACTCGTCGAGTCCCTCCATCACTGAGTCTACTCTCAACTCGCTGAGTCCACTTCCTGACTCACCTCGTCCACTCGACACTGAAAAAACTGAAGGACTCGGGACTTGCGACCCGACTCGTCGAGTCGTTCTTCCGAGTCGCCGAGTCGCCGCCATGCAACTGATTTTTACTTGATTTTGTTTGAATCCAATGCATACAAATGATAGATCTGAGTCCAATAAGTTGTTTTACCACGTAAAGTTTCCAACTTTACGTGCACAACCTCGTGAATAAGGGAAATAAGGCTAAAAGATGCATAAAATGGGTAGATCTATGGTTATCATGCAATATAACTCCAAAAAGACAATAGATCTGGGCTCTACAACACCCCAACATTCAGATCCATAGATATATCGACTTAATAAGACGTTCATGCAAGTGTAAGGCTTGAAACAAGCACCAACTAGCTCTTAGGAGAGCCCTAATGGAAGTTTAAAGCATATAATAAGATGGAACTCCAAAAATACCTCAATAAACTCTGATTTGGCCTTGGATCTTTGCACTACAACCCTTCTCCTTGCTTCTTTCTTCTTCTCCTTCTTCACACCTTCACAAAGAGGGCACCAAAACACATATAAGCTCTTCAATGGAGGTTTGGGGCTCTATCATTGCGTTCTCAGGGTGAGGGAGGCGAGAATGGGGGCTATAAGGTGGTATAAATAGTGGGAAACCCAGGGATTTTAGGGTTTCACCCAGATAGATGGACTCGCCGAGTCGGGGATATGGACTCGTCGAGTCCCCGGCTCACGCGTGCCCTCAGACGCGACCCTACTCGGCGAGTCAGGCTAGAACTCGCCGAGTCCCTCTTGAAAAACTCACTATAAATACCAATAAATCAACATACCGGGAACGGGTCGTTACAATTCTCCCCCACTTGTCTCAGACTTCGTCCTCGAAGTCTACTACGGCTGGATCTGCAAATAACTCCGGGTAGTGCGCTCTCATCTCCTCCTCAGCCTCCCACGTCCATTCAGACCCCTTCCGGTGCTGCCACTGCACCTTTACTAGCTGAATTACCTTGTTCCTCAAGGTCTTGGTCTTTCGTTCCAGAATCGCGACCGGCTTCTCGATATAATTTAGGCCGCTATCAACCTGAATGTCCTCTAAGGGAACGACTGCTGTCTCATCCACCAAACACTTCCTGAACTGCGACACGTGGAAGGTGTTGTGTATCAGACTAAGCTCCTCAGGAAGATCTAACCGATAAGCAACCCGACCCACCCGGGCCAAAACCCTGAAGGGACCAATAAATCTGGGGCCCAATTTGCCCCTCTTCCGGAACCTAATGACACCTTTCCAAGGTGAGACTTCCAGAAGAACCATGTCGCCCACCTGGAACTCCAAGTCCGAACGCCTCCTGTCGGCGTAGCTCTTTTGCCGACTCTGCGCAGTCTGCAGCCTACTACGGACCTGCTGGATCAACTCAGTCGTCTTGAGCACCACTTCGGTGCTCCCGATGACTCGCTGACCGACCTCGCCCCAACAAATCGGGGTCCTGCACTTCCTGCTATATAACATCTCAAAAGGAGGTCGATCAATTCTCGCATGATAATTGTTGTTATACGAGAATTCCGCTAACGGAAGATACGTATCCCAACTGCCCCCAAAATCTAGAACACATGCCCTAAGCATGTCCTCGAGAGTCTGAATCGTCCTCTCGCTCTGCCCATCAGTCTGAGGATGAAAAGTGGTGCTGAAATGGAGTCGAGTACCCATCTCGTCGTGGAATCGCTTCCAGAATCTGGACGTGAAACGAACATCTCGGTCCGACACCACCGATACCGGCACTCCATGACGTGCCACAATCTCTCACACATAGATATCGGCTAACTTTTCCGCCGATATACTCTCCTGAATCGGAATAAAATGGGTACTCTTCGTCAACCGATCCACTACTACCCATATCGAGTCCACCCCGCGTGCGGTCCTAGGGAGTTTGGTGACAAAATCCATGGTGATGTCCTCCCATTTCCACACGGGAATGTCTAACGGCTGCATCTTGCCGTGAGGTCTCTGGTGCTCCGCCTTGACCTTCCAACAGGTCAAATATCTCTCCACATACCAAGCGACATCTCGCTTCATGCAGGGCCACCAATAATCAGATCGAAGATCTCGATACATCTTCGTCGCTCCTGGGTGGATAGAAAACCGAGACTTATGAGCCTCGTCCATCAATACTTGTCGTACCCCACCCCAGTACGGTACCAATATCCTACCATGAAGTTTCAACAAACCCCGACTGTCGTAATCAAATGAAGCTACTCGGCCCACTATCCTCTCACACTTCTGCCTCTCCTCCTTAAGGCCCTCCATCTGAGCCTCCTTGATCCGCTCCAACAACGGAGTGATCACTGTCATCCTCATACACAGGTCTCTGATAGGGGCCGTCGACACCTTGCGGCTCAGGGCGTCGGCCACCACATTGGCCTTCCCTGGATGATAAAGGATCTCACAGTCATAGTCCTTCAGCACGTCTAACCATCTCCTCTGTCTCATGTTCAAACTCGGCTGATCCATAAGATATCGCAAACTCTGGTGATCCGTGTAAATAGTACAGCGGACCCCATAAAGGTAATGTCTCCAAATCTTGAGGGCAAACACAACCGCCCCCAGCTCCAAATCGTGGGTAGGATAATTAGCCTCGTGAGGCTTCAACTGTCTCGAGGCATAAGCTACTACATGGCCTCGCTGCATCAATACTGCTCCCATACCTGTTATCGAAGCATCACAATAGACTACAAAATCCTCTACTCCCTCTGGCAAGGTAAGGATCGGAGCCTCGCACAATCTCTGCCTGAGAGTCTCGAACGCCGCCTGCTGCTCAGGCCCCCAACGAAAAACCACCGACTTCTTGGTTAGTCGGGTGAGCGGCACTGCTATCTTGGAGAAGTCCTAAATAAATCTCCGATAATACCCTGCCAACCCCAGGAAGCTCCGAATCTTAGATGGAGACCTCGGGACCTCCCACTGCATCACGGCCTCAATCTTGGCCGGATCTACCAAAATACCCTTCTGGTTGACGAGATGACCAAGAAACTGCACCTCGCGCAACCAGAACTCACACTTGGAGAGCTTTGCGAAAAGTATCTCCCTCCTCAAAGTCTCCAACACCTCCCGCAGGTGCTCTTCGTGCTGCCCCTGTGTCTTGGAATACACCAAGATGTCATCTATAAACACTATCACCGACCGATCCAGCATCGGTCTGCACACGCGGTTCATGAGATCCATGAATGCGGCTCGGGCATTGGTGAGCCCAAATGGCATCACCACAAACTCATAATGACCATACCGGGTCCTGAAAGCAGTCTTCTGTACATCCTCATCTCTAACCCTCATCTGATGATAACCGGAGCGTAGATCGATCTTGGAGAACCAAGACGCTCCCTGAAGCTGATCAAACAAGTCATCTATCCTCAGAAGTGGGTAACGGTTCTTCACCGTTACTTTGTTCAACTCCCGATAATCAATGCACATACGATGCGACCCATCCTTCTTCCTCACAAATAAGATCGGCGCTCCCCAAGGCGAACTGCTCGGCCAAATGAAACCCTTGTCTAACAACTCCTGAAGCTGTGTAGACAACTCCTGCATCTCAGGGGGAGCAAGTCGATACGGTGCTTTGGCTATCGGAGCCGCACCAGGAACTAGGTCGATCCTGAACTCAACCTGCCTCTCTGGAGGTATCCCCAGCAAATCCTTGGGAAACACATTCGGGTAGTCACGAACAACAGGAACATCATCAATCGCCGTCTTGCCCTTCTCCCGGGCATCCAAGACGTAAGCTACAAAACCAGCGCAACCCTGCTAAACATAGCGCCTCGCCCTCGCGGCGGAACAAAAGATCGGTCCTCGCTGGGGCCTCTCGCCCTGAATCACTATCTCTCCCCCACTGGGAGTGCGAACCCTCACTAGCTGTAGCTCACAATCAATCACCGCCCCATTGGGGCTCAGCCAATCCATGCCCACAATAACTTTATTCCCACGCAGGGGAATAGGAACCAGGTCCACTGAAAACTGCTCATCAAATATCTGAAGGGAACACCCTCTATGTACTCTACCGACCCTCACGGTCCTATCATCTGCTATCTCAACCTCTAGTGGACAATCCAGCTCCCCTGGAGCTCTACTAAATCTCTTGCTAAGCGCAAGCGATACAAATGATCGGGTAGCCCCCGAATCGAACAATACCAAAGCAGGGATGCCGTTCACCGAGAACGACCCTAAATAAAACGTATCATCAAGTAATATTCAAACGATATAATAACAATTAAAGATGAAGGAAAGATTCATACCCGTCACCACATCAGGAGTCGCTCGCGCCTCCTCTGCTGTCATCTGAAATGCCCTGCTCTTCGCCACCGGCGCATCAGCTCGGCCCTGCCGGCCATCCGTAATCCTCAAGGTGGCAGGGGCAGGTGCAACCACCTTCCCTGCTGCAGCTAAACTGGGACACTGGGACCTTTTATGTCCCCTCTGATTGCACTGAAAGCAAATCAGATCTGATGTTGTAACCGTAGTAGCAGGGGCCGTACAATCCCTACTCAAATGCCCAGTCCGACCGCACTTGTAGCAGCCGGAACTCCCTGCCTTGCACGCCCCCTCGTGCAACCTCCCACACTTGCCACACCGACCGTGGCTCTGCTGACCCCTGGACCTGTGATCTGAAACCTTGGGCTTTTTGCCCACACTGCCTAAACCCGAAACCGCCTCCGGTTTCCTCTTCTTCTCCATCTCGAGATCAATCTCCCTCTCTCTGGCTCTAGCAATCATGTCGTCCAGCGTTTTACAACTGGACCGGCTCACAAACATGCGAATGTCACTCCGCAGCATCTCATGATAACGGGCCTTCTTCATCTCCTCATCGGCTGCATACTGAGGAACAAGAAGGGCCCTCTCCCTGAACTTGGCGGTGATCTCCGCCACTGTCTTGGTAGTCTGGGTAAGATCCTGGAACTCCCTAGCTAACTGTTGCACCTCGATGACCGGTGCAAACTCCGCTCTGAACCTGGTAGAGAAATCAGCCCAGGTCATGGCATCCAGTGCCGCATCATCCCCGATGGCATGTCCGACCTCCTCCCACCAGTCTCGTGCCCTGTCCTTCAGAAGACAGGACGCCAATCTGACCTTGTCCCCCTCGGGACATCTGCTAGTACGGAATGCGTTGGCCACATCCGCCAACCACCTGGTACTCGCTATGGGGTCCCGTGCCCCATGATAGTCAGGAGCCCCGCATGCCCTGAACTCCCTGAACGTAAGTGTGCGCGACCCCATCACGGCCGCCATCTCGGCACGGAAAGTACTCAATCTCTCATCCATCAGCTCTAAAATACCCTCCTTGATCGAACCAAAGATCACAGGAGTCTGCTCTAGTATGATGCGGGTAACCTCAGAAGAAAGGAACTCCCTAGTCTGCTCATCCATCTGCCCGGCCTCCGGGCCTGATCCCGATCCTGATCCCCCTCCGGCATCTGAACTGCCGGCTGCTGGCCTCGGACGCAAAACTACCATTCTGAAACATATCATAACAACATCAGAACACTTAAATATCTCAAGGGATCATGATACTATTACTAGCTTCCTGGTCTTGTCTTGGCCTTCCTTAATTCGAGTACGGATCCTCTGCTTTCAGTAGTATGGGCCCCTACTACCTTCCACATCTATCCGTACTTTCCTCAAGAACTGCCTTGACTCCACCAAGTCACTTCTACTACTGCCATTCTCTGCTACTCTCATCCTAGGCTTGCCCTAGGGAAACTTCAAGCTCAACGCGACTGGTCCTCAGCTGCTGTAGGTCTCCTCATAATGCCAGTTATCCACCACCTAAACACCATCACATGTGATGAGGATCAGATAATCCTTCAAGTAAAAGATACGTCCCTACAACGATTGGACTCAAACAAGAGATGCGCAGTAGAGCAAGTTCCAGCACTCTGAGATTATTCAAACCTGATCACATGTGGTGTGACGTGTTCACCTAATGGCTAACTCCCACTACTCAGAACCCCACTAAGCACGAAGCAAGCAGCATTCGGACACGGGAAAGAGACTCAGGCAAAACTATTCTTATAACAAGAAACTGCACTAGCATAGGATGCTAAGCTCATACTATCAGGCATAACCTAAACAGGCTATCCTACTGCTGTCTACTCAATTCTAGCATGCAATACTCATAAAGCTGTAACACATAAGCAGGCACATAAGGCATTCTCCTAGATCCTTAGCCCTATACTAGCATGCTGTTCTACTGAAACTGAAACTGAACAAATAACTTGTATGGGTAATTTGGGAGTACTTACTTGAGCTCGCCTGACCGCATGCACACACCTCTATCTTGTTAAAAACAATTCTTTCTTTCCAAGTGCTTTCAAAATTCTTTTTGTAAAAATTTTTTATTTTACTAAAATCTTTTATTTCCCTTAGTTTGAGTTCAGATACACCCGGAAGTGTATCCGAATCCCTCAAACCAGGGCTTTGATACCAACTTGAAACGACCCAAAAACACGACCCAAAAATTTTCGTTTTTCAATATAATCTAAACCGTAATATAAGTATCATAACATAAAACATATGCGATGTATCCCCAAAACATAGTAAAATATTGTGCGGAAAACTGTATCATACAACATCAATCCAAAACATCAGAAGACATCCCCAGGATAATAGCTATGCTGTGGTGTGTGCGATGCTGTCACCCCGAGCTCTTCCCTTTGCTTGCGGAAGTACCTGAAACCAAACTGAAACTGTAAGCACGAAGCTTAGTGAGCTCCCCCAAACTACCACATACCATACAATAACATATAAACACATATTGGGCCTTGCCCACTGCATCGGGCCAAAGCCCGGAAACTGCATCGGACCGAAGTCCGGAACTGACTGGGACCTTGTCCCCTGCATCGGACCGAAGTCCGGAACTAACTGCATCGGACCGAAGTCCGGAACTGACTGGGACCTTGTCCCCTGCATCGGACCGAAGTCCGGAACTAACTG
Source organism: Lactuca saligna (assembly GCF_052625555.1). NCBI lineage: Eukaryota > Viridiplantae > Streptophyta > Magnoliopsida > Asterales > Asteraceae > Lactuca > Lactuca saligna. Next base: position 62,856,497 of record NC_136421.1, on the reverse strand, counting down.
CATCGGACCGAAGTCCGGAACTGTCTGACTAAACATGGCATCGCATAACACATCAACTAGCATAACACATATACAACATGCTACATCGGGCCGTGGCCCGGAACACATAGTACTTAACACATAAAACATAGCACACAAATCCTGTTCGAACCACGAAGGCATCGAACATACCAACTACTGCATCGGACCTAAATCCGGAAACTACTGCTAACTGAACGGGCCGGCATTGTGGCCTTAGACCCGTTCCTACTGGAAGGAAACTCACCTCGTAAGCTGGCTGCTGAGTGTGTGGCTCGGGAAGCTAACGGCGGCTACTCCTGAATCTCCTCAGCTACAAGTCCATAAACACACTCAATCAAATACTAAACACTGCGCTTGGGGTAAAATGACTCTTTTACCCTCGGTCAAAGTCAATTATCTTCTGGGCTGACTCGCCGAGTTGGGCCACCCAACTCGCCGAGTCCCACTCTTACTTTTCACTCTTACTCACTGCTACTCGTCGAGTCTGGCATCAACTTGACGAGTACCCTCTTGATCCAAGAACTCAGACAATCTTCATCCGACTCGCCGAGTCGTATGAACAGACTCGACGGGTTGTTCTTGATCCCAAGAAGATTGCCTTGGACTCTCCGAGTTGTATGAACAAACTCGTCGAGTCCCTCCATCACTGAGTCTACTCTCAACTCGCTGAGTCCACTTCCTGACTCACCTCGTCCACTCGACACTGATAAAACTGAAGGACTCGGGACTCGCGACCCGACTCGTCGAGTCGTTCTTCCGACTCGCCGACTCGCCGCCATGCAACTGATTTTTACTTGATTTTGTTTGAATCCAATGCATACAATTGATAGATCTGGGTCCAATAAGCTGTTTTACCACGTAAAGTTTCCAACTTTACGTGCACAACCTCGTGAATAAGGGAAATAAGGCTAAAAGATGCATAAAATGGGTAGATCTATGGTTATCATGCAATATAACTCCAAAAAGACAGTAGATCTGGGCTCTACAACACCCCAACATTCAGATCCATAGATATATCGACTTAATAAGACGTTCATGCAAGTGTAAGGCTTGAAACAAGCACCAACTAGCTCTTAGGAGAGCCCTAATGGAAGTTTAAAGCATATAATAAGATGGAACTCCGAAAATACCTCAATAAACTCTGATTTGGCCTTGGATCTTTGCACTACAACCCTTCTCCTTGCTTCTTTCTTCTTCTCCTTCTTCACACCTTCACAAAGAGGGCACCAAAACACATATAAGCTCTTCAATGGAGGTTTGGGGCTCTATCATTGCGTTCTCAGGGTGAGGGAGGCGAGAATGGGGGCTATAAGGTGGTATAAATAGTGGGCAACCTGGGGATTTTAGGGTTTCACCCAGACAGATGGACTCGCCGAGTCGGGGATATGGACTCTTCGAGTCCCCGACTCACGCGTGCCCTCAGACGCGACCCTACTCGGCGAGTCAGGCTAGAACTCGCCGAGTCCCTCTTGAAAAACTCACTATAAATACCAATAAATCAACATACCGGGAACGGGTCGTTACATATACATATCAAAATCAGTTCATTCTTGATCTAAAACTGTAGTTGTGAATGAGAAGAAGGTGCTGCAAGTTGATTCAACTCGTTTGGAGACCGTATGAAAGAGTTACGACAGTTTGAAGTTGACTACGGATTAATATTTGGTGCTGTCAAAAATAGAGTAGTTGACTCTTGTTGATTTCTTGATAAATTTGAAAGTTTTGAATAAATTGAGTATAATGAACTTAGAATAAGTTAATAAAATAGGAGCTATAAGATTTAACCAAAATGTGACAAGTTTTGGTTGAGAAAAATAAAAATTTACCTTATTTTAGAAAAAGGTAAAATTGTCCAAAATCTATAAAAGGACAAAATGAAAAAAAAAAAATATATATATATATATATATATATATATATATATATATATATATATATATATATATATATATGTTGGTATCTAAATGTTTGTATCTCCTTGGAAACATGTTAGGATCAGGAAGTTACAAACATAACAAGCTAAAACTTGAAGAAGAAAAAAACACATTTTAGGTAAAGTAGGATGCCTAAGTAAAAAAATGGTCAAAAGAGGCAAAACAAAAAAAAATGGCTTAAAATGTCCCATGAAGCTTTATGGATAGTGGTACTGTATAGCTAGATATAGCTAGCTACAAAGGTGAATACATTGATAAACTGACCACTTTATTGATATATAGAATTGATTAGTGTGATTGAGAACGAATAATTGATTGCTTAAAAGATGACATGGAAAGAAAGAAGATAGTTTTCCCTAGTCACAAAGGAAAAAATGTTAGATATATGATGAAGGACATTTTATTCATTTACAACAAATTATAAGTGGAATCTTTGTTAATAGTATAAATTATGCCCTATGTTTAACGATGGTGATATAAAGCTAAGGAGGAAAAATGATCAATATGTATGACTAAAAGGCTAGAGAATGGTAAAATATGAACTTAGAAAATACGATTCTAAAATTACAAAAACCACAACATGGTGAAGGTAGTGCCACAGCATGGTAAAGGTGGTGTCACAACATGGAAAGATTCATTTGACTAAAAAAACAAGGGCAATGTACTTTGGAAGAGCCACGACATGGCAAAATTTTACCAAGATGTGGTGACCGTAGGTTACCAAAGAATTTAGTGACGAAGAATTTTGTGACGGATAGAAAGCGTCACGAAAGCATTAAAATATGATGAAAAATGTTTCGCCTGTCACCGTGACATGGGCATGATACCGCCACGACGTGGATACTGTATCAGGTGAATAATAATAATAATAATAATAATAATAATAATAATAATAATAATAATAATAATAGACGTAAATTCGTCTGTTTCTGTTCCAAACACATCTCAACAGAGCATAGACGATATTTGGCGATAAAGGGACGATTTCTTGGCTAGAGAGTCGAATCTTGAAGACAAATTGAAGGGATTAACAACCAAGTTTTATCTTCAGGGAAATAAATGAAGGGTATACCATATAGTGTAAGGGTTCGTTTGATAGTTATTAACTGAGTTAGAGCATACTGGGTTAGAAGCTGACTGGGTTAGAGTTCTGACTGAGTTTACATCTGACTGAGTTTATGTTGTTTGATTATTCTTCTGAATGACTCTGGTTAATGATGAAAATGACCATATTACCCTTATACTCTCTCTCTCTCTCTCTCTCTCTCTCTCTTGTAATGGATAAAATACTTATAAAAACAGAAACTATCACATAAAATCTAAATTACACATATATCATTTAAAATCCAAATACACATTTTCATACAAAATCCAAACTGAAATACAAATAAAAAGCAACATAATAATTTTCATACAAATTTAACATTAACCATTTGAAAGTAGCTGATTACCCATCTGGTTACTCAAAGTACCCATATATTCAACGACTTTTAAACCCGATTATATGTCTTCTACGTTTTGGTCATCACTTCCTCCACCTTACAGAGTAACCATAACCATAGTGTTATGTTCTAAGAAATAAATAAATGGTAAACATGTCACATTGTAAAGCAAGATCACACCACTATACACACAAATATGCACACATAAATATATACATATATACACAAATACTCACAAATATACACATAACAAGACATTTATCATGTAACAATTTAACAACAACAAAAGAGGATCATAGCAAAGGATTTAATGTAACAACCAAAAAACTAAATCACAACATACACATAACAAGACATATATCATCTATAAAAAGTAAATCACAACAATCGCTAAAAACATGAATAAAACAAGAACAAGAAGGAAGAAACAACAAGCCAATCGAAATAAAATCACAGCAACAAGAAGCCAATCGAAAATCTCAGCAAAAACTCATTAAAAGAACTTGGAAATTAATTTTTGTTTATCACCAACAAGCCAAGAATACGATGGGAAAATCATAGTTCAAGAAGGAAGAAAACTCATAAATCAAAATCGAGATAAACTCGAATTCTCGTATGGAATAAAAATCAGGAACAAAAAGGAAGAAACGCTACCTGGTCATTGAAAGTAGCGTGCTCCCGCTGATTCATCGCGGGGGGGGGGGGGAAGAAATCAACTGGAAGTGAAGCTGGGAGGAACAAGCCCGCTTCACTTTTATGTTTTGCCAAAGAATAGGGAAAAATGGGAAGTCCTCTTTTTCTTATCCTGGTCCATCAATTGAAAATTTGGACCGAATCCTATGAAAAATGTAGATCAAGTCTCTCATTTTCTGATACTTATCAAACATATCAATTGGCTTTTTTTTTTCAACCAATCCTCTTTGTACCCGGTTAGACCATATATCAAATGACCCCTAAGATATTTATGTTATTATTCATGGTTTAGTATGGGCCCTAAATCAAATAACCAAGTGTTAGTTAGGAATCATCAAATATTATGAATAATATTGGTTTTAATTTGTAATATAACCCAAGTATGATTACATGGATATGCCTTTGCTTGATAAGATATGCATGATAAAATGAGTGAAGAAATAGAACCTAACAGACTTCGTGTCCATAATGCTAACATTCATGATAGCTTCATACTTTGGGGTAGTCTTGGTGATCGTAACATCCCCAATGTGAATTTTTAGATTTAGTGGTAGTCATAGTGACCGAAATACCAATATTTTGGAAACTTTTAATCATGGTTGTCTTGGTTACAGTAATACCATTGATAAACATGCATGATAATAGAAAAGGAATGTTGAAAAGTATGTTGGATGTTGCAAGCGCTTTAGAGAAATTGCAGTTAGATAGAAATCATATTGCGGTATGATATAGTAATCATTGGTATAGAAATGATTTATACTTATATGCGAATGCAAGGGGAAAATAAAGTAGGTTGTTATAACCTAGTGGTAACCATCTTGACGAGATTCCAAGGACGAAATCTCCTTAAGGGGGAGAGAGCTTGTAAAACCTGTTTTTCATAACACATATTACTATATAAGAAAGGAAAAGGATAATGAAGAAAGGTTGGAAATTGAATAGGAATGTAAGAAAATAGCAAAGTAGATTGTTATATTGTGTAAAATATGATAAGTTGGAAATAATAAAACTAGTGATTTTTTTTTGCGTCGAAACTTCATATATAATATTGGTGTTTTAAACATAACGCAACTTGTTGATATTATGTTTTATGCGTGCCAAATGATATTTAAAACATAAGTATCATCACCCAAGTTTTGGTTTATCAAAATATGACTTTTATCATAAGATGCATAAAACTGAGTTCATAAAATAAAATGAGTTTATTTTATAAATTCATGAACTCATAAGTTTTTTAGTGTAAAAAGGAGATTTAAAATAGTGATTTTATAACTCATCCAAAACTCCAAGTCTTAAATATAAAATGAAGTTTTATTAAGACTATTATCATTTCTTAAAACCGATCTATGACTAAACTTTAAAACATCGGATTTAGTTTACAATTGATCGTGGTTAATGGAAAATAAAAGGAAGTTGTATTTGGTAGCTAAAAAACCTCATAACAAGTGATATGAATTTTATAAAAGGGTACATGAGTTGTTGGATGCATGCAATATTCATGAGACCATGTTTTTATAAACTATAATTATAAAACATATATAAAACCTTTTCTAAAAATGCAAGTCATTGTCGTCATTTTGAAGAACACTTGTTATCATTTGTATGGTCTCAGTGTCACAGGGTCACTTGGTCATTAGGATTGTCTTATGATGTTCGGGGTAGTTTTGTAGTTTCTAGTTTCTAAAGGGTCACCTTGTCACTAGTTAGTTACAATACCACAATTTGTTTCAAGTAGGATGACTTGATCAGAATCTTGTGTGATAAAGGTTACCTAAGCATGAGAGGTCCGGGGCATAGATGAGATAAACATGCCAAGTTAATAAATAGTTGTTTAGGATCCCATAATCTACGAATTAGATATTGCATGCAATTGTTAATCGCTACGTACCGAGTTTGATTAGGGTTTATGGAATAAAGGTCACCTAACCATTACTTGTTTCATTACTTCGATCGTAGACTTTAATAAATTAATGTTTTAAGACACAATAAAAAGTATTAATTTTTAAAGACTAAACATTGAAAATATAAAATGAAACTTTGTTAAATTCTGTTAATAACTGTTAATACTCTTATTCCATGCAAAACCTCTCTCTTGTTGAGTTTTAAGAGACAGTAACATTTGATGGTTATAATTTCTATAACTGGTGTAATATCTTGAGGTTCCACCTTAAGGATAAATAGAAATTATATATACTAAAAGATCCCATACTTGGATAACCTCTGTATGACCAGTCTGTCTGATCATGATACTCTGATGGAAGTATTATTGTGATGATGTTGATGTGTCTCACATCATAATAAAGTAATTAACCTTGACTTGCAAAAAGTCTTGGATAATTATGAAAAATATTAGATGTATCATCAAGTAAAGCAGATATCCAATCAGGATACTAGAAAGTGCTTCAAGTTTGTTCAATCATTAAATAAAAGGAAGTTTAAGAGATTTTATACTCAAATAAACTTATAGTTCAGTTAAGGGAAATACATCATAAACCTAGAAATCAAGAAAGGACCAAATGATTAGTGTTGTTTCTGTTGTGGAAGAAACTAGACACTAAAGGAGGAGTTGCTCCTCTTATCTCATTGAGCTGAAGAAGTTTGACCTACACAAGACTTCAAATATCTATATGAAAGAACTATTTATATTTCCATCATTCACTTGAGTGTGTTATACTTCAGGTGACACAAATAATTGATATTATGTGATGATGATTGGAAGAAATAATCAACTGATTACAAACGTATGCATTTCGTGTTGAAGATATAACAAGCGATGTTATAGTACTTTATTTGAACAATATATGTTTTGTACCTATTCTTATAGGGACATGTAACATTTGTAATTTGTGAATAAATATGGATTTACTTATCGTTTAATGGTTGTTCTCATACATGTTCTGAAATGATGTATTCTGTGTTAAAGAATACTTTTGCATAATGTTAATTATGAAGTAAATCTATAAGCTTTCATTAAGTTGATGGTTCTAATCATAACACCTAATTAATCAAATGATATTTGATCCAAACTTATCTATGTCATAATCATCATGACTATATAATTATGAAACATATATACTAACTTCAAAAGGATGGAATTTTGAAGGAAAATGAGCTTGATTCATTTGATTTATGTGAATCTTGTTTAGATGGGAAGATAATTTGCAAGTGTCTTTATCTATTAGTAGTTAAAGAACAAAGGTGTCACAACTAGAAATTTTTGTGCCTTGTAACTACAATAATTAAGCCAAATTATGAATCAAAGACACAAGAGCATGTATGATGCGTACTCTATGACAATAAAATTTCAAACAAACACCCCATGCAAACATTTCAAGTAGTCAACAAGCAATCGGAAACCCTAGGAGTTCTTGTTTAAGTCCATTTTGGACTAGGACTTCCTTATTGGGCCCAATGGACCAATAATCTTCCAATTTGACTATCTTGGGTTTAGAACTCTTAAATGGGATCTAATTGGACCCACTTCCATGTATTTCAATATTTTGGGCCATATTGGGCCTAAAATGAAATGAATTAATTACATGAACCATTTTGGGGCATAATTTACCTAATTTAGCCCTAATAGGTCATAAAAACTACACTTTGATTTATTTGAGTCAAACATCATCTAGCTTAAATATAATATGGGCTTAAGGGCAAAAAGCCCAAAAATCTCCTCTTTCCCTCCCATTCTCGGCCCAAGCCCAGGGGAAGGAAGAGTTGACTTTGTGTGTGCCACCTCACAATTATTCAAGGGACTTCCATGCAAGAGGACTCATACTTCCATGCACCATCCTTTCACACTTCTCTCTTCTCTCCTTTCTTATTGATTCTCGGCCGAACCCAAAACATACACACACACACACACTTAACTCAACTCTCTTAAAAGAAACTCTTTCCACTCCTCTCCAAGTGTTCGAAAATTAGGAAGCTTCAAGGAGATTTTTCCCACAAACACATCATCTAAGGTAAGTTGATGTTAGAACCATAAGCTAGGTATTTCATTCCATTCAAGAATCACCTCTTAATCCATTCAAACTTATGATTTAGCACCTTAGAAGCATCCAAGTTCGAAATCTTCCAAGGAAGGTAGCTAAGGCCGAATTTCATCTCATTTTTCCTTCGAAAACCGAAACCACAACCAAGGTGAGCTTCATACCCCCTACTTTTCTGTTTTCATAAGTTTTTGTGGGGGAGAATACAAGCAAATGTGTAGATCTATGAGTTCATGTATGCCTTGTGTGATTTTTATGCTTGTATGTATGATTTTATATGTTATGTGATGAATATGTTAGCCAAAAATACCTAAAAACCGAGATCTACCACATGAGGAGTGAAACAAACATAACTTATACCATTTTACACTAATCAAGTCAATAAAAATAATTTATTTGGTTAGGATGAACATTTTTGGACATAAAACCCATTTTTTGGCTCAAATTGTCAAAAATACAAAAGCTAAGGGCCCAAAACGACAAATGATAATTTCTAGAGGTTGGAAAGAGTCCAAACAGTTTCTAATAAAAATTTTCTGAAAATCAACACTTTTGAGGGGCTTAAAATGTAAATTTTGAACCTAATGGGCTAAAAATGGGCTTTTCGGCCCAATAAGCCCCAAATTGCGAAAATTCTGAAATAGAGGGGCTGAAACTGCAAATTTCTGTAAAACAGGGGACTAATAGTGTAATAAAACTAATTCAAGGGTCAAAAATGTTTTCAAAGTCAAAAGGGATCAAAAATGCAAAAATTTTCCATTTTGGGCCAAAACTGTAAAGTTGAGAAAATAAGGGTTCCAACCGAGAGAAAATCATTTTTGAAGGACTTAAGCTGTTTATCAAGTAAATCTAGACTGAAAGTGTCTTTTTAATAACTTTTGATACTAAAGTGTCAAGAAAAATGGTTTAAGGACTAAAATGAAAATTCTTTTATATAAAGGGTTAAAAGTGTAAATTTTATCCAAGAAGGGTCATAAAAAGGTAAACTCTTATTTAAAAAAACAATAAATCCCTTAAGATAAAATACGAGTACCACGACTACCGGCGAAACGTAATAACAAATACGCTTTCAACACCAATATCGTTATCAAACGAATTGATTCGGTCTCGAATCAATAACGAATCAAAAATCAATAAACAATAAGTACTTCAATAAACACGCGAAATTCAAGAGAAGTCAATATTCAATCTTTGGGCTTGAAAGTTTCAAATCGTGCTTGTTGGGCCTAGCTAGCCCAATAACATGATCTTTGGGCCCGAAGGGAACGCGCTTACATGTTATTGGGCCTTCTATGACCGAATTCCATGTAAAAGGACTTTCAATAGCTTTATTGTGCTGTTGGGCCCCAAAGGCCTATTGGTACTGCTAGCAAAGTCAAGAAGTCAAATGCGAGTCGGGCCTAGTGCCTTCTGCATTCACGATAGCCTTGAACGACTTATGGAAATAACGAGAGCTTCGTACCCTCTTTTATCCTCGGTTGTGGGGCTATGAGAAGTCAGGGTGGTTGAATTAAGTGAGCCTTACAGACGATGCCAAAAGGATCGTTTATAATTGGTAGTTATAAACTAGTCATTTTCGTTAACGCGTGATTATAACAACTCACAACCCATAATTAATCCAATGTCACCTGGAATTATCGGAAACAATCATCGAATCGGTATAACAATAAACAAGACACAAAATTTTATGTACGAGGAAAATATCGGGTTTTCCCGGGAAGTTCAACACTTTTATCTATGTGATGTATACAAGGTTTAACAATTATACACGTTTACAAAAATCGACAAGCATACTACGGATCTCCACACTTTTTATAAACAATACTCTTTTCAGAAAATATCGGATTTTCTTGGTTTTCAAACTACACAAAAATCATTATTTTTCAAACATGAATTATGAACTCACCAACATTTCATATGTTGACGTTTTCCAAAATACTTGTATTCTCAGGTAACAGGTAAATTGAAGAATATGTATCCAGTGATGTCACGGTGTTTTGTTTAAATTAGTATCGAACGGTTTAATTTATGGAAATGTAATGTTCAAGACAATGTAATGAATATAAACAATATATGTTGTAATTTTTCAATGCATGGTGACGAATGATGTTATGATTCATGTATAATCATTGTGATGGTATTCAATTGAGTCACAATAGCCCTCGAACGTTTTCGCCGTCTGGTTCGGGGGTGTGACAAAAGGCTTGACAAAGAATTATACATAAGTGATGTATGTAATCTTTTCAATCTATGAATAGATTTGGTGATATATACTTAATCAACTTCACTGAGGATTTTTATTCGTTATTGTTGAAACTTTTTATTTGCTCAAATTGTTTCATAGTGAAGACTGCAATACAACTTAATGAGATGAATCATTAATCTTTCATTATGATAAAGAAAATGAGTTTTGTAAACCAAGTCTTCTTGTAACATCTTACGAGTTGTGGAATCGATTCACAACTCATTACATCAAAAACACTCACTCGTCATTAGTATGGTTCTTGTGACACAGGATCACTTAGTCACTTATATCTATCTTTTGATGTTCGAGGTAGCCTTCGTATTCTATAGTGGGATAAGGTAACTTGGCCACTAACTAAATGTTGATAGTACAAGTTTTTGACGAGGATAAAAATAGACCCTTCAGTCTATTAATGCTTTAAAAGAACTATTTACTTAATAAAATTTTTGGAATTATATTCACTGCAACAAATATATATTGAACATAAACAAGTGGATTAAATACTTTAATTAGAATAAGGATGTAATGGTTTATCCGTATCTAAAAGGTATGGAGTTATAGAGCTTATGTTAGACAATAAGCTTAACCACTCTAATATCTACTAATTGCATTTATATAGACTACCCTAAATGATTGTTTAAGATGAATTCTCCACTAATACCACTAATTGTCATTGCAAAAGACAAGTGCTTAGAAAGTTCTTTTTCTAAGTGGGAGTAATTTGGAACTTTAAGAGCAAAAGATCCATAAGATAAATGCATCATAGTTTGTAACCAACGAGTTTTCAAGTGTTGTTGAATATGCTCAATAGTTGATCAGAAACTAATAAAACACATAGAGATGCATTCATGTATGATCATCAAGTATGGGCTTGATTAATCTTCCTTGATATATTATGAATATAAAGAGTAAGTGAGTATTTAGAGGAAAAAACATACATGAATGAAAATCTTTTAAAATTTAAGCTAACATCTCAAAGTAAGAATCTTATTTCTTATAAGTTAATTACATATTGTGATTTAATTATAAATCAAGAAGACTCTTGTCTTTAGCTAGTGGGAGTGCATTAATGTTCCGAGTCTTATATGTAGTCAGCATACTAATCCTTGGAATAAGGATCTATATAGATAGATCATGGCAACTTAAATGATTAAGTTAAATTGCATTAATTGTCAAGGATCTTAAAGATCTTAAGATAAAGGACTCTAAGAGAGTCATATTGTTAAATACCACATGACATGATTTTGAGCAAAATCCTAGTGCAAGTGTTTTTGAACTAGATAATATGATTGTATTCCATATGTTGTTGCAATTAGAGTAATCATATATGTCATGATTTTGCATGAAGGTCAGATAATTTATATGCTTAGAGCATATCGAATGATACTAGTATAAATCGAGAACAAGTCATTGTGTGACTTATGTTGGATTTGGTGCCTAAGCCCATAACTATATTTGGTATATACGTGACCCAATTGTAGCATGGTCCTTTTGGGTTGCTTTCACCAAAGCAACTTGACTGGATAAATAATGGAGAAGGAGGATAAATGTGATCTATTAATATATTATGTGAATAATATATTAAAATAAAAATCATATATTTAATTAATATTGGTCAAGAATTAATTTAGAATTAATTTTGTCGTCAAAAGAGGCTAATTGAATTAAAAGGACCGATATTGTAATTATAAGATAATTGCAAAATGAGTTGAGGATCTCTTGGATAAGAGGTGGACAAAATCTTATGGAATCCCATAAGGATTTCGTCCAACGCTAGGTATTCTGGAAGATTCCTTTGGGCTGCTTATGGCCTAAGCAACCGGATTAGATATTTGACTGAAACCCTAATTCCTCACCTATATAAGGACCCCCTTGGCATCTGATTTTTGGCTACATTGAACCCTAAGGATCTCTAGAGCCAAAATTAGCCTTCCTCCTCTCTGACTCTAAACATTCTCCATTTGCTTTTAGTTTTTGTGATCTATTAGAGGCATCACATTTGAGGTGCTAAGTTCTCAGAGGTTCAAGGTTTTCAAGCTACAATTGAAAGGCATGTTTCTAACTTGTTTTTAGTAATAGTATTCGATTTTGTATGCTATATTTAGGGTTTAGAAGCTTTCAATTATTATTGCATGTACAATTAGAAAAACCTAGATCCAAAGCTTTAGGATTTTGCATGTGCACCATAGGATTGTTGTTTTGCTCAAAACCCATCAACGGTATCTGAGCCTAGGTCATTTTTTATTGTATTTGATGCATAGCTAAATTGTTCAAAGCTGAAAAAATCAAAAAAATATGCATCTGCCTGATGAACTCGTCGAGTCCCCTGATGAACTCGACGAGTTAGGGCTACTCGACGAGTGTGACTCGGCGAGTCGACTCGTTTGTTAGCAGATTTTTCGGGATTTTGACTAGAATTGGGTTGGGATAATTACCATAAACATTTTTAACTGATAAAATTTGATTTTTAATATGGTATTGATTATCCTCATCCAATTAGAAGATAATTGTTAAATAATTAGATAATTACTTGTTTATATGATAAAATAAAGTATTTGTATTATTAAATATGAGTTATCTTGCCATAAAATGAATAAGGTCAAATATAGATAATCACAAATTATTTCAACTCATTGTATTATTTGAAATTTGATCTAGAAGGTTTTGAAAAGTTTCAAAACTTGCCCTCAAGTTTTGGAATTTAAATTTTTTATTAATAGTTTTAATTTTGAAATATTTAAATTCTAAACCCTAGAATTTTCCATGTTTAAAATTCAACCCATATATTATTATAATATTATAAGATTAATAATTATACTTATGTATAAGATAAGCTAGTCTTACTTTTAGTAGGCCTCATTCAGAAAGCCGGTCTATAAGGGGTGTTTAAGGAAGCGGCCTATAAAATAATTGTCATTGGGTATCCACTCTTACCCGTCACACTCTTGACTAGTGGAGGGTCGTTAGCCGAATGGGTAGCATAGGGCAACTAATTACTCATTAATAAGTATAATGATCTATAAAGTAACTAAATGTTTTTATAAATTCCCAATCATAGTTACTTTAGGAAAAATGTGAAAATGATGATATTCCATGAAATTACACTTTGCACCTTATCAAGTCGTTAGTGGAGCGTGTGTGGATAACTAGCACACTAATTTGGGACTAACAAGGGTTGAAAAGGGTAGTTCTATGTTTATCATAGATCAATGGAGCGTGTGTGGCTAACCGGCACATTAATTAGGTGGTAAATGACATCGAGAGTACCAAGTACATTTTCATGGTTATTCACACCTTGTTTGTGATCCTCGGTATCCCAGTCACAAACTTGAAGGGCATATCGAGATTTAAACATGCCATTGAAAAGTTTAATGAATCTCAAAAGAATCTAGGAATTTCAATTCATTTAAAACTTAATTGTCTTTTTCATTTTTCATGGTGGAAATTGGTAAATCGTCATTTACCTACCTTAAAATTATTTGCAATTAGATTACGGCATCGCTCTTCTAAATTGTAAATAATTATGATGGGTCCTAGCCCTAATTTTTCATTTGGGTGTTAAATTGGGGATTTTTATCTAATCTAAACTTTGTCTCTTTTCTTTTTCAGATGTCTACTCCAAACAACAATGTTTTTAGCTCAACCCCTTGTGGCTCATTCTCACTCATGAACTTGTGTGGGAGGGTGATATTTTTGTTGGGTTTTGAGCATTCTAACATTTCTATGGTGTACATGCAACCCTAAATGCTTTGGATATATGTTTTCTCTTATATACATGCAAACTTTCAAAATTTTCCAAAGCATCATCCTAACTAGCATATTATAGAGTATCTATACTACAAAAATCTAGTTAGAATACATACCTTTTGGTGTAGTTGAAACCTTGAAGCTTTAAGAGCCTAGGACCAATAATATGAATGCCTCAAATGGAACCACAAATCACCACCAACAATTGGAAGAACTAGAGAGAGGTTACTTGCACTCAAATTTCAGCTAGCACTCTTGTGTGTATACTTAGTGGCCGATTTTGCTTTCTAGAGGGGTCCTTATATAGTGTAGCTTGATTAGGTTACACCATGCAAACCCTAATGTGCATTACTTTCCACATTCCTCATCCCCCGTGGGTTTTAACCTCCATGGAGTATCCATGGATCACCACATGGATTTATCCCAACATAAGGAATCATGGATCATTAGCCCACTTCATAAGAATAAATGATTTACACAATCAAACCCTATATATTTAATTAGTCTCTTTTGATCACAAAATTAATTCCAAATTAATTCTTGATCAATACTAATTAAATAATATGATTTCATATTAATATATTAGAACTTATAATATATTAATAAATTATAAATAACCTCTTCTCAAAAGTCCATCCTTACAAATTGTTCCGATGAAGTGCAACCCAAATGGACCATGCTACTCTCGGATAAAGTACATACCAAATATAGTTATGGACTTAGAACCTTATCCAACAGTCTCCCACTTGGATAAGTCTAATAACTATAGTTGTAAGTATGCATTTGTCGAATTTAGATGTACCATTTTAGATAAGCGATCATGGAATCCTCTGTTCTCAAGATATCAACCGGATAAACACATGAAACACGGTCAATCTTATTGTCCAACAGTTTGTTTCCCGATTTCTGATTCATTTGACGTAGAACTTAATTGAACACATAAATTTAGTTCTGACCGGGCCCGACACATAAGTCAAAAAAAAACCATTAAGGGGCCCAAGATATCACTTTTGATCATTCAAGGACTAAAAGAAACATATAAAATTTGACAATATATACGTGGACTAACTATTCACTGAGCCATACATGACAACATGTTTTATAACATCGAGTTACCGATGCGTTTTCGTTCTATCAATGTATGACTAACTCGTAGTCAACAACTCATATGTTTAGGTTTGAAGATTATATGGTATTATCGTCTCACGATCACGCGAGATAAATTCCATGAAGTGATGCAAGTAAGTGTGGGTTAAATCCAATAGTCAGACCTTATGAGCATTCATGAATGCCATAGTAATGTCTAGCCATTTCTGATAATCTATAAGCCAATTTCATGACAATATTGCCTCATTACCTACTTCCAAAGTATAATCGACTATGGATGGTTTTAATAATCCAATTATTCTGGAAGTCAAAACATGCAAAATGAAACAATAGTAAATGATTGACACAAGATATTACCATACTAGTAAATAAAAAGCACCATTTATTTAAGCATCAAATGTTAATTACATTTCAACTATTAGAAGTTTCTAAAGCTATCTAATCATTAAAACTAATATCATCCCTTAGCCCAATGCGCCTCGCATGTTGTAAATGCTTAACCCTACTCAGTCCCTTTGTGAGGGGATCTGTCGGGTTCTCATATGATGATACCCTCTTTGCCACGAGGAGTCATTCTTCTATCTTGTGTCTTATGAAGTTATATTTCCTATTGATGTGTCTGCACCTGCCATGATCTCTTTGTTCATTGGCTAAGGTAACCGCACTATCGTTGTCACAGAAAATCTCCACAGGCTCCTTTATAGCTGGTACAACTCCAAGGTCTCCGATGAAGTTCTTCAGCCATATTGCCTCCTTCGTCGCTTCTCTTGCTGCTATGTACTCTGATTCGCATGTTGAATCAGCTACAGTCTCCTACTTGGAACTTTTCAAAGTAATTGCTCCTCCATTTAGGATAAACACCCAACCTGACTGAGAGCGGAAGTTATCTCTGTCGGTTTGAAAGTTGTCATCACTATACCCCACTACTCTCAAGTCATCACTCCCACCAAGTGTAAGGACCCAGTCCTTAGTCCTCCGCAGGTACTTGAATATGTTTTTCACCGCAGTCCTTATGTTGACCATGCTCAAAGCAAAGGCCACATCAGGGTGAGTACAAGTCAGAACATACATGATCAAGCCAACAGCGGAAGCAAATGGTAATCGACTCATCTCAGCTATCTCAGCCTCTATACTCGGACTCTGAGCTTTACTCGGTTTGGCATTACTCTGGATCGGTAAGTCACCTTTCTTGGAATTATGCATGTTGAACCTCTTCAACACTATGTCCAAGTAGGTACTTTGACTAAGTCCAGTTAGTTTCTTACTCTTGTCTCTCAATATCCTTATCCCTAGGATATAGACAGCTTCTCCAAGGTCCTTCATAGTGAAAAACTTCCCAAGCCAGGATTTCACCTCCTGCAAGATTGGGATGTTATTTCCTATGAGTAGTATGTCATCTACATATAGTACCAAAAACCTAACTATACTCCCACTAGCTCTGACATACACACATGACTCATCCTCACTTCTCAAAAAGCCAAACTCTTTAACCATCTCATCGAAACAAAGATTCCATCTGCGAGATGCTTGTTTCAATCCATAAATGGATTTCTCAAGCTTACACACTATATTAGGGTACTTAGCATCGACAAAACCCTCTATCTGACTTATATAAACATCCTTAGCTAACTTCCCATTAAGGAAAGCGGTTTTGACAACCATTTGCCATATTTCATAGTCATAAAATGCAGCAATGGCTAGCATAACCCTGATAGACTTAATCTTCGCTACTGGTGAGAAGGTCTCATCATAGTCAACTCCTAGAGTTTGAGTAAATCCCTTCGAAACCAGTCGCACCTTATAAGTGTGTACTTTCTCATCCATGCCGGTCTTCTTCTTGAAGATCCATTTGCACCTGATTGTCTTACGACCCGGTACATTGTCAACCAAGTTCCAAACTTGATTGTCATACTTGGACTGAATTTCACTATTTATAGCCTCTTTCCATTTAGAAGACTCGGGGTCTGCCATGGCTTCCATGTAGTTGTTAGGTTCATCCAGATTTATCAGTGTTCTATCACTCAGATGTTATATGGAAACTATACAACACAGGTAGAACACTAACTCTACTGGAATGCCTTAGAGGTACAGATTGGTCAATTGGCTCAACAGGAGTTTCCTCCTCAGGTTGATCGCTAGTGTTTGAGGTTCCTTCATCAGTTAACTCTTGAAGTTCTTCAATGTCGATTTGCCTCCCACTATACCCTTGAAATATGAGTTTCCTCTCATGGAAAACCCCTCTCCTCACAACGAAGACAACTGTGTCACTCGGTCTGTAGAATAGATAACCAAAGGACTTTTATAGGTAGCGAATGAAAATACACCGATCACTCCAAGGTTTGATCTTGTCGTGAGTCTCGCACCTGACGACCTTGATCTGTGCTAACGAGGGAACCTTCCATGTCTACATCTTGTAAGGTGTTTTGGCAACTTTTTTAGTTGGGACTCAATTAAGGATATGGGCGGTAGTCTCCAAGGCATACCCTTAGAATGAGATTGGTAATGAAGCTCGAATCATCATGGAACGAACCATGTCTAACAAGGTTTGGTTATGCCTCTCAGCCATACCATTAAGTTGTGGTGTCCTAGGTGGCGTCAACCGTGAAACAATTCCACACTCCTTAATATAGTTCAGGAATTCGATACTAAGATACTCACCACCCCAATCGGATCGGAGCATCTTAATCTTCCTGCCCAACTGATTCTCCATTTCTTTCTTAAACTCCTTGAATTTCTCAAAGGTTTCTGACTTATGCTTGATTAAATAGACATAGCTATATTTGTTGTAACCGTCAGTAAAAGTCGCATAAAAGTGGTTAGCATCCCTTGTGGCGGTTCTAAAGGGCCCACACACATCGGTGTGTGTGAGATCCAACAAACCCTCACACATTTCACAAGAATCAGTGAAAGGTGACTTAGTCATTTTTCCCAGAAAACAAGACCCGCAAGTGTCATCCGACCTTTAGTCGAATGACTCCAAAACTCCGGCCTTTTGGAGTTGGCCTATAGGCTTCTTGTTGACATGTCCAAGATGACAATGCCACAAGGATGCCTTATCCAAATCATTAGAAGAATCGATATGCAACACATTATTTTCTAAGTTGTCTACAACCATCATAGTTTCATATACACCATTACAAGGTAATGCTCTAAAATAAAAAACACCATTATAATAAGCATTTATTACACCAATTTCATTATCAAACGAAAATGTGAAACCTTGTTCGTACAAACCATGAAATGAAATAATATTTCTCGCCATATCAGATGAGTAGCAACAATTATTCAAATCTATTTCTAACCCACTAGTAAGCAATAAAGAGTAAACTCCAATCTTGGTGATATGTGAAACCTTCCTATTCCCCATGATCAATTTTATATTCCTATGCTCCATATCTGTACTTCTTTTTAGGCCTTGCACATCAGAACAAATGTGAAATCCACAACTTGTGTCAAGTACCCAAGAGTTAGTATGTGATGAGTTTTTAGATATAATAGTATAAATACATGCACGGGTGGGTTTAACCTTCCCATCCTTAACATCATGCAAGTACTTGGGGCCACTTCACTTCCAATGCCATTTTTCATGGCAATAGAAACACTCTACATCTTTTGGGATGGTCGAGGGAGTAGTAGAACCTCCTTTAATTCCACTTGAAGAGTATCCATCAAGAAACTTTCCCTTGTGGCTCTTGGAAGGAGCTTTCCTCTTCTTCCCCTTACCTTGCCCAATTGTCAGAACATGGGCATTAGTATTATGAGTGGTTACAATAGATTTTCCTTTGAGACCACTTTAGCGGTCCTCATAAGTCACTTGAAGTTTGCTCAAAGTGACCTCCTCCTTGTTCATACAATAAGTCATGTGAAACGGATCATAACATGGAGGTAAGGAGTGTAGAATAATATCTATAGTTAGCTCCTCAATAAAGTTCACATTCAATTGCAGCAGACGATCCACAAACCTTTGCATTTTCTACAAGTGGCCCGTGATGGGTTCACCATCCTTCATCTTAGTTGTAATCATGGAGTAGATGATTTCATACCGCTCTTGATGAGCACTCTCATGGTATCTTTCCATTAGGTCCTGGTACATCTCAAAAGGTTAGAAGTCCTCATAGGACTTTTGGAGTTCAGGAGACATGGTGGCAAGCTTGATACAAGCTACCTTAGTGACATCTTTCTCATGTGCCCTGAAATCAGTAATCTCATGAGGAGTAGCAGCAGACTCATCAATTTCCTTAAGCTCCTTGTTGAGGATATGTTCCTTGTCCTTTTAGCGAGTGACCATCCTGATGTTCCTAATATAATCATTGAAATTAGTCCCATGAAAGATGACTCTCCCACAAAGGTTCATGAGAGAGGAGCAGGTAGGGTTTGAGCCAGAAGCAGTGTTGGAAGACATCTGAAAAGAAAGAAAGACAAAGTTTAGATTAGATAAAGAGTCCTTAATAGAACACCCAAAATGAAATATTAAGGCTAGGACCCAACACAATATTTTACAATTTGGAAGAGGGATGTCGTAATCCAACTTACAAAATATTTTAAGGTAGGTAAATGACAATTTACCAATTTCCACCATGAAAACGAAATAGTTATTAAGTTTTAACCGGATTGAAATTCCTATATCCTTTAAGATTCATTGAACAATTCAAAGGCATGTTTAAATCTTGATTATGCCCTTTAAGTTTGTGACTGGGATACCGTGGATCACAAACAAGGTGTGAATAACCATGCAAATGTACTTGGTACTCTCAATTTCAACTATCACCATAATCAATGGGTCGGTTAACCACACACGCTCCATTTCCTTATGATAAACATTAAGCTACCCTTTGCCACCCTTACTAGTCCAAGTTAATGTGTCGGTTAACCATACACGCTCCATCAACGAATTGGTAAGGTGGAAAGTGTAATTTCATGGATTAGCATCAATTTCACATTTTCCTAAAGTAACTAAGATTAGGAATTTATAAAAGGTTTAGTTACTTTATAATTATCATTATACTTTTAATGAGAATTAAAGTCTTTGTCCTACCCGTTCAGCTAACGACCCTCCATCAGTCAAGGAAGCGGTGGGTAAGAGTGCACACTCATTAAACCACCATTTTATAGGCAGTAACCTTATATCCCCCTTATAGATCGACTTCGTGAATAAGGCATGCTAACGGTAAAACCGACTTGTCTTATATATATATATATACATACATATATATATATATATATATATATATATATATATATATATATTAAACCTATAATACTATAATAGTATAGGGTTTGAATTTTAAACTTCTAAAATTATAAGGTTTGGAATTAAAGTTTCATTTAGTGAGAATTTACAAATTCCAATGTCACACCCCCGAACCGTCAGAAAACAACGGCGGAAACGTCTGGGGGCGGGTGACGTCTTGCGTAGTATCACAACAATCGTATCATAGCAGTCAAAGTAAACAAAACCATTACATTACAATATGATTATTTACATCTATTGAAAACATAGATTGTACATATCGGTACTATAACAAAAGAAAAAGATGTGACTTCAAAAATGCTCCGTCTTCTCCAAAAGTTGGCAAGGTACCTGTCTATCGTTGCCCTGAGAATACAAGCGGTTTTGAAAATGTATCAGCATAAAGCTGGTGAATTCATATGCATGTTTTTTTTATTGAAAATTAGCCACTGAATTTGTACAAATGATTTCTTTTCATTATAAGTAAAATGTTGTTTGAATCGAAAACCATAGTTATCAAGTTCTAAAATATGTATGCATGCTTTCCAAGAAAATCCGATATTTTCTAACATGTTTGTTGATTACTGTATGAAAAGTATGTTCCGTTCGAAAACCCTGGCTACCACTAGTATGTAGTGTATGATCTGTATAAAAACTCTGGCTACCATCAGGATGTATAGTTGTTTTATTTCTTAAAATAAAACCAAGGGCTGTCTCCCTGGAATACTCTCCAGTAAGTAGATAGGTAGTTTTATTAATTAAAATATAACTATAGAACAAAGAAATCACGTAAAAAAAGGTTAGTTGATACTATTTTGAGTCTGTATAACCATACTAATATGACTGATGACCTCCTTGACGTTTCTTCAAGGGTCGTACTATTACAAAATTTGTCACCCCAGGCGTGCCCGCCTAACTGTAAATAACAGTTCAGGTGTGGGATTGTCGGTCCCGAATAGATCTATTCACAAATTTCACGCTCTCCCTCCAGGAGACTATGGTTATACTAAAGGTGAGGATTTACTGGTACCCCGAAGGGCGTAGCGAATATAGGTCTCTCAATCCCGTATTAACTAGTTTACGTGTAGTTCGATTGTTCTCGAGTTTGAAATCGTTTGTAAATGGTGTAGAGTATATATAATTATACACAAAATAATTATTTAGTAAGATACTCTTGTTATCTGTAGATAATCATGGATAAACTAAATATGTCATAGTTTATGTGTTTAAATCTGTAAGACCAGTAATGAATCTCCCAAACTATACCTATTATAGTTTGACTGGTATGTTATGATCATGTATTGTTCTGAAAAACTATGCAATTATGTTTATAAAGCGTCCCTTATGCTCCGCAGTTTTACAAAAGGGATAAAGTATGTAAATGTTTGATGAAAGGTCATTGTAATTGCATTAGTTTTTATGTTGTGAAAACCTTTATGTTTAGCTTGTATCCCCCCCCCCCCCATGAAAACGTTTTAAAACTATAGAAGCGTAGGGGTATGAACTCACTGTTTAACGTAGGATCTGAATGTACGATCGGTATAAGTGTTGACTGTCAACTGATGTTTCGAATGCAAGTGGATCCTATTAACATATAGTAACACATATATGCATTAGATTAAGGTATTCCATGACTAAACATGACGGGAACCACCCTAAGGACCTGGAAATTCTTGAACTAAGTGTCGGAACCATAAATGATTGAACGGGGGAGGTGTACGACCACCCTTTGGGTGTGTACGCACATGGGTGTACGGCCCATGAGTATACGGCCGTACACTCATGATGGGGGGTGATTTTGAGGCGTTTCCAAGGTACTACAAGCATCCAAGGAGTGTTCTAGGTCCCATACTTAGTGGTTTTTGCAAGTTTAAGGCCAAATATAAGCATTAAAGTGGGTGTAAGGCCATAAGAGTGGGTGTGCGGCCGTACATAGGAGTGTGCAGCCATACATAGGGGTGTGCAGCCGTACACTCTTCATTTATGCTCAAAACGTCGATTTTTCCTGTGATTCAAGGTTAATACCAAGTTCAAGCTACTAGATGGGGGCCAAACTCTCACTTTGGAGAGTCTTTAAGGTGTGTACGACCACCTTATGAAGGTGTGCGGCCGTACACCTTCAAAGAATGAAGAACATAAAGAATTTAGGCTTAGATCAAGATATCTTACCAGTAAAACAAGTTAGGTGATGGAATACTTCACGTTTTTTAGGCCTTTAGAGTGTTATTGGATGAATATTCTAGAGAGAGAAAGTAGAGTGCAGCCAAAGAGGGAAAAGAATGAATGAAGGGGTCTCCCTCTATATATAGAGGTGGTTGTACGGCTGAGGGGTGGGTGTGCGGCCGCACACCCGTGTGTACGGCTGTACACACCTCCCAAGAGGGTGTATGGCCCGGTTTTGTCCCTATACAACTTGTTGACGCATTCCTAATCCCATTCTCAGTTGTACTCAAGCTTAGAACACTTAAACAAACCCTTAAACTGCATTAAAAGATCACGGAATCGAGTTTAATAATGATAAAATTGACTAATCGTATAGAATAAAAGTTTCGGGTTGTCACATCATCCCCCTGTTAGAGGGAATTTCGTCCTAAAATTTCAAAATAGATTATAATCGTGGACTTGGAAAGAGATGCAGATACTTCTGTTTCATCTGATCTTCGGGCTCCCAAGTGAATTCGGGTCTCCGCTTGGCATTCAAGCGGACCTTCACCATCGGGATGCGACTTTGTTTCGTTCGTTTGATTTCTCTATCCATGATTTTGATTGGCTCTTCCACGAAGTTTAGGTTTTCGTTGATTTCAATCTTGTAGAGAGGGACCACAAGGGTTTCATCAGATAGGCATTTCTGAAGATTCGAAACATGGAAGACAGGATGAATGTTACTAAGCTCTTGAGGTAAATGGAGTTTGTATGCTACAGGACCGATCCTAGCAAGGATCTCGAAAGGTCTTATTTATCTTGTATTTAGCTTTCTACGCTTTCCAAAGCGTATCATGCCTTTCCAGGGAGAGACCTTCAATAGAACACGGTCTCCGACCTGGAACTACAAGGATTTTCATTGTTTATCGGCATAGCTCTTTTGTCTGTCTCGTGAGGCTTTCAATCGCTCTCGGATTTGTACGATCTTTTTTGTGGTTTCGCGGATGATCTCTGGTCCTGTGAGAGTGTTATCGGGGACTTGTCCCTTGGCTAGCTGAGTGTTGCCCACCTCAGCCCAGCACAGAGGAGATCTGCACTTACGACCATAGAGAGCTTCGAAAGGCGCAACCTTGATACTAGTATGATAATTGTTGTTGTAGGAGAATTCAACCAAGGGAAAATGGGTGTCCCATGATTTACCGAAGTCGATGACGCATGCTCTCAACATGTCTTCAAGGGTCTGGATGGTTCTCTCACTCTGCCAGTCTTTCTGGGGATGGTAAGCTGTACTCATATCCAGCATAGTTCCAAGAGCTTTCTGTAGGGACTGCCAAAATCTCGAGGTGAACCTGCTATCTCAATCAGAGATAATGGATATAGGCACTCTGTGCGGTTGAACTATTTCTTGAATGTAGATTCGTGTGAGCCTATCCATTTTGAATGTTTCTTTGATGGACAGGAAGTGGGCGGATTTAGTCAATCGATCGATTATTACCCAGATGGTGTCGTACCCACTTAGAGATTAGGGTAATTTAGTAATGAAATCCATGATAATACTCTCCCACTTCCACTCAGATATCTTCGGTTGTTGAAGCAAACCTGAGGGCTTCTGATATTCGACCTTCACCTTTGCGCAAGTCAGACACTTGCCCACGAAGGTAGTGATCTCTGCTTTCATGTTTGGCCACCAATATAGTTTCTTGAGATCAAGGTACATCTTGTCCGAACCTGGGTGAACGGAGTATCTAGTCTTGTGAGCTTCGTTCATGACAACCTCTTTGTATCTACTGAACTTTAGGGTCCAGATCCGGTTCATGAAATAGTAGACTCTGTCTCCCTTGATCTCTAAGTTTTTCTTCATTCCTCTCAAGGCTTCATCCGCCATGTTCTTTGGTTTTAGGGCATCCAAATGAGCCTCTCTGAATTGTGCAGATAAGTGGGAATGGATAGTCATAGTAAGTGCTTTCACACTACAACCTGAGTACTCTATTTCAGCTGAGGGAATCTGCTACCACATTGGCCTTGTCGGGATGGTAGCGTATTTCACACTCATAATCATAGAGTGGTTCTACCCATCATTGTTGGATCATGTTCAACTCTTTCTGATCAAAGATATGTTGTAAACTCTTGTGATCGGTAAAGACGGTGCACTTGGTTCCGTAGAGGTAATGTCTCCATATTTTAAATGCGAAGACCACTGCTCCTAACTCCAGGTCGTAGGTTGTATAATTGACTTCGTGTGCCTTCAGCTGTCTTGAGGCATAAGCAATAACTTTTCCTCGCTGCATAAGCATGTAGCCTAAGCCCTGATTGGATGCATCACAATAGACAACAAAGTCCTCCATCCCTTCGGGCAGAGACAGGATAGGTGCGCTGCATAGGGCCTACTTCAATGTCTGGAACGCAGTGTCTTGTTTTTCACTCCAACAGAATGGTACACCTTTCTGTGTCAGAGTGGTTAAGGGTTTGGTAATTCTGGAGAAATTTTGGATGAACCTATGATAATAGCCAGCAAGACCCAAGAATTGACGGATTTCTGTGGGCGTCTTCAGTGCTGACCAGTTCTCTATTACTTTGATTTTGGAGGGGTCCACGTCTATGCCTTCCTCGCTTACCATGTGACCTAGGATGGATACTTTTCGAATCCAGAATTCGCACTTAGAGAATTTCGCGTATAGCTTCTCCGTTCTAAGAGTTTCCAGCACTAATCTCAAGTGTTGTTTGTGATCTTCCTCGCTTCTGCAATAGACAAGTATATCGTCGATGAACACGATAACAAACTTGTCTAGGAAAGGACGACACACCCAATTCATCGAGTCCATGAATACTGTCGATGCGTTGGTTAGACCGAAGGGCAATACTACGAACTTGTAGTGACCATATTGAGTTCGGAATGTTGTTTTAGGAACATCACCCTCATGGACTCGCAGCTGATGGTACCCTAATATGAGGTCTATTTTGGAAAAATAGTTGGCTCCTTGAAGTTGGTCAAAAAGGTCATCGATTCGAGGAAGAGGGTAATGATTTTTGATGGTGAGTTTGTTCAG
The DNA here is from genome assembly GCF_052625555.1 of Lactuca saligna. Classification (NCBI taxonomy): domain Eukaryota; kingdom Viridiplantae; phylum Streptophyta; class Magnoliopsida; order Asterales; family Asteraceae; genus Lactuca; species Lactuca saligna. The sequence continues at coordinate 62,830,899 of NC_136421.1, read as the reverse complement.
TTCGCGGTAATCAATGCACATCCGAAAAGATCCATCCTTCTTTTTCACAAATAAAACTGAGGCTCCCCAGGGTGAGGAACTCGGTCTGATGAACCCTTTGTTGAGCAGCTCATTGAGCTGGCTGGATAACTATTGCATTTCTGCTGGCGCTAGGCGGTAAGGGGATTTAGCTACGGGGGTAGCTCCGGAGATTAGGTCGATGCGAAACTCGACTTGGCACTCAGGAGGGATTCCCAGAAGTTCATTAGGAAAGACATCAGGAAAGTTGCAGACTTCGGGGATGCTCTCGAGGTCTTTAACTTCCTATTTCGCAGTAACAACATGGGCTAGGAATGCATGACACCATTCGCTAAAGTTTTTGGGCTTTGATGCACGAAATGATGTGAAGGTTGAAGCTGAGTTTATCGCCATAAATCATGAGGGTTTCTCCAGAGGGAAGATTAAGACGAATAGATTTTTTGTAACAAAGGATATCAGCATGATTGGGGCTCAACCAATCCTTACCAATGATAACATCGAAGCTTTTTATGGAAACTGGCACAAGGTCGATGGGAAAGGAATGATTGTTTAGGGTAAGGGTACAACCTATGAATATGTCGTTAGTGCTCTCTTTCTTTCCGTTAGTCATCTCGACAGTAAATGTTTCGATTAGAGGTTGAGGTTTACGTTTGAAGAGATGTTTGAATGCATGGCTAATAAAGCTTCTCTCCGCACCAAAATCGAAAAGAATGCATGCATAAGAATTGTCGAGGAGGAATGTACCCGTAACAACGGTAGGGTCAGCAACTGCCTCCTCTTGCCCCATCTCTAGAACTCTCCCGGTGTTGCCAGTTGTTGTCTTGGGGCAGTTTCTCCTATAATGCCCGACTTCCCCACAGCCATAGCAAGCTTGGCCAACACCTGCTCCGGAGGTCTGATTGGTTGGTTGGACTGGTGTTTTGCGGAAACGAGTTGTGTGTCCCTTCTTGCCACGGGTGTTGCATAGCATTTCTCAGCATGGGCCAGGATTATGATGATAATTGCATTTACTGCACCGAGGGAGGGTACCAACATATCCACTGGTAGGTGCTTGAGTTGTAGGAGCAGCGACAGGAGTAGTAGCAGCGTGGACTGTCACCGTATGTTGTTTCTTGGAAGGCTCCTGTGAAGACTGGCCCTTTCACTGCTTCCAAAACTTTTCTTTTCTTGCCACTCCCTTTTGCTGGTTTGGGAACAACTGTTACTCTATCCAGATCAACCCCGTGATCTATGAGAGTATGCGCTAGGAACTTGGCGTTGTCAAAAGTGATTGGACTGGTAGCCAAGACATTTCCTTGAGTTGCGGGTGTGAATCCCCAAATGTATCTCTTTATTTTCTTGCTTTCCGGTCACCATTCCTGGGCAAAGAAGTGCTACGTCTTCAAACCTATAAGTTTAGGTAGCCATGTCAGAACCCTTCATTTTTAGGTTCCAAAGTTCGTGCTCCAGCTTTTGCATTGCGCCCCTTGGGCAGTACTCAGCAACCATGAGCTCCTTTAAGCTCTCCTAACCCATAGCATTTGCTACCATCAGGGTTAGGGATTTGACCTGACTATTCCAACAGGTCAGTGCTCTGTTGGTGAAAGTGCAATCGGCAAATTTCACCTTGTTAGTTTCTGTACAAGAGCAAACTTTGAAGATAGACTTGATCTTCTCAAACCATCGAGTCAGGGTAATAACACCTCCATTGCATCGAAGGATGTGGGTTTTGCATTCATGAATTCCTTATAGGAGCACTCCTTCTGGTATCCTTGACTGCCTTCATGATTTTGGGAATGAATACCACTCCTAAGACCACCAGAACCACCAGGATTAATCTGTGACAAAGCAGCAGTCACAGCGGCAGTAACGGCTGCCTGGAACATAGCGGGGTCTAACTAAGGAGGTGGTGGTAGTGTTGGATTTGTCGAGGAATTGTTGCTCTTTTTGTTAGGTATTTTCTTTGGAGGCATCTTTTTCTATATGAAGAAGAAGAAGAAGATGGTAAGTCCCTTTAACTTTCGAGTTAAGAGATATGATACAAGGTATATCTCTATATGATAGATAAAGTGTTCTACTAAGCGATAAACAAGAAAGAGTTACTAAAACAAGTAAACTATCGCTAAGAAAGAATGAGTAGCAACACTTGGAGTGAATCTCTACAATGTATTCAGCTCTGACTAAAATACTCCTATAATATTTTAAGTTGTAGATTCTGCTATATCGATATCTTGTTGTATGGATACTTGGTAAGTTTTAGGCCTGCTACAAGATACTTGGTAAGTTTTAGGCCTGCTGCAACACCGCAGTCACTCCCTGGCTACCACCAGTATGTAGTGTATCGAAAACCATAGTTATCAAGTTCTGAAATATGTATGCATGCTTTCCAAGAAAATCTGATATTTTCTAACATGTTTGTTGATTACTGTATGAAAAGTATGTTCCGTTCGAAAACCCTGGCTACCACCAGTATGTAGTGTATGATCTGTTTAAAAACCCTAGCTACCACCAGTGTGTATAGTGGTTTTATTTCTGAAAATAAAACCAAAGGTTGTGTCCATGGAATACCCTCCGGTAAGTAGATAGGTAGTTTTATCAATTAAAATAAAACTATAGAAGAAAGAAATCCCTTAAACAAAGTTTAGTTGATACTATTGTGAGTTCGTATAACCATACTAATATGACTGATGACCTCCTTGACGTTTCTTCAGGTGTCGTACGATTACAAAATTTGTCACCCCAAGCGTGCCGCCTAACTATAGCTAACAGGTCGGGTGTTGGATTGTCGGTCCCGAATAGATTTATTCACAAATTTCACGATCTCCCTCCAAGAGACTCTAGTTATACTAAAGGTTAGGATATACTGGTACCCCGAAGGGCATAGCGAAGATAGGTCTCACAATCATGTATTAACTAGTTTACGTGTAGTTTAGTTGTTCTCGAGTTTGAAATCATTTGTAAATGGTGTACAGTATAAATAATTATACACAAAATACTTATTTAGTAAGATACTCTTGTTATCTGTAGATAATAGTGGATAAACTAAATATGTCATAGTTTATGTATTTAAATCTGTAAGGCCAGTAATGAATCTCCTAAACTATACCTATTATAGTTTGACTGGTGTGTTATGATCATGTACTGTTCTGAAAAACTATGCAATTATGTTTATAAAACGTCCCTTATGCTCCGCAGTTTTACAAAAGGGATAAAGTATCTAAATGTTTGATGAAAGGTTATTGTAATTGCATTAGGTTTTATGTTGTGAAAACATTTATGTTTGGCTTGCATTCCCCATGAAACGTTTTAAAACTATAGAAGCGTAGGGGTATGAACTCACTCTTTAACGTAGGATCCGAATGTACGATCGGTATAAGTGCTGAATGTCTATGACATCCCCATTTTCATGGCTAGAAAAGACCGATTTTGTTTATGTTTTGTTTAAAAATCAGAGTAACATTTTAAATAAAAGTGTAGCGGAATTTGTCCCAAAACAAAATATGATAAAGATTTATCAAAAGCATTTCCGTAGAAATGTATTACATTAAAAAGACTCGGGATGTCATGTTCGATACAGGTCATAAGCATAAACAATACAACACAGGCCTTACTATATTATTCCGTATTTACAAGCCTAAAATTCCTTAGTCTCTCATCTCAAGACATCACATCTATGCTCATGCGCCACTCCCTGTAATACAAGAAACTAAGTGGGTCAGACTTGGGAGCCTGGTGAGCACATAGGGTTTTCAACCCACAATAAATAAGTTTATTAACTTTATCAAACCAAACAAACCGATTACCCATTCCCGTTATCCTCACTTTACGTCCCTAAAAAATCTAACACAAGGGACCTAGTTTAGGGACTTTTATCGGGATGGACACTACTGCTAAAGAGATTCCTCAGCAATAAATTTTCTTAAGTCAACCATGTGGGGGATAGAGTACACCTGGTGAGCACACAGTTCAAATAAATACCTACAGGTTGCGAGCCTGCTAGCGTTCCACTGGACTGTCTAGAATAGTCCGTGGTCGTCATCTATACTCCGCTAGATGACTGGATCATCAATAACATCTATAACGAGGCCTCTCATTATTTTATTTTGTCACATAGCAACTATTACATCTACCCATGTTTTACCCAACACATTTTCTACATATAAAATACATATACAGTTTATATCATTTTGAAAAAAAAAAGTATAAAATCATTCATCCAACATAGATAGCAATTATCAAATAATATGTACACACAGCACGTAATTTATATAAAATACTTCATATCTCTGTGTAAGCTGAAAGTAACTATGCACTCACCTGAAAAGGTGGTGAATCCGAACTCAGACAGCGCTTCCCTTCTTAAAAATAATTTCCTTCGACGAAACCTAGTATTATTACCACTAGAGTTTAGTCTATTATTCGTCGAGACTACTTAATAGTCTAGCTATTATTATTATTATTATTATATAAGCATCAAACAATACTTATATAACCCATAATAATAGCCCAAGTACTTATTATAACATTACTATAATTAAATAAACGATATATTAAAAATAGCGTAAGCGTAGCTCACTTACAGCGGGTTTTATAGAAAACCGGTCTTTGCTTGGAGCAGCATTCCCGAGCCGAAAAGCTCTTCTTCTCGGAGCCGTCGAGCACTCCGGGGCTTCTGCCTCGTGCTAGGGAGGTTCCCTAGGCTTTTCGGGGGGGTTTCGGGGCTAGAGAGAGAGGTTCTAGAGAGAGAGTAAAGAGAAGAAAGAATGAGAAAGGTTTGAAGAAAATGAGGGTGGGAGAGGTTCTATTTATAGGGTGAAAATTGGTTGATCTTGGTGCCACATGTCACCATCTAGTGGCAAGACTTGGGGAGAAAGCAATGGCCAAGATTGTGCCACATCACCCATTTTCGCAAAACACACTTCCGACTTCTAAAATCCATAACTTTCACCTACGACCTCCGTTTTTGACATTCTTTATATCCACGCATAGGTAAAAATAAGATCTACAACTTTCATTTTGACTCTGTCATCTAATTCTCGACCGATCTTAGATTTAATAGTACAAGGAGATTATACTGTTAAACGTCCGCGTAAAATTCATAACTTCTACATACGGACTCTGTTTTCGTCTGTCTTTTTACCGTTGAGTTCCTATTAATGAGATCTTCAACTCTCATTTAGATCGCGTAAGCCAAAAACCGCTTGAACTAAAATTCGAGTTTCGGGCCGTGCACTGCTAAGCCAAATCTTAGAAAAATCATAACTTCCTCATACGAAGTCAGATTTGGGCGTTCTTTTTATGGATGTTCTCGGTTTAACATATACTACAACTTTGGTTTAGATCATTAAGGCTAAAAAGTCCTCCATAGTAAATTCACTATTTACGTCTCCCGGTGTCGTGCCGATTTTGCCATAAAACTTCGGCGAGCCATAACTTCTTCGCTGTAACTCGAATTTTGACGTTCTTTATATCCCCGGAATCCTTGTTTTGACCACTACAACTTTATGTAAAGATGTCAGACTTATCTCACACTTTAATTTGATGCTTATTTTTATTCTATATTAACTATATAGTTATAATACACATAATTCACATAGAATTGAAATATTTCATCTTTATTACTTCAAAAAGAGTTACAATAGTTGACCTAGACTATTACATCATCCAAAAATGCTAAGCCCTTAAACCCGGGTGTTACAATTCTCTCCCCTTTAGGATGATTCCGTCCCGGAATCATGCATCAGCAAACAGATGAGGGTAGCGACTCATCATGTCACTTTCTGTTTCCCAAGTGAGATTCAGCACATTCAAATGTTTCCATCAGACTAGCACTATGTCAACCATATTGCATCGTAACTTCTTAGTCTTACCGCTTATCATCCACAAACGGATGGTCAAAGCGAGCGAACCATCCAAACGCTCGAAGATATGCTCCGCGCATGCGTGATAGACTTTGGAAAGTCTTGGGATACCCACCTACCCTTAATCGAGTTCTCATACAACAATAGTTACCATTCGAGCATCAAGGTGGCTCCTTTCGAAGCACTGTACGGGCGTAAATGTAGATCACCATTATGTTGGGCTGAAGTGGGTGACACCCAGCTGGCAAGAACGCATGCGTCAGACAAAACACTAACGGGACCGGAGATCATCCGTGAAACCACGGAAAATATCGTTCAAATCAGAGCTCGATTGCAAGCATCGCGTGACCGACAAAAGAGCTACGCTGACAAACGGCGAAAGCCCTTAGAATTTCAGGTCGGTGACTGAGTACTGTTAAAAGTCTCGCCCTGGAAAGGGGTTATACGTTTCGGAAAACGGGGAAAGCTGAACCCGCGATACATTGGACCTTTCGAAATCGTCGCTCGGATTGGTCCAGTAGCATACAGACTGCAACTACCCGCAGAGCTAAACGGTGTACACCCCGTGTTTCACATCTCTAATATGAAGAAGTGTCTCTCAGATGAAACACTCGTCATTCCCCTTGACGAAATCAAAATCAATGAGAATCTCCTGTTCGTTGAAGAACCAATCGAAATCATGGACAGGGAGGTGAAGCGTACTAAGCAGAGTCGCATCCCGATCGTGAAAGTACGGTGGAACGCAAAGCGTGGGCCAGATTCACTTGGGAACGCGAAGACCAAATGAAGCAAAAGTACCCTCACCTATTCTAGCTTTCTCAAATCTAGCTTTCAAACAGAATTTCGAGACGAATTTCCCTCTAACGGGGGGATGATGTCACAACTAGAAATTTTATGTCTTGTAATCACTATACTCAAGTAAATGTTGAAATCAAAAACTCAAAAGCATGTATGATGCTTACTCAATGGAAAACTAAACCCCAATTCACTACATCAAGCAATTGGAAAACCCTAGAAGTTCTTGTTAAGTCCATTTTGGACTAGAACTTCCTTATTGGATCCAAATGGACCAATAAGCTTCCAATTGGACTATCATGGGTTTAGAACCCTAATTGGGCTCTAATTGGACCCACATTCATTTATTTCAATATTATGGGCCATATTGGGCCTAGAATGAAATAAATTGAAATCTTTGATCCATGATTAACCCAATCTAGCTTATTAAAACATAAAAATCACAATTTTATTTTATAAGGCCAATAAATACCTAAGACTAACTCTAATATTGGGCTTAGGAGCAAAAAGCCCAAATTTTTCCTTCCTCCTTCCATGTTCTCGGCCCAAAGCAAGCCCAAGAGAAGGGTTTGACTTTCTTGTGCCACATCATTATTACCTAATGGACATCCATGCAACATCTCATACTTCCATGTATGCACATCACTTCAAAAATCACTCTCTCCTCTCCTCCCTCTCACTCTCGGCCGAACACAACACACACACACTCACAAAATCCATCCCATTCTCTCTAGATCACTCAAGACCACTCCTTCCTCCTCACTCCAAAAATCTCGAAAATTAGGAGCTTTCAAGAGGATCTTGCAAGTTAGTCATCATCTTAGGTAAGTTTTTACTCAATTCTATGATCTAGCTTCCTTGATCTATCAAATATCTCTTCTTAATTCAAGGGAAATCATGATCTTGTATCTTAGAAACACCTCAAGGCAGAGATCTTCATCAAGGGGTGCTAAGGCCGAAAATCACCAAACTTTCTTCCATCTTTTCTTCCAAAAACCGAAAGCTTCAAACAAGGTGAGTTTCATACCCCCTTATTTTCGGTTTTTATAAGTTTTTGTGGGGGAGAATACAAGCAAAGGTGTAGATCCATCATTATGTGTATGTTGTGGTTGATTTCTATGCTTATATGTATGTTTTGTATGATTTTGATGCTAGATCTAGTTATGAAATGCTAAAAACCGAGATATGTATTTCATTATAGCATAAAATATACTACTACATGCAAAGTATACTAAGAAAAATAGCCAAATGGCTTGACAACACTTAATTTGGGCTAAAAACTCATTTTTTTGACATAAAATGTTGAAAATACAAAGTTGAAGGGCCTAAAATGAAATATTTCGAAATCTGATGGGTGAGATGAGTCAAAACAGTTTACATAATGTATTTTCTGAAAATATACTATTTGGAGGGTTAAAAACATAAATTCCAAGCTTATTGGGCTAAAGATGACATTTTCGGCCCAATGAGGCCCAATATGCGAAATTTTCTGTTTTGGAGGACCAAAACTGCATTTCTCTGTAAAACAATGGACTATAAGTGTTCCATGTACTTTTCAAAGGTTTAAAATGCTTTTCAAATTTAAAAAGGACCAAAGTTGCAAAAAATTTCCAAATTGGGCCAAAAATGTAAAAATTGCGAAAAAGAGGGGTTATAACCGAGAAAACTGCAATTTCAAGGACTTAAGCTGTTTTCTATGAAAAATATGCTGGAAAATACTTATTTCAATAATTTTTGGTATTAAAATGTCAAGAAAATTGATTTAAGGACCAAACCAGAAAGTTTTTAAATAAAGGGGTGAAAAGGGTAAATTTTACAAACAAGGAGGGACTGAAAACAGAAAATTCTCAAGGCTAGTTCAATACATGCAATTTGACCAAATGATGGTACCACGCCTATCGACGAAATACAATACATTACAATACCAAAAGTCGTTGTCAAACGAATTGGTTCGGTCTCGAACCAATAAAAATCCGAAACTACTAACACGACGACACTATGACATTACGACATTACGATTCATAACTAATAACGATTGGGAAGTCACTATACATGCGAGTGTGCACAGACGTCTACGCACCATCTTTGGGCCCCAAAAGTGTAAAATCTTGTTTGTTGAGCCTAGCTAGCCCAATGACCTGATCTTAAGGCCCGAAGACCTCTCTCTTACGAAGTGTTGGGTTTTACCGATCCGACATAACGTAAAAGGACTTTCAATGGCAAACATGTTGCTGGTCCCCAAGGGTCCTTCAGTGCTGCTAGTAAAGTCTGTAACTCACGATTGCGGGTTGGGCTTCGGGCCCTTCGCAATTGCAATGGTCTTGAACGACGCGGGGAAATACCGAGGGTTTCGCACCTTCTCTTCTTCCCTCCGGTCGTGGGACTACACAAGTCCGGGAGGATTGAGTTGTGTGAAGAATTACGAGTGACGCCTAAGGGATCGCTTGTAAGGTTGTCGATTGGACGTTTTCATTAACGCACGTCACAACACTTCACCACCCACTGTATTCTCAATGCCTCCGGAGCTCAACGATTTCCTCTAACGCAACGAAACAACGGTACACAAACTAAGTAAAGCAAAGTGATAGGAAAACGTCGGGTTTTCCTAGGGTTTTCAACAAGTACAATTATGAATTACCGGATGAATTTCACAACTCTTACGCTTACATCTATAGAATTCAAACAAGCATACTCATGGATCATCACATATTTTTACACTATTCTATTTTTAGAAAATATCGGATTTTCTGATGGTTTTCAAACAATACATTGGATTTCAAACACTAGTTATGAACTCACCAACATTTCATATGTTGACGTTTTCAAAATACTTGTATTCTCAGGTAACAGATAAGGTGAAGGATGATTTGTACTCTATGACGTTTTGCTGTGGTTTAAGTAGTGTCAAACAGTTATTTTTGAGAATGTAATGTTTTGAACAATGTAATGAATGTAAACGCTACCAGTTGTATCATTCCAAATGTTGGTGATGTATAATGTTATGTTTCATGTATATGCATTGTGATGGTATTCAATGAGTCACGATAGCCCTCGGACGTTTCCGCCATCCGGTTCGGGGGTGTGACAGGTTGGTATCAGAGCTTTGTTTATAGTGAACTAGCATATCTAGCCACACATGGATATGCAACTATAAACCAAAAAGAGGGACTAACATAACTCTGAACAAAACAAGTAAATAAAACAACCTTGTTTGCACTAGGAATAGGAGCCTAACGCCGAACCAAACAAAAATAATACTAGTGTCTCGGTTAATTCAGGACTGTTCTTAGTGGTACCAAGGAGTGGATGTAGCCTGATCAACTACACTCTCTCCAATGTATAACTAACGCACGTTCTGATGAGATCGGGATTTCTAGGGAATCTAAAACTATACCTCTACCACCGAAAAGAGAACGCCTACTTGATCTATGCGATAATTGTAGCATCCTAGGAATAACGTTAGCATAATTACACACTCTCGCAGACCGCATGGCTGGTTTTCATCACCTTGGAGACCCCTACTTCCCTAACCAGGGGAACAACGGATGGTTAGAGGAGGAGCCCAAGGAAGAGCCCGAGGAAGAGTCTGAGGAAGACCCCGAAGAGGAATCTGACAGGGAACCGGAGGCCGAAGTTGAGGGCGAGCCTGCCGAATCAGAGGAAGATGAGGGAAGCCTCGAGGAGGATGCTGATGATAGTGACAGGGGTGATTCGGATGCGGAGTCCGAAGTCATCGACCCCCCTTACCCGATCAGGGTGCCTGCCTATCGAGTAGGCCCCACTGCTCCTACACCTCCCTGGGGTATTGATCTTTGGAGATGGAGCAGACAGCAGGGACAGCGACCCCCGTACGGCATGTCACGAGAGTTCTTTGACCTGAGAGACGGAGGACCGGCTGATCGAGCCCTTCCAGTCATGGTGAAACGATTACGGAATACGGGCGACCTTGCCCAGGACACTGTGGATCAGGTGCGCCAGTTGAGGACTAGGGTCGAGCGTGCGGAGCAGGAGACGCGTGACGTCCTTCGAGAGTTTCACATGAGGCAGGTTCAGTGGGAGTCTCGACTCCGGGACGCGGAACGCTTGGTGGCTCGTCTTCAGGGAGCATCCACATCCTCAGCACCACCTCCGGACACAGCTCATCGCGGTTAGGGATAGAATTATCTTAGTAGATCGTTAGGAAATATGCTAAGTACTCCGACTCTATGTTTAAGTGACTACACTACTCATAGAGTCGTTATGCTGTCGAACTAGTATCACTCATGTATGCTCCTACGAGCAAATTTTCATGTATCAAATGCGGATAATATTAATAAATTTTTACGTGTTTTATTACGATATTGCAAATTGCTATTTGTTGAGAAATTATTATTGATTGGTCAATGGTAGTAGTGTTTAAGTTCGTACCATGCACCTAGTCAGTAGGATCACGACCTCACCGAAACAACATACCCTCAACATCTTTCCGTATTGTGACAGAAAGATGCCTCCCCGACCTGCTCGCGGAAACCCAGGACCAACCCCACCTGAAGTTGACTCAGCCGCTTTCCAGGCAGCTGAATCTGCAGCAGTCACTACAGCGATTGCGCAAATTCAACAAGGGAACAATGGAGGAGTCAATGGGCAAGGATCCAGAAGTTCAAACAATGGAATGAATCAAGGACCCACCAAGACATGTACCTACAAGGACTTCACAAACGCCAAACCACGAACTTTTAATGGCACTGGAGGGGTGATCACTCTTAAGCGATGGATCGAAAAGGTGGAGTCGGTATTCGAGATATGCGACTGCCCTAAGCACATGAAGGTGAAGTTCGCAGCCTGCACTTTTGTGGATCAAGCACTCACCTGGTGGAACGGACATGTAGAATCCATGACACTCCCTGTAGCCAACTCTATGCCGTGGACAGAGATGAAAGAAATGTTAATGGCAGAGTACTGCCCACGAGGCGAAATACAGAAGATGGAACAAGAGCTATGGAACCTCACTGTGCAGAACGTGAATATCGATGCCTACATATCGAGATTTAGCGAACTATCTCTGCTGTGCCCGGGTATGATCGCCTCGGAAGGAAAGAAGATTGAGCGATTCATCTGGGGACTCACATCACCAATTCAAGGGAATGTGATAGCTGCAAACCCCGAAACATTTAACAGTGCAAAGAGATTGGCAAAAAGGTTGTACGACCATAACAACAAAAAGGGAGAGAAGCCAGTGGAGGCTGAGAAGACGAAGGAAGGAGATGGCAAGAGGGGAAAGAACAATAAGAGGAAGGGGCGCCAGGGCCCCGACACCTCCAAGAAGCAGCAGACAGTGGCGTTTAATGTTGTTACCACATCGGTTCCAACCGCACCACATGCTCCAACCTCAGCCACTTCAAATGCTTCCAAACCTTATTCCGGTAATCTTCCCAAATGCAACAAGTGCGGTTTCCATCACTATGGAGAATGCAAGGATTTTCAGTGCACCAGTTGCAACCGAAGGGGTCACACCACAAAGTACTGCAAGGCTTACCCTCCCCATAACCAAAATCAGGGAATCAACAACAACAACCCTCGCAACAACAACAACGCCCATGCCAGCGGCAATAGCGCAGGGCCTAGCTACACCTGCTTCGGATGCGGGAAGACTGGACACATCCGCCGAGACTGTCCCAACAACAACAATTTAAGAAATGGAGGAACAGGAAGGATGTTGACCATGGGTCAGAGTGAGGCTATTCAAGACCCCTCTGTTGTTACCGGTACGTTTCTCTTAAACCACGCATATGCATGCATCTTATTTGACACCGGAGCGGAGCGAAGTTTCGTAAGCAATAAGTTTAAGCACTTATTAAAACAACTTCCCCAAAAGCTAAATGAAGCCTATACGGTGGAAATGGCCAATGGGAAAACCGAGTCCACTGGGGAAATCTACACCGGATGTACCCTAACTCTTAACCAACACGTTTTTCGAATAGACCTAATGCCAGTGTCAATTAGGAGCTTCGATGTGATCATCGGCATGGACTGGTTAAGCCCCCACCATGCCGAAATGATGTGTCATGAGAAGGCCGTCCGTCTTCGCCTTCCAAATCACGAAACCCTAGTAATTTACGGAGATAAATCTAGCATGAACCTTCGCCTCGTTTCGTGTGTCAAGGCACAAAAATATCTACGAAGGAACAATCTGGCGTTCCTGGCTCACGTGGTGGACAAAACCAAGGAGGAGATTAACATTCGAGACATTCCCGTAGTATGTGAATTTCCGAACGTGTTTCCTGAAGATCTTCCGGGAGTACCCCCAGAGAGACAGGTTGAATTTCGAATCGACCTTATTCCAGGAGCAACTCCTCTTGCTAAATCACCCTACCGGTTGGCTCCTGCCAAGATGCAGGAATTATCCAGCCAACTCAGCGAACTTTTAGATAAGGGATTTATTCGACCTAGTTACTCGCCATGGGGAGCTCCGGTGCTCTTTGTCAAAAAGAAAGACGGATCTTTTAGAATGTGTATCGATTACAGAGAGTTAAACAAACTCACAATCAAGAACCGCTACCCACTCCCACGAATCGATGACCTATTTGACCAGCTCCAAAGGGCTAGTTGTTTTTCTAAAATAGATTTACGGTCCGGATACCACCAACTCAAAGTTCGGGAAGAGGATATCCCAAAAACCGCTTTCCGAACTCGCTACGGACATTATGAATTTGTCGTAATGCCCTTCGGTCTAACGAATGCTCCTGCCGCATTTATGGACCTAATGAATCGAATCTGCCGACCGTTCCTCGACAACTTTGTCATTGTTTTTATCGATGACATCCTCGTCTATTCTAGAAGCAAGGAAGAGCATGGCCAACATCTCCGACAAGTCTTAGAAACTCTACGATCAGAAAAACTTTACGCCAAACTCTCCAAGTGTGAGTTCTGGCTACGGAGCGTGAACTTCCTAGGTCATGTAGTCAGCCAAGATGGAATCCATGTGGATCCCTCTAAGGTCAAAGCTGTAGAAGGATGGGCAATCCCGACAACACCCACGGAAATTCGTCAATTCTTAGGATTAGCAGGCTACTATAGGAGGTTCATTCAAAACTTCTCTAAGATCGCCAAGCCACTTACCTCGCTTACGCAAAAGGGCGTACCATTCAAATGGACAGACAAACAAGAGATCGCATTTCGAACCTTGAAACAAGCTCTCTGTAGCGCACCTGTACTATCTCTGCCTGAAGGAACGGAAGACTTTGTAGTCTACTGCGACGCGTCAAATCAGGGTTTAGGTTGCGTTCTCATGCAACGTGGGAGAGTGATAGCCTATGCATCCCGCCAGCTAAAGACGCATGAAGTAAACTACACGACCCATGAACTAGAGTTGGGAGCTGTAGTCTTTGCCCTAAAAATTTGGAGGCATTACCTTTACGGTACAAAGTGCACCATCTTCACGGATCACAAGAGTCTCCAACATATCTTAAACCAAATGGAGTTAAACATGAGGCAACGAAGATGGGTTGAGTTGCTAAACGATTATGAGTGTGAGATTAAGTACCACCCAGGCAAGGCCAACGTGGTAGCTGATGCATTAAGTCGGAAGGAGTACTCTAATCGTTGTACGAAAACTCTCTCGATAACCATTCAATCACACCTGGCCACTCAAATTGCAGTAGCCCAGTCAGAGGCCATGAAGACGGAAAATAGAGCAAGCGAAGTATTGCGCGGAATGGAAAAGAACCTGGAGGCAAAGGAGAATGGAGTATACTATTTCATGAACCGTATTTGGGTCCCTAAATTTGGAGGGTTTAGAGATGTTGTCATGAAGGAAGCCCACAAGACGCGATACTCCATTCATCCCGGTTCTGATAAGATGTATTTGGATATTAAACAACACTATTGGTGGCCTAACATGAAGGCGGAAATCGCGAACTACGTCAGTAAGTGCCTTACGTGCGCCAAGGTAAAAAGTGGAATACCAAAAACCCTCAGGATTGTTACAGCAACCGGCAATCCCTGAGTGGAAATGGGAGGGGATTTCTATGGATTTCGTGACCAAGCTACCCAAAACGTCGGATGGATTAGACACCATATGGGTAATAATCGACCGACTAACGAAATCTGCCCATTTCCTGCCAATTAAAGAATCGTACAAGATGGAGAGATTGACGCGTTTATACATTCGAGAGATCATGAGACTCCACGGAATACCAACATCTATCATCTCGGATAGGGACAGTAGGTTCACGTCCCGATTTTGGCAATCACTCCATAAGGCGATAGGAACAAACCTCGATATGAGCACCGCTTATCATCCACAAACGGATGGTCAAAGCGAGCGAACCATCCAAACGCTCGAAGATATGCTCCGCGCATGCGTGATAGACTTTGGAAAGTCTTGGGATACCCACCTACCCTTAATCGAGTTCTCATACAACAATAGTTACCATTCGAGCATCAAGGTGGCTCCTTTCGAAGCACTGTACGAGCGTAAATGTAGATCACCATTATGTTGGGCTGAAGTGGGTGACACCCAGCTGGCAAGAACGCATGCGTCGGACAAAACACTAACGGGACCGGAGATCATCCGTGAAACCACGGAAAAGATCGTTCAAATCAAAGCTCGATTGCAAGCATCGCGTGACCGACAAAAGAGCTACGCTGACAAACGGCGAAAGCCCTTAGAATTTCAGGTCGGTGACCGAGTACTGTTAAAAGTCTCGCCCTGGAAAGGGGTTATACGTTTCGGAAAACGGGGAAAGCTGAACCCGCGATACATTGGACCTTTCGAAATCGTCGCTCGGATTGGTCCAGTAGCATACAGACTGCAACTACCCGCAGAGCTAAACGGTGTACACCCCGTGTTTCACATCTCTAATATGAAGAAGTGTCTCTCAGATGAAACACTCGTCATTCCCCTTGACGAAATCAAAATCAATGAGAATCTCCTGTTCGTTGAAGAACCAATCGAAATCATGGACAGGGAGGTGAAGCGTACTAAGCAGAGTCGCATCCCGATCGTGAAAGTACGGTGGAACGCAAAGCGTGGGCCAGATTCACTTGGGAACGCGAAGACCAAATGAAGCAAAAGTACCCTCACCTATTCTAGCTTTCTCAAATCTAGCTTTCAAACAGAATTTCGAGACGAATTTCCCTCTAACGGGGGGATGATGTCACAACTAGAAATTTTATGTCTTGTAATCACTATACTCAAGTAAATGTTGAAATCAAAAACTCAAAAGCATGTATGATGCTTACTCAATGGAAAACTAAACCCCAATTCACTACATCAAGCAATTGGAAAACCCTAGAAGTTCTTGTTAAGTCCATTTTGGACTAGAACTTCCTTATTGGATCCAAATGGACCAATAAGCTTCCAATTGGACTATCATGGGTTTAGAACCCTAATTGGGCTCTAATTGGACCCACATTCATTTATTTCAATATTATGGGCCATATTGGGCCTAGAATGAAATAAATTGAAATCTTTGATCCATGATTAACCCAATCTAGCTTATTAAAACATAAAAATCACAATTTTATTTTATAAGGCCAATAAATACCTAAGACTAACTCTAATATTGGGCTTAGGAGCAAAAAGCCCAAATTTTTCCTTCCTCCTTCCATGTTCTCGGCCCAAAGCAAGCCCAAGAGAAGGGTTTGACTTTCTTGTGCCACATCATTATTACCTAATGGACATCCATGCAACATCTCATACTTCCATGTATGCACATCACTTCAAAAATCACTCTCTCCTCTCCTCCCTCTCACTCTCGGCCGAACACAACACACACACACTCACAAAATCCATCCCATTCTCTCTAGATCACTCAAGACCACTCCTTCCTCCTCACTCCAAAAATCTCGAAAATTAGGAGCTTTCAAGAGGATCTTGCAAGTTAGTCATCATCTTAGGTAAGTTTTTACTCAATTCTATGATCTAGCTTCCTTGATCTATCAAATATCTCTTCTTAATTCAAGGGAAATCATGATCTTGTATCTTAGAAACACCTCAAGGCAGAGATCTTCATCAAGGGGTGCTAAGGCCGAAAATCACCAAACTTTCTTCCATCTTTTCTTCCAAAAACCGAAAGCTTCAAACAAGGTGAGTTTCATACCCCCTTATTTTCGGTTTTTATAAGTTTTTGTGGGGGAGAATACAAGCAAAGGTGTAGATCCATCATTATGTGTATGTTGTGGTTGATTTCTATGCTTATATGTATGTTTTGTATGATTTTGATGCTAGATCTAGTTATGAAATGCTAAAAACCGAGATATGTATTTCATTATAGCATAAAATATACTACTACATGCAAAGTATACTAAGAAAAATAGCCAAATGGCTTGACAACACTTAATTTGGGCTAAAAACTCATTTTTTTGACATAAAATGTTGAAAATACAAAGTTGAAGGGCCTAAAATGAAATATTTCGAAATCTGATGGGTGAGATGAGTCAAAACAGTTTACATAATGTATTTTCTGAAAATATACTATTTGGAGGGTTAAAAACATAAATTCCAAGCTTATTGGGCTAAAGATGACATTTTCGGCCCAATGAGGCCCAATATGCGAAATTTTCTGTTTTGGAGGACCAAAACTGCATTTCTCTGTAAAACAATGGACTATAAGTGTTCCATGTACTTTTCAAAGGTTTAAAATGCTTTTCAAATTTAAAAAGGACCAAAGTTGCAAAAAATTTCCAAATTGGGCCAAAAATGTAAAAATTGCGAAAAAGAGGGGTTATAACCGAGAAAACTGCAATTTCAAGGACTTAAGCTGTTTTCTATGAAAAATATGCTGGAAAATACTTATTTCAATAATTTTTGGTATTAAAATGTCAAGAAAATTGATTTAAGGACCAAACCAGAAAGTTTTTAAATAAAGGGGTGAAAAGGGTAAATTTTACAAACAAGGAGGGACTGAAAACAGAAAATTCTCAAGGCTAGTTCAATACATGCAATTTGACCAAATGATGGTACCACGCCTATCGACGAAATACAATACATTACAATACCAAAAGTCGTTGTCAAACGAATTGGTTCGGTCTCGAACCAATAAAAATCCGAAACTACTAACACGACGACACTATGACATTACGACATTACGATTCATAACTAATAACGATTGGGAAGTCACTATACATGCGAGTGTGCACAGACGTCTACGCACCATCTTTGGGCCCCAAAAGTGTAAAATCTTGTTTGTTGAGCCTAGCTAGCCCAATGACCTGATCTTAAGGCCCGAAGACCTCTCTCTTACGAAGTGTTGGGTTTTACCGATCCGACATAACGTAAAAGGACTTTCAATGGCAAACATGCTGCTGGTCCCCAAGGGTCCTTCAGTGCTGCTAGTAAAGTCTGTAACTCACGATTGCGGGTTGGGCTTCGGGCCCTTCGCAATTACAATGGTCTTGAACGACGCGGGGAAATACCGAGGGTTTCGCACCTTCTCTTCTTCCCTCCGGTCGTGGGACTACACAAGTCCGGGAGGATTGAGTTGTGTGAAGAATTACGAGTGACGCCTAAGGGATCGCTTGTAAGGTTGTCGATTGGACGTTTTCATTAACGCACGTCACAACACTTCACCACCCACTGTATTCTCAATGCCTCCGGAGCTCAACGATTTCCTCTAACGCAACGAAACAACGGTACACAAACTAAGTAAAGCAAAGTGATAGGAAAACGTCGGGTTTTCCTAGGGTTTTCAACAAGTACAATTATGAATTACCGGACGAATTTCACAACTCTTACGCTTACATCTATAGAATTCAAACAAGCATACTCATGGATCATCACATATTTTTACACTATTCTATTTTTAGAAAATATCGGATTTTCTGATGGTTTTCAAACAATACATTGGATTTCAAACACTACTTATGAACTCACCAACATTTCATATGTTGACGTTTTCAAAATACTTGTATTCTCAGGTAACAGATAAGGTGAAGGATGATTTGTACTCTATGACGTTTTGCTGTGGTTTAAGTAGTGTCAAACAGTTATTTTTGAGAATGTAATGTTTTGAACAATGTAATGAATGTAAACGCTACCAGTTGTATCATTCCAAATGTTGGTGATGTATAATGTTATGTTTCATGTATATGCATTGTGATGGTATTCAATGAGTCACGATAGCCCTCGGACGTTTCCGCCGTCCGGTTCGGGGGTGTGACACTTACCTTCAGCTGATGATATCCTGACCTAAGATCGATCTTTGAGAAGTAGCTCGAACCTTGCAGCTGATCGAATAGGTAATCAATCCTCGGTAATGGATACTTGTTCTTCACTGTTGCCTTATTCAGCTCTCGGTAGTCTATACACATTCTCATACTTCTGTCCTTTTTCTTCATGAATAACAGTGGAGCTCCCCAGGGTGATGAACTAGGTCGAATGAAACCTTTATACAACAGCTCCTGAAGTTGCGTCATAAGCTCCTTCATCTCTGTCGGTGCTAATCGGTAAAGTGCCTTTGCTATCAGTGTTGTACCTGGTAAAAAGTCTATCCAAAACTCCACTTGCATATCAGGTGGCAATCCAGGAAGATCTTCAGGAAAAACTTCCGGATAATCACACACACCGGTATATTCTGCACCTATTTCTTTTCCTTCTTAGCATCGATTACGAATGCTAAGTACGATGCACATCCTTTGGACAAACATTTCCTGGCTTTCATCAGGGAGATGATTCTAGAATTCACTCTGCGTTTGTCCCCGTACACCATAAATGATTCCTTTCCAGGTAGGTTTACCCTTACTATCTTCTTTCGGCATTGAATCTCAGCATCGTTGGCGCTAATCCAATCCATATCCAAAACGATGTCAAAACCGTTTAACTCTATGGGTAATAGCTCCTCATGGAATTCGTTTCCGTTTAGGTCGATGACTACGTTCTTAATACGAGTACTAACATGTACGAACTTGCCACTAGCAGCTTCTACAATCAGGGCATTATCAAGTTTTTCTACAGGTAATTCTAGTTTTCTACCAAATTTACACGACACAAAGGAGTAGTTGTCTCCGGAATCAAATAGTACATTGGCAGGAAAACCATTTACAAGAAACGTACCTGAAGCGACGTCTGCTACCTCCTTTGCAGCCTCGAGCGTCATCTAGAAGGCTCTTACCTTCGGCTTTGGTGGAATGTTGGGCCTTCCCGCATTTTTCTTCTTTGGGCAATCCTTAGTAATATGCCATTCTTCGCGGCACTCGTAGCACACCCTCTTGTTGATGGTGCACTCATTGGCATAGTGCCCCGTTTTCCCACACTTGTAACAGGTTACTTCCTCGCTACATTTTCCAGAGTGCTTCTTCTTGCACTTCTCGTACCATTTCAATTCATTTCCTCCTCCCACGAACTTCTTTGAACCGAAATTTTTCTTATTTTTGTTGGGTTTAGCAGACCCTTCAAATTTCCTCTTCTCGCTAACCTTAACCTTACTGGAAACTCTTCCCTTAATCATATCCTCCACAGACTTGGCAGCCCAGATAACTGCCTCCAAAGTATGTTCTTGACGCACTGACACCGTGTACTCCCATGGAAGTCCCTTTGCATACTTATCGATTTTCGTCAGCTCATCCGGAACTAGACGCAAGGCAAACTCCATATTTTCTATGAAGTTGTTCGTGTATACATCGATTGACATGCTTCCCTTCTTCAGGGTTAGGAACTGGTTCTCTAGCTCGAGCATATTTTGAGCTGAGCAATACTTTCTTTTGAATTGCACCAGAAATTCTGCCCATGTTAGTTGCAAGGGCTTGTTGGGGCTTAAAGTCTTCCCCAAGGTATTCCACCAACATACAACGCCTCCTCGAAACTGACGCACTGCAAACGTGGTCTGTAGTTTTCCTCTGCAACCGCACATCATGAAAGCTAACTCCATCTCCGAGATCCAATCCATGACCCCGATTGGATCTTCTTTTCCAGTGAAAGTCGATGGCTTGCAAGTCAAAAAATCCTTGTACTTGCATCCATTTCTCTCGACTCCGTCATCTTGGTTGTTTTGTTGAACTATTGGTGGGTTGACTTGACCAACGGTTCCACTGTAGTTTCCCTCCTCAGTCTGCCCTTCATTCAACTCAGGCTGTTCGACCTATATGGTCGCTTCCTCTCGATTTTACTGGAGCAAACGTCTAGTTTCCTCCATTTGACAATCCAACATCGCCTGGATCATCGCTTGCACTCCGACCATTGTTATTACCTCAGCAAAGGCTTCCACAACCGGTATTTGCTCAATCACTGGGGGTTGGTTTCTGTTTCCATTTGAATTCATGTTTTCACTACAGGTCCTTGCCATCTTGATCTATACATTGAATAAGGTGAATTTAGATCTTTAGTTAGGATTGATGTTCAAATCATCCTTATCTCTCCGAAACGTTTACATGTTGGTTCTAATATCGTAATCATACGTTTAGAATCCTAAACACATAAGGTTTCCAGATCCGGTCGGCAACAGACCATAGATCCGAATAATTAATAGCATATAAGGCACAAAGCATTTAGCACATAAAAGCATTTTAGGCATAATTCCTAAAATAAGCTAGTGCTCACTTCTCACAATCATCGCTTAGCATTCTACGTTTAAGTCTAGAAATCCTACAAATTCCTAGTTCACTTAAACTAATGCTTTGATACCAACTGTGACATCCCCATTTTCATTGCCAGAAAAGACCGATTTTGTTTATGCTTTGTTTAAAAATCAGAGTAACATTTTAAATAAAAGTGTTGCGGAATTTGTCCCAAAACAAAATATGATCAAGATTTATCAAAAGCATTTTTGTAGAAATGTACTTCATTAAAAAGACTCGGGATGTCATGTTCGATACAGATCATAAGCATAAACAATACAACATAGGCCTTACTACATTATTCCGTATTTACAGACCTAAAATTCCTTAATCTCTCATCCTAAGACATCACATCTATGCACATGCGCCACTACATGTAATACAAGAAACTGAGTGGGTTAAGCTTGGGAACCTGGTGAGCACATAGGGTTTTCAAGCCACAATAAATAAGTTTATTAACTTTATCAAACCAAACAACCTGATTACCCGTTCCCGTTATCCTCATTTTACATCCCTAAAACATCTAACACAAGGGACCTAGTCTAGGGACTTTCATCGGGACGGACACTACTGCTAAGGGGATTCCTCAGAAATAAATGTCCTTAAGGAAAACATGTGGGGGATGGAGTACACCTGGTGAGCACACAGTTCAAATAAACACACAGTTCAAATAAACACCTACAGGTTGCGAACCTGCTAGCGTTCCACTGGATATTCTAGAATAGTCCGTGGTAATCATTCATACTCCGCTAGATGACTGGATCATCAATAACATCTATAACGAGGCTTCTCATTATTTTATTTTGTCACACAACAACTATTATATTTACCCATGTTTTACCCAACACATTTTGTAGATATAAAATACATATACAGTGTATATCATTTAAAAAAAATATATAAAATCGTTCATCCAGCATAGATAGCAAGTATACAGATAATATGCACACACAACACGTAATTTATATAAAATACTTCATATCTATGTGTAAGCTGAAAGTAACTATGCACTCACCTGAAAAGATGGTGAATCCGAACTCAGACAGCGCTTCGCTTCTTAAAAATAATTTCTTTCGACGAAACCTAGTATTATTACCACTAGAGTTTAGTCTATTATTCGCCGAGACTAATTAATAGTCTAGCTATTATTATTATTATATAAGCATCAAACATACTTATATAACCCATAATAATAGCCCAAGTACTTATTATAAGTTCCTAATAACGTTACTATATATAATTAAATAAACAATATACTAAAAATAGCGTAGGCGTAGCTCACTTACAGCAGGTTTTATAGAAAACCACGCTTTGCTTGGAGCAGCGTTCCCGAGCCGAAAAGCTCTTCTTTTCTGAGCTGTCAAGCACTTCGGGGCTTCCGCCTGGTGCTAGGGAGGTTCCCTAGGCTTTTAGGGGGTTTCGGGGCTAGAGAGAGGTTCTAGAGAGAGAGTAAAGAGAAGAAAGAATGAGAAATGTGTGAAGAAAATGAGGGTGTTAGAGGTTCTATTTATAGGGTGAAAATTGGCTGATCTTGGTACCACATGTCACCATCTAGTGGCAAGACTTGGGGAGAAAGCAATGGCCAAGATTGTGCCACATCACCCATTTTCGCACAACACACTTTCGACTTCTAAAATCCATAACTTTCACCTACGACCTCCATTTTTGACGTTCTTTATATCCACGCATAGGTAAAAATAAGATCTACAACTTTCATTTTGACTCTGTCAGCTAATTCTCGACCGATCTTAAATTGAATAGTACAAGGAGATTATACTGTTAAACGTCCGCATAAAATTCATAACTTCTACATACGGACTCTGTTTTCGTCTGACTTTTTACCGTTGAGTTCCTATAAATGAGATATTCAACTCTCATTTAGGTTGCGTAAGCCAAAAACCACTCCAACTAAAATTCAAGTTTCGGGTCGTGCACTGCTAAGCCGAATCTTCGAAAAATCATAACTTACTCATACGAAGTCAGATTTGGGCGTTCTTTTTATGGATGTTCTCGGTTTAACATATACTAAAACTTTGGTTTACATCATTAAGGCTAAAAAGTCCTCCATCGTAAATTCACTATTCACGTCTCCCGGTGTCGTGCTGGTTTTGCCGTAAAACTTCGGCGAGCCATAACTTCTTCGTTATAACTCGGATTTGGCGTTCTTTATATCCCCGGAATCCTTATTTCGACCACTACAACTTTATGTAAAGATTTCGGACTTATCTCAAACTATAATTTTGACGCTTATTTTTATTCTTTATTAACTATATATTTATAATACACATAATTCACATAGAATTTAAATATGTCATCTTTATTACTTTAAAAAGAGTTAAAATAGTTGACCTAGACTATTACATCATCCAAAAATGCTAAGCCATGAAACCCGGGCGTTACAGTGTCAACTGATGTTTCGCATGCAAGTGGATCCTATTAACATATAGTAACACATATATGCATTAGATTAACGTATTCCATGACTAAACATGATGGGAACCACCCTAAGGACCTGGAAATGCTTGAACTAAGTGTCAGAACTCTAAATGATTGAATGAGGGAGGTGTACGACCATGGGAGTACGGCCCATGAGTGTACGGAAATGCACTCATGATGGGGAGTGCTTTTGAGGCGTTTCCAAGGTACAAGCATCCAAGGAGTGTTCTAGGCCCCATACTTAGTGGTTTTTGCAATCTTGAGGCTAAATATAAGCATTAAAGTGGGTGTAAGGCTATAAGGGTGGGTGTGCGGCCGTACATAGGAGTGTGTGGCCGTACAAAGGGGTGTACGGCCGTACATAGGGGTGTGAGACCGTACACTCTTCATTTATGCTCAAAATGCAGATTTTTCAAATGATTCAAGGTTAATACCAAGTTCAAGATACTAGATGGGGGCCAAACTCTCACTTTAGAGAGTCTTTAAGGTGTGTACTGTCACCTTATGAAGGTGTGCGGTCGTACACCTTCAAAGAATGAAGAACGTGAAGAATTTAGGCTTAGATCAAGATATCTTACCAGTAAAACAAGTTATATGATGGAATACTTCACGGTTTTTAGGCCTTTGGAGTGTTCTTGGATGAATATTCTAGAGAGAGAATGTAGAGTGCAGCCAAAGAGGGAAAAGAATGAATGAAGCGGTCTCCCTCTATACATAGAGGTGGGTGTATGGTTGAGGGATGGGTGTATGGTCGTACACACCTCCCAAGAGGGTGTATGGCTTCGTTTTGTCCCTATGCGACTTGTTGACTCATTCCTAATCTCATTCCCGACTGTACTCAAGCTTAGAACACTTAAACGAACCCTTAAACGGTGTTAAAAGATAACGGAATTGAGTTTAATATTGATAAAATTGACTAATCGTATAGAATAAAAGTTTCGGGTTGTCACATCCAAACATTGAGGGCAAGTTTTGAAACTTGTCAATACTCTTCAAGTCCATAACATATAGTTTATTGACATCTTTAAAGGAAAAACCTTTCATGTTCCATAAAATCCATAACTTAAGGACAAGTTATGGAGTCTATTAAAAACATTTAAAACATTATTTAACTAACACAATAATCAAATAATTCATAGAAGATACACTTAAACTCATATGAACAAGACAATTCAATTCAAACAAATTTCATGTAATTAGCCTAACCATATAAACTAATACAAAACATGAAACTTTGACAATTATCTTTTAAAATGGATTAGCATGATCATTACCACATCAAAAATAGGTTTATAAGTTCAAAAACAGTTTAGGGTAATGATCCTAGTCCAATTCCAGCCTTAAAACTCAAAAATATGCACTCAGGAGCACCAACTCGTCGAGTGTATGAACCAACTCGGCGAGTTGGTTTGATTTGTGAGGGGACTCGGTGAGTTCCCCAGTGGACTCGGCGATTCCACTATCCAGACAGCAGGAAATCGATTTTTAAAGAATTTCAAAGCAAGTATCATCAAGTATTTTGGAAAAGAATCCTAGGCTCTGATACCACTGTTGGGTTTTGAGCATTCTAACACTCATATGGTGTACATGCAACCCTAAATGCTTTGGATCTATATTTTCTCTAACATACATGCAAACTTTCAAAATTTTCCAAAGCATCATCCTAACTAGCATACTATGGAGTATCTATACTACAAAAATCTAGTTAGATGACATACCTTTTGGTGTAGTTGAAACCTTGAAGCTTTAAGAGCCTAGCACCAATAATATGAATGCCTCAAATGGAACCACAAATCACCACCAACAATTGGAAGAACTAGAGAGAGGTTACTTGCACTCAAATTTCGGCTAGCACTCTTGTGTGTATACTTAGTGGCCGATTTTGCTAGCTAGAGGGGTCCTTATATAGTGTAGCTTGATTAGGTTACACCATGCAAACCCTAATGTGCATGACTTTCCACATTCCTCATGCTCCATGGGTTTTAACCTCCATGGAGTATCCATGGATCACCACATGGGTTTATCCCAAGATAATGAATCGTGGATCATTAGCCCACTTCATAAGAATAAATGATTTACACAATCAAACACCATATATTTCATTAGTCTCTTTTGATCACAAAATTAATTCCAAATTAATTCTTGATCAATACTAATTAAATAATATGATTTCATATTAATATATTAGCACTTATAATATATTAATAAATCATAAATAACCTCTTCTCAAAAGTCCATCCATACAAATTGTTCCGGTGAAGTGCTACCCAAATGGACCATGCTACTCTCGGGTCAAGTACATACCAAATATAGTTATGGACTTAGACACCTTATCCAAAAATTTAATAGGTCCAACTTCAATGATTAGATCTGCAACATTCGCAAGGTCACCCGCTACGAGGACAGGGAGTATGTTCTCGACAGGGAGCTAAAGAAGATTGACCACAACATTGCTACTCTTGAGGAAATTGTTGCGTACGAGACTCATGAGAGAGATGCTACGAAGGTTCATTGCATCATGCTCACAAAAATGACTGCTGAACTCCAAAAGTCCTACAAGGACTACTATCCATACGAGATGTACCAAGATTTGATGGAAAGGTACCATCAAAGTGCTAGGTAGGAAAGGTACGAGATCATCATTGCGATAATCACTACTAAAATGAAGGATGGAGAGTCCATCAAGGCCCACTTGCAGAAAATGAAAAGATATGTGGACTGCTTGCTGAAGTTGAATGTCAACTTTGATGAGGAGCTGGCAATAGATATCATTCTACCCTCCTTGCCTCCTTGTTATGATCAGTTTTGTATGACTTATCATATGAACAAGGAAAGAGGTCACTCTAAGCAGGCTTCAAGGCCTGCTAAGGACTACTGAGAGTAGTCTAAAAGGAAAATCTATTGCATCTACTCCTACTACTGTTGCCCCTATCTTGGCAATTAGGAGAGGAAAAGGAAAGAAGAGGAAGGATCCTTCTAAGAGCCACAAGGGAAAGCCCCATGATGGTAAATCTTCTAGTGGAACCAAAGTTGGTCCTACTGTTCCCTTTTCCAACCCGAAGGATGCAGAGTGCTTCTACTACCACGACAAAGGGCATTGGAAACAAAGCTGCCCGAAGCATCTGCAAGATATCAAGGATGGGAAGATAAGGCCCACCTTCGCATGTATTTATACTATTAAATCTAATAACTCATCACATGATATGTCTTGGGTCCTCAATACAGGATGTGGTTTTCACATTTGTTCTTATTTGCAGGGTCTAAGAAGAAGTAGGGATGTGGAGCATGGGAAGATAAACTTGATCCTGGGGAATAGGAAAGCGTCGCCTATCACCAAGATTGGAGATTACTCTTTAGTTCTTAGTAGTGGGTTAGTTCTAGATATGAATAATTGTTTCTACTCATTAGAAATGACATGAAAATTTATTTCTTTTCATGGTTTGTACAAACAAGGTTTTAGATTTTCGTTTAATAATGAAAATGGTTCTATTAATGCTTTTTTTAATCGTACTTTCTATTTTGAAGCATTGCCTTGTAATGGAATATATTAAACTATGATGGTCATAGGCAACCTCGGAAATGATGTGTTGCATATTGATTCCTCCAATGGTTTGGATAAAGCATGCTTGTGACATTGTCGTCTTGGACATGTCAACAAGAACCTCATAACCCAACTCTAAAAGGATGGAGTGTTGGAGTCATTCGACCTTAGGGACGATGACACGTTCGAGTCTTGTTTACTTGGAAAGATGACCAAGTCACCCTTCACTGGTACTTGCGAAAGGGGTGACGGTTCATTGGATCTCATACATACCGATGTATGTGGGCCCTTTAGATCCACCACAAGGGATGCAGACCGCTAATATGTGACTTTACCAATGATTATAGCATATATGGGTATATCTACTTAATCGAGCATAAGTCGGAAACCTTTGAAAAGTTCAAAGAGTTTAAACAAGAAGTGGAGAATCAGCTAGGCATGAAGATAAAGATGCTCCGATGCAATCAAGGTGGTGAGTATCTTAGTATCGAGTTCCATGACTACCTCAAGTAATGCAGAATTGTTTCGTAATTGACGCCACCTAGGACATCACAGTTGAATAGTGTGGCTGAGAGGCGCAATCGAACCTTGTTAGACATGGTTCATTCCATGATGAGTCGAGCTTCATTATTTATCTCATTCTAGGGGTATGCCTTAGAGACTACCACTCATAACCTTAATCTAGTCTTGACTAAGAAGGTTGCCAAAACACCTCACGAGATGTGGACAGGGAAAGCTCCCTCATTGTCACATGTCAAGTTTTGGGGTTGTGAGGCTTTCTTAAGAAGAGAGATTTACAACAAGCTCAAACCTCGTAGTGAGCAGTGTATTTTCATTGGCTATCCACAGAAGTCCTTTGGATATCTCTTCTATAGAATGAGTGACAGCGTTGAATTCGTTATGTGGAGAAGGGTTTTTCGAGAGAGAGAGAGAGAGAGAGAGAGAGAGAGAGAGAGAGAGAACTCATATACCAAGAGGATAGTGGGAGGAAAATTGATCTTCAAGAGATTAAGGAATCAAGCGGTGAAGGAACCTTTAACACTAGCGATCAACCCAAGGAGGAAACTCTTGTTGAACCGATTGACGAGTCCTTACCTCTTAGACGTTCCAGTAGAGTTAGTGTTCCACCTGTGTTGTATGGTTTCAATATAAAAAGTGAAGGTGATACGTTTATTAGTGATAACACACTAATAAATTTGGATGAACTTAACACTTACAAGGAAGCCAAGGCGGGCCTAGAGTCTGCAAAATGGAAAGAGGCTATTGACATGCGAGATTCATTCCATGTATGACAATCAAGTTTGAAACTTAGTTGACAATATACCATGTCGTAAGACGGTTAGGTGCAAACGAATCTTCAAGAAGAAGACCAACATGGATGGGAAATTACACACGTATAAGGTGCGATTGGTTGCGAAGGGCTTTACTCAAACTCCTGGAGTTGACTATGATGAGACCTTTTCACCAGTAGTAAAGATTAAATCTATAAGGGTTATGCTAGCAATAGTTACGTTTCATGACTATGAAATATGGAAAATGTATTTCAAAACCACTTTCCTTAATGGAAAGTTGGCTAAAGATGTTTACATGAGTCAACCAGAGGATTTATTCAATGCATAGATGTAATGCCCATAGATCCGGGCTAGTCAATTTAGAGGTAATAGGGGTCGAAAATGACTTTTCAACAAAATATTATTTAGAATAAATAATCTTAACCAAGTTGTATAATATGTCATAGGTTTCTGTACATATAAAGAGCATCGAAATCCGAGTTATAACGAAGAAGTTATGGCCCGTCGAAGTTTCGCGATGGAACCGGTACAGCACCGGGAAGCGTAAATAGTGATTTTACAATGGAGGACTTTTTATCCTTAGTGATCTAAACAAAATTCGTAGAATATGTTAAACCAAGAAAATCCATAAAAACAACGCCCAAATCTGACTTCGTATGAAATAGTTGTGATTTTTCTAAGATTCGGCTTAGCAGTACACGGCCCAAAACTCAAATTTTAGTTCGAGCAGTTTTTGGCTTATGTGACTTAAATGAGAGTTGAAGATCTCATTAATAGGAACTTAATAGTAAAAAGACAAACGAAAACAGAGTCCGTATGAAGGAGTTACGAATTCTTCGCGGTCATTTAATAGTCTAAACGCCTCGTACTGTTAAATTTAAGATCGGTCGAGAATTAGCCGACGGAATCAAATTGAAATTTGTAGATATTATTTTTTACCTACGCGTGAATATAAAGAACGTAAAAAACGGAGGTTGTATGTGAAAGTTAAGGATTTTAGAAGTCGGAAGTGTGCTGTGCGAAAATGAGTGATGTGGCACAATTTTGGCCATTGCTTTCTCCCCAAGTCTTGCCACTAGATGGTGACATGTGGCACCAAGTTCAGCCATTTTCACCATATAAATAGAACCTCTCCCACCCTCATTTTCTTCACACCTTTCTCATTCTTTCTTCTCTTTACTCTCTCTCTCTCTAAAACCTCTCTCTAGCCCCGAAACTCCCCGAAAAGCCTAGGGAACCTCCCTAGCACGAGGCAGAAGCCCCTGAGTGCTCGACGGCTCCGAGAAGAAGAGCTTTTCCGCACGGGAATGCTGCACCAAGCAAAGCGTGTTTTTCTATAAAACCCGCTGTAAGTGAGCTACGCCTACGCTATTTTAATATAGTTTTTATTTAATTATATTAACGTTATTAAGAACATATAATAAGTAATTGGGATATTATTATGGGTTATATAAGTATTATTTAATGGTTATATAATAGTAATAATAGCTAGACTATTAATTAGTCTCGGTGAATAATAGATTAAACTCTAGTGGTAATAATATTGGGTTTCGTCGAAGAAAATTATTTATTTTTCAAGAAGTGAAACGCTGTCTGAGTTCGGAATCACCACCTTTTCAAGTGAGTGCATAGTTACTTTCATCTTACACATATATATGAAGTATTTTATATAAATTACGTGCTATGTGTGCATATTATCTTAGTACTTGTTGTCTATGCTAAATGACCGATTTTATACATGTTTTAAATGATTAAAACTGTATATGTATTTTATATCTACGATAATGTTGGGGTAAACATGGGTAGATATAATAGATGGAATATGATTTGAATGATGAGTTGAGAGGTGTTATAGACCACGAGGTCAGGGTAAGAGGTGGACGATGTGAGAAGCCTTTTTCCCAAATGATGGCCCCGTCATTCAGAAGAGTATGGATGACAACTACGGACTATTCTAGACAGTCCAGTGGAACACTAGCAGGCTCGCAACCTGTATGTGGTCACCCGGTGTACTCTAAACCCTGGTGATCATGCATACTTGGTGCCTAAACCCTGGTGATCATGCAGACTTGATGCCTAAACCCTGGTGATCATGCAGACTTGATGCCTAAACCTTGGTGCTCAGGCAGACTTGATGCCTAAACCTTAGCGACTATATAGACTTAGTTCGCATTGTGTAAACCATGGCAATGATGGACTTTGTGCTGATTCCTTAGGATGATCCTTAGGAATGAATGAACGAGGAATAGCTGATTCTTAGGGTAGATCCTTAAGCTTAAGAAGATAATGGGGATGGGTAACTGGGTTGATTATTTGATTGTTTAAACATAATAATTATATTATTGTGAGATGAAAACCATATGTACTCAACAGGTTTCCCAACCTGACTCACTCAGTTTATTTATATCACAGGTGTTGACATGAAATCACATTACACTGAGAGATTACAGAGATGTAGATGACTAGCGTAAATAAATGTAAGTTCTGTTTATGCTTATGTTTTTGTATTGACGATGACATCCCAAACGTTTTAAAATGAATAAAATACATTTCTTCGAAAATATTTTGATAACGTATTTATCGTATTTTTTGGGAACAAATTCCGCAACATTTTTATGAAAAGAAGTACTCTGATTTTTATAAAGCATAAACAAAATCGGTCTTTTCTGGCCGTTAAAATGGGGATGTCACAATAGAACCCTAATAGAGAGTGTAAGCATGAGAAATCCATCTGTGAATTGAAACAAGCATCTCGCTGATGGAATCTTTGTTTCAATGAAAAGTCAAAGAGTTTAGTTTCTTGAGAAGTGAGGATGAGCAAAGCCGAGATAGCATAGATGATCCGAGATAGCATAGATGATCCGAGTACCTTATGTTTCCGTAGTTGCCTCAATCATGTATGCTATGATGTGTACTCACCCTGATGTGGCCTTTGCTTTGAGCATGGTCAAAAGATATCAAGGGAACCCTGGTAGGGCACATTGGACCACAATAAAGTACATTCTCAAGTACCTACGAAGGACTAGGGAATGGTTCCTTATCCACAGTGGGAGTGATGATTTGAGAGTGTGAGGGTATAGTAACGCCAGTTTTCAAACCAACCAGGATAATTTCTGCTCGCAGTCGGGCTGGGTGTCTACCCTGAACGGAGGAGCAATGACTTGGAAAAGTTCCAAACATGAGACCGTAGTTGATTCAACGTGTGAATCAGAGTACATAGCAGCAAGTGAAGCATCAAAAGGAGGCAATATGGCTAAAGAACTTCATCAAAGACCTTGGAGTTGTACCTACCATAAAGGAGCCTATGGAGATTTTATGTGATAACGAAGGTGCGGTTGCCTTAACCAAGGAACCGAGGGATCATGGCAGATCCAAGCATATCGACAGAAAATATCATTTCATTATACATCGGGTAGAAGTGGGACTCCTCGTAGTGAAGAGGGTATCGTCATAGGATAACCCAATAGATCCCCTTACGAAGGGACTGAGTAGGGTTATATAACATCCAAAATTCTGGTGTGTCTTGAAACCCTAAGGAATGATAATTTTTGCATAATTGGTCCCTTAAGTACGTTGGGCGTACTTATGTGTACACTTAGCGTACTGCACGGTTGTAGTCGCGGAGGAATCAAGGTACGCTGGGCGTACCTTGAGTTACGCAATGCGTACGCGCCATGGATGCAAAACCCTAAATCCCGGACTTGAGACCTATTTAAACATCTTTAAGTCCCTTGGATTAAACCCTAGAGAGCCTCCCCAGCTATAGAACGTTCTTATACTCCTGTAAACCTTGGGTGATCATTCTTGAGTCTTAAAGAGTGCATTTGCAGCCTTTTTAGTGTGTATTTCAAGAAGAAGGGGTGGTCAAGCAAGCTTGGATCAAGTGGGTGCTTCAAGATCCTGCACCAAAATCATCTTGCAAAGCTTCTGGAGGTAAAAAGCTTGAATCTTTTCTTTCTAATCTTTAGATCTAGCTAGGGTTTTGGTGGTTTGTCCCTTTTGTGAACTTTGGACCTCTTTTGTTGAGCTAAGCCTCCCCATCGATATGAGAGGTAGATATGAGGTCCGTTAGTTATTTAGAAGTATAACAATGGAAGCTTGATGAGAGATTTGACCTCATGAATGGGTAAAAGACCTTGGAAAGGTCTTAATGGAGTAGTTGGTTGTGTATGAGACATGCAAGGGCATAAAGTTGCCAACTTCATGCCTTAGGACATCTTGTTAGACTTAGATCTAGCTTTTGAACATGCAAGATTCGAGCATTAAGCTCTTAATGGAAAAAGTTCTTAAAATGGTTGTACGTTAGGCGTAACTGGCTATACGCAGTGCGTAGTGCCTAAGCCTTCATTACGTTGTGCGTACCAGGGTGGTACGTTGGGCGTACGCAACTCAGTTGGGCCCTAAGCTGTTTTGGGCCTTTGGTCCTGTGGGCCCCATTTGGTTGTTGGGATTGATTGGATTCTGTGAGTTAGAGGCCTTTTCATCTGTTTGGGTCGTGGATTTATTGGTTGGGCCTTATTGGGCCAAGGGGCCCATTAAGGATGTTGGACTTTGGGGCCTATTTACAGGGAAAGGGTAATTGGGTTTGGGGGTAGAATTGGAAGGTTGGGTGTTTCCTGGAATAATTTAAGGTCTTATCATTGATTATATTATTATTGTTATTATTCAGCTCGGGAGGTTGCGGATTTTTAGGAGGACAGTATTTGTATTCATTGGATAGAGGCGAGTCTTCTCACCATACCTATGGGTCTACGACACCAAGGCCGACCTATTATGTGATCATGTTATATGTGTGTTATTCATTAATAAATTGATATGTTATGTGATATTATGCTGGTATGGAAGACCCCGGGGGGAGCTCGTGGCATTGGATATAAGGCCATGTGGGGTAGCCCATGACATTCCTAGGTAAAGACCATGTGGGGTAGCCCATCGCATTGGATGTAAGGCCATGTGGGGTAGCCCATGGCAGTACTAGGTAAAGACCATGTGGGGGTAGCCCATGGCATTCTTGTTGGATCATATTGCATGGTTTCTGTGACATGTTTATAGCTTTATTAGCTAACAGGATATGTGTATGATAATGTGTGTGGTATGCTCTGGGACACTCACTAAGCATTTTGCTTACAGATTGTTGATTTGTTTCAGGTACTTCTGAGCTCAAGGGCAAGGGCAAGACGTGATGACGTTGCGCACACTCTATCTCTCTCTTTTTAATGTATTTAGGACCCTATGATGTTTTAAAAAGGAAAACAATGATGTAATGAATTTTATTTTGAAAACATATGTTTGGGAATCTATGGTTTACGAGATTTGTTTTGATTAACTCAACAATCAAAAATTTTCTTTGTAAAATTGGGTCGTTACAGGTTTAGCACTTGCTGCATGCTAGGAGTATTGGACTGAAGGACAATATTAGTTTTAGTGATTAGATAGCTTTTAGAAACTTGTAATAGATGAATTGTAATTAACATTTGATGATTAAATAAATAAGTATTATTTATGAGTAATGTTACTGTCTTGTGTTAATTATTTACTATTGTTTCATTTTGCATGTTTTGATTTCCTAAGTAATAATATTATTTAAACTATCCACAGTCGATCATACGTTACAAGTAAGTATGAAAGAAGACTATCAAGAATTGGCTTGTAAACTATCTAAAGCATTTAGACATAGCAAAAGTTTGCTATAACGTTCATGAGTGCTCCTGAAATAAGATTTGAGTAGTGGATTAAACCCGCGCTTACATGAATCACTTCATGGAATTTAATCACGAGTGATTCTGAGATGATACTATCATATAGTCTTTAAACCTAGATACAAGAGTTGTTGTTTATGAGTTGGTTGTGCATTGATAATGCATAAACGCATCAGTAACTTGATGTTATAAAATACCTTGTTGTGTACGATTTGATTAGTAAATAGTACAAGCATATAAGTCGAAGTTTATCTGTTCCTTTTATCCTATGAGGTTAAAAGCGATATCTTGGGCCCCTTAATGATTATGTTTTGACTTATGTGTCGGGCCCGGTCAGGACTGAATTGATGTGTTCAATTAAGTTCTATACCATATAAATCAGAGTATGACTATGTTCCATGTAATTGTCCACACGATATCTTGAGAACGGAGGACTATACGACCCCTTATTTAAAGGACGTGTCAGACTTCGACATCGGATTTTGAGAGCTACGATTGCTAATCGGATTTCGAAGTCATATTTTCATTTATAGTTATTAGACCTTTCCAAGAGGGAGACTGTTGGATAAGGTGTCTAAGCCCATAATTATATTTGGTATGTACTTGACCCGATTGTAGCATGGTCCTTTTGGGTCACCTTCACCAAAGCAACTTGACTGGGTGAATAATGGAGAAAAAGGATAAATGTGATTTATTAATATATTATGTGAATAATATATTAAAAGAGAAATCATATTATTTAATTAATATTGGTTAATAATTAATTTAGAATTAATTTTGTGTTCAAAAGAGGTTAATTGAATTAAGGGGACCGATATTGTAATTATAAGATAATTGCAAAATGAGCTGAGGATCTCTTGGATAAGAGGTGGATGAAATCTTATGGAAGCCCATAAGGATTTCTTCCAAGGCTAGGTATTCTAGAAGATTCCTTTGGGCTGCTTATGGCCTAAGCAACCAGATTAGGTATTTGACTGAAACCCCCTTGGCATCTGATTTTCAGCTACATTGAGCCGTAAAGATCTCTAGAGCTGAAATTAGCCTTCCGCCTCCGTCTCTAATATTCTCCAAATGCTTTTGGTGTTTGTGATCTATTAGAGGCATCACATTTGAGGTTCTAAGTTTTTAAAGGTTCAAGGTTATCAAGCTACAATTGAAAGGTATTTTTCTAACTTGGTTTTAGTCATAGTATTCGATTTTGTATGCTAGATTTAGGGTTTACAAGATTTGGATGGTTATTGCATGTACAATTAGAAAAACCTAGATCCAAAGCTTTAGGGTTTGCATGTGCATCATATGATTGTTGTTTTGCTCAAAACCTATTAACTTATTGGAACATTCTAAAGTGCTTGCGAGAACTAGAGGAATATTCCTCATCTATGGCGTATTTGAAAGGAAGATATGTTTAAGTTGTTTCACATATGCTAAACTTGCAAATAAATTGAGATGTTTCTCAATTGGGCATGTCCTCGTTATAAATGAAAAGAAAGTTACATGGATAGTGCTTCCATGTAGACTTTAATTATAATTACACATCAGAGTTAGAATACATTGTGGTTTGGAGAACCACACATAAAGAGGCTTAATGTATAGCTCATTATGACTATAAGTAATCCCATTACGAAAGTATGGGTATCTAAGTCATATTTAAGCATCTAATCATTCTCATTAGTTTTCTTTATATATATATATATATATATATATATATATATATATATATATATATATATATATATAACTGAAAATGTTTGTATTCACAAAGTTATACAAATCAAGTTGGTCAAATCTACTTAACAAAGATACTTCATTAGCTAATGCATGAAAGTCAAATTGGTGATATAGGGCCTTGTTGATATTGTTGGATTAGGTGTCTAAGCCCATAAATATAATTGGTATGTACTTGAATTGATAGCAACACAATCCTTTTGGGTTGCCCTCAAACCTAGCAACTGGACAAGGAAATTATGAAAGGAGAGATGTTGATTTATTATAAGATTAATAAATTAATATAAATGATTTATTAATATGTTAAAAGGTTAATATATTAATTAAAAATCATAATGTTTAATTAATAGTTAGCCAGAAATTAATTAGAATTGATTTTGGGGTTAATTGTATTAATTATAAAGTGCAGAGACTAGTTTGCAATTATCAAATAATTGAGTGGAAGGTTCCAGAACCTCCTTGGAAGGGGGTGGACGAAATCTATAGGGGAAACCCTAATGGATTCGTCCGAGGGGCTTAGATAAGGCTTTTGGATAAGCTTAGGCCCTAAGCAAAGGAACATTAGGGTTTTCCTTAAACCCTAGATACCTCAGCTATATAAGCAGCCTCCTGGCTCCCAAAATTGGCACTCCTTCTTTTGAAGAAACCCTAGGCTGAAATTGCATACCCTAACCTCTCTCCTCACAAGTTTCCTTCTTGCTAGCTCGTGGGTGTGATTCCATTAGAGGCATTACAATTATAGTGCTAGGATTCCAAGAAGATCAAGATCAAAAGGATTACCAATTATTTGAAATAACAATTGAAAGGTATGTAACTCTAAACCCTAATTTGTTATTTTCAAAAATAGCCTCTCTCCTTAGGGTTCTTATTTTGCAATTCAAAGTTATATGTTCAATAGTTTAAGCATAGATCCAAAGTATGTTGCATGTGAACTTAGGAATTGTTTTCTAGTTTATTTGTTTTACCTAAAAACCATCAAATATAAGTAGATATATTTGATTAAAATTTAGCTTTTAGATATTGGAACAATACAAGCAACATATATTGTAATGAATTTATATATTGGATATGTATCTTTCATTGAATAATTGTTGTGTTCTATATTAGCATGTTTAAATTCTTGAATAACTAGGTTAATCTAAATGTCCATAGTCATTTATAGTTGTGGGAACATCTATGAGGTAAGATTAATATGAGTGGATTGGTGGATTCTCATGGAGATGAGAATAACAAGAGTTGCTACCAACTTCGTATGTACTTGATTAGGAGAATAAGTATTGGAATTGATCTACATCAAAATAGCATTATGGATTAAGGGTAGCAATGGGTCGACCTGGGTTGGGTTCGGGTTCAACCCATTTATTAATTGGGTCAAAAATTTCAACCCAACCCAACCTATTTAATTAAATAGGTTGAAATTTTCAACCAGCCCAACCTATTGGGTTAATGGGTTGTCATCGGGTTGACCTATTTATGTTTTTTCCAACCCAACTTATTAAATAAATAGGTTGAACCCAGGTTACCTATTTAAAACTAAAAATGTAAACAAAAAATTACACCTAATTAAATTAGTTTAAAATCCAAATAAATATTCAGAGTAAGATAAAAGTACGATCACAATTCAAAAATACAAATAAGTTTATCAAAAAAACATTATAAATGTTTAATATCAAGGTAACTCGATTTCCGTTTTCACCAACTCCACTTTCATTCCCATCATGAATTTCATCTTCATCATCTATCTTTTCCGTCATGGTGGCTCCACATAGCTCCTCA
The DNA here is from genome assembly GCF_052625555.1 of Lactuca saligna. NCBI lineage: Eukaryota > Viridiplantae > Streptophyta > Magnoliopsida > Asterales > Asteraceae > Lactuca > Lactuca saligna. The sequence goes on along the minus strand of NC_136421.1, from coordinate 62,793,245 downwards.
AGTTGTGCTTCCATTTTTACTATAGAAATAATTAAAATAAATTTAGCTTATCAGTTGAAGTAACACATAGTTTTATATAATAATGTAAAATTTATAAATAAAAGTTGGAATATACCTTCTCCATAGACCCAATCTCTTAGAAATATAATAGCTTCAACATTAGAAGACTTTAAAGAACTTCTATAAACATCAAGGACCCTACTACCCGTGCTGAAAGCCAATTCGGATACAACCATTGAGATTGGGATAGCTAAGATGTCCCTAGCCATCCTAGCAAGAGTTGGATATCGAACTTCATGTGTTTTCCAATAGTCCAAAATTTTTAAATTATCCACACAAGGCATGAGCTTCTCCTCTAAATAACATTCAAGTTCAGATTTGACAGCTTGAGAATTCACCTTAGTTGATAAGTTATCGAAATCCTATAATTTAACAAAAAAAACGTAGTTATGGACATTAAAAACATCAACCAAAAAATACAACTATACAAAAAAAGTAGCAGAAAAATACAGTTATATTCATGTAAAAAACACAACCATATACCTGTAAAAATCAACAGAAAACGCAGGTACATACTTGAAAAACACAACAATAAACCCAAAAAATAAAACAAAAATTCAACAATAAACTTATAAAAAAAACGCATCAGATTTTAGTGAAGCAAAAATGCAGCAATATACACATATTAAGACATATTTAAAGAAAATATACATACCATTAAAAGAGAAGATTCTAGTACATGTTGAGGTCCTTCTTCATTCTTGGGAGTTCAACGAACCACATGCAGGCAGACCATCTTTAGAGTTATTCAACTTTGACTCATCCAAATACTCATTGAATAATAAAATTAGTTTCTGCTTTATTATTGTCAATTCAGATTTGTATGTCTCCTCGTAATCTTTCTCATAACCCCATTCAAAAATTTGAAACTTATATCGAGGATCCAAAATAGCAGCAACAACCATAATGGTGCTAAACCCACCCTAATATTTCTCAAATTGGGCATACATCCTACTAGCCATTTTTTGCATAAAATTATCATGGCTTTCCTTTTCTTTATGTAACAACACTCTAACCGTCAAAAAATTTGCAAAATAAAGATTGGTGGTAGGATACTTAGAACCAAAAAATGCACAAGTGACCTCATAGAAGACTTATAAGAACTTAAAAATCCGTTTAACTATTCCCCATTCCTTGGTTGTTGGGCAATGCAAGTAACTAGCATCCGTTTTTTTGCAAGTGAATAAAAGTTTTTTTATAATATAAAACAGAATCTAACATCATGTAAGTTGAGTTTCATCGTGTTGGATCATCTTGCCTTAAACCCCTCACAGATTGTAGCTCCACATGTGCAACACTCTTTAAAAAGTTTTTCTTCCTAGATTGAGAACCTTTACAGTACTTAACACTCTCTCTAACTTTAGTGACAGCATCTCCAACCTCTTTTAAGCCATCCTGCATAATGAGGTTCATGATATGTGCACAACACCTAACATGAAAATAAGCACCTTCACAAACTAAATCAAATTCAGTCTTTAAATAGTTAACCATCGCATCATTAGCAGAAGCATTATCTAAAGTAATGGAAAAAACTTTTTTTTGAAGTCCCCGATCCTTCAAAAGACCAAATACATGATCACTCATAGCAAGACCGGTGTGTGGCAAACGTAAAAAACTAAAATTTAAAATCATTTTCCGTAAATTCCAAGAACTATCAATGAAATGGGCGGTTAAAGAAAGATAACCATCAGTGGTTATAGATGACGAGCAATCTGATGTCAAACAAATCCTACCTGGGATACAACTTAAAGCCTTTTTCATTTTCATCTTTTCCATTTTATATATATCAAGAATTTCGGCTTTTATTGTATTCCTTGCAACCATTTTAACTTCAGGATTTAGATAAGTAAAACTTTTCCTAATACCTTCGTATTCAACAAATTTAAATGGCAGGTCATGCCTTACTATGGTAGCGACTAACATCTCACGGAAGGTATCATGATTAAACTCAAGGACCCTGGTAGTTATTGAACCACCATTGCTACTGATGTGGAGTTGTTTATGATGGCATGTGCGGAATTAGAAAGATCTAGTGATTCATCATACAAATTCAAGAACACAAGGAGTAAATAAATCTTTGTAAGCTCTTATTAGATCTAGAAAGATTATACAAATGGGTTTGTATACAAATTCTCTCTCTAGTCAAACACTCCAAATGATTCCTTACATAATGGGAGTCACTCACTTCCTATTTATAGGAAAGATTTAACCCATTTACACATACAAGAGAGTAAACCTAAAACATTACATCCAAGAGTGACTTTGCACCCTAACATTCTCCCCCTCAAAGTTAGGATTGGATGTCCGGCTTTAATCTCCAACGAGCTAGTGCGATCAAGACCAAACTCCCCCTCGAAGTAACACCGATCTTCAAATCCGCAAATGAATATTCGACAAACCCGAGAAGCTTCGAATACCCATCATTCTCCCCCTTTTTATAATCAAAAAATGATTATAAAACCCACTAAGGATGAGAAGCGCCCGAGGAATAATCTTCACAATACTCCCCCTTGATGTGTACCAAAAATGAATCACCAAAAATCTTGCACGGAAAAACAATCACGAAAAAGCCACAAAAAATTTTCAGTTTATGAAAATTTTTGACTTTTTGGGTGAAAGTTGCAAGATTTTTCAAAATCCAGGTAGAAATTGTCATTTTCTGAAACTTGCAGGGATCCGTTGCGTCCAAAACAGCCAAATATGCAAAAATCTCCCCCTTTTTCAAATCTGGGTAGAAAGCGTCAATTTGCACAAACTGCAGGGACCAGAAATGCACAATCTTCAATTTTCAGCAAAATATAGTCCTTTTTCAAATTTGGGTGAAAACTGCACAAAATTCGAAGTTTCAGGTACCATCTTCGAAATTCTGCTCTTTTGCTCCAAAACGTACGAAGCATGCCCATTCTTTCGAAGACTTGTGTTATTTTCGAAGTGACAACAATTTGAAGGTTCAGGGGCTATTTTTGAAACTTTGTGTTTTGCTCCATTCTTTCGAAGCACGAAGACTTAAACATACGAAGAGTTTTTTTTTTTTTTTTTTTTTTTCAGGAACCCTTCGTTTTTCTCAATATTCACCCCAAACCAAACACCCTTCATAAATTCACCAACCCTTCGAAAATTTCATCAACACCAAAACACAGGGACCCTTCGATTTTTCATTCAAAATCCAAATTATCTACTTTCAGTTCATTATCATACAAGATCCTTATCAGCTTTCCAAATACCCTTCGTATGTTTATGATCAAAATCAGCTTTCCAAATGTTCGTTTCTTACAGTTTACCCCAAATCATCAAACATACTTGAACCCTTCGTAAAATCAACTAGAAACCGACTCCTTAAAATCTCGTTCCCAATTCATCTCCTTCAAACATCGATTTCCAAACTAACGAACATACACTCCAAATATTTAATCTTCGAAATCCCAAAATCAAACACCCCTTCGAATCTTCTATTATCAATTCCAACGCATCGATTGTCTTCGATTCCAAATCTGAGTTCGGATCTCAAAAGTCATCAATCTTCGAAATCAGATTACAAGCATTGACCTTAAGCCGTCGATTGTACATTTTGATTCCAGAAATAATCAACAACACTAAGCTCAAGTCCAAGAAATTTACAGACGATTGCTTTGATTCTCAATCAAAATCGAAATTATCTTCTCAATGCTACTATTTTCTTCTATCATAACACAATCAGTTTCAATTTGACTCCAAAATCGATTCCAATCACACACTTTTGACTTCGATTTTTGATCTTCTCTCAAACAATTTTGCCTTTCAATCCATTGAATCGACTATGAAAAATCTGATTTTGACTTTTTCATTTGACTCTTAATTGAACATCAAGAACAACGTCGATTTCCATTAGCGAATCCAGCCTCCAGGCTTTCGCTTTTCAAAAATCAAACATTCCCTTTTGTTCCAGTCAACTTTCGAAATCAGATTAACTCGACTTCAAGAACAAATCAAACTATGTATAACAACATCAGTCTAAACTTCAATCAGTCTTAAATCATATTTCTATTCCAATTGATATTATCGTTATATCAGTCTAATAAGAATGCCAATAATCAACAATCGACCTCAAGACGTTCAATTTCACAAACCATCGAAATCAAACCGTCTAATCTGATTAACCAAAATCGATTGCGACTTCAACTCAAATTGATTTCTTTCCAGATACGAACTGGAAACAATATCAGATTCGATTTCGACTCCAAGCATCTATTAGTCGAAAACTTCAATGTCGATTTTTCATGAATCTATTAATCAAATGGGATCGATTCACCAACAACGACTCAAAGAAATCAATTCTCAGATAAAGAACCGATGAAGACAATATAAAATTGTACAACCAGACAAGGCTGATGTACAAGTTGACTGACTAACATCATATACGTCGATTGAAAACAGATTCAAGTATACATCGGCTTTTCGATTTAAGATATCGGATCAACTGGACTCAATCTTGGATCGAACGAACAGTAAAAGCAATGGATCAAGATCAATTGGGCTTTTCAAAGGATTTCAAATGATTTACTTTCTTTTGGACTTAGTAATTGAAGCTATAAACAGCAACAGATCGAGAATTTTTTTGGATTAAAATGGATTATGGGCTTAATCATGAACTATGAATAGTAACGATTATTTGTGTTGGGCTTGATCAAAAAAAATTAATTGGATCAAACAAAGGGGTTGAAACGGATTTGATCAAATGAAGCAAATTGATCTAAAATGAAAAACGTAAGATACGAATCGAAATCATGGACGTTTTGGAATCCATTTGAGAATTTGAGATACCTTTTTGACGAATCGAGATCCATTAGTAATGAACGAATCAAATTTAGAAGATCTTGGTTCTTTTGTCGGAATGAGGAAATCTCCAAATCGAACATTGTACCACCCACCATGCAAGATGTACAACTCGTTCTTCATGTTCTTCGTCGATCCAATAACATCTTCAAAAGAACCACCAACACTTTTAGGTTTTAACTTCAAATTCAATTCAACACTTGGAAATTGTTTCTTTGGAACCCAAATTTGCTTCACGAATTTTGGCTTCACAACATATGACGATTTTTGTGAGTAAATCCGCTTATTCTTCCGATTCATCTTCTTCTTCTTTTTCTTTCTCATCTTTTTGCATCTTAAAGACTTGACTTCATGAACAAACCCACTTTCAACAACATGAACATTTTGAGTTTGAATCAAATCTTTTGGAGTTTGATACTTGTGATTTTCTTGGATCACCGGCTTCCGATAAGGAATCATTCCTTCAAACGAATCACAAGAACACAAAATATCATCGGTTTGAACTCCAATTGAGCAAAAAACCTTTTCATCTTGAGAATCAACTTGAACTCCTTCTTCTTGAACATCAAGAACATCAAGAACATCTTCAACAAACTTAAGAGCAAGAAGATCATTCGGGTTTTCAATAAGAGAAATGAAATACTTATCAAACACTTCTTTTTCATTTCCTTTCTTCATATCTCTCTCAATCATCAAGTTATTGTAAGCTTTAGTCAAGCATTCAATCTTTGAAAGCGGTTGAAAAATTAATCCTCCATGATCATTCTTCAAACCTCCATAAGAAATCAAAGTATCCCATGAAATCATCCCGCTTTTGAATATTAATCCAATAAATTGTTGTAAGTTGACCTTGTATTTGACATCTTTAATGATCACAATCAAAGAATCATACTCCAAGTACACCATTTCCATCATGATTACAAGAACTTGAAATTTTCTAGAGAGAGAAAGTGATTATGAATGGGTTTTCTAGAGAGATAAAGTGATACAAACAAGTATTCTAGAGAGAGAAAGTCGAATTATGGATCAAATCAAAGAAAAATTCGACTTCTAGAACACAAAAACACTCTCTAAACACGAAGATCAATGAACAATAAGAATCACCAAATCAAAATAGCCATCAAGGATCAATTCTTGATGAAATCAAGAACACCCGCTCTGATACCAATTGATGTGGAGTTGTTTATGATGGCATGTGCGGAATTAGAAAGATCTAGTGATTCATCATACAAATTCAAGAACACAAGGAGTAAATAAATATTTGTAAGCTCTTATTAGATCTAGAAAGATTATACAAATGGGTTTGTATACAAATTCTCTCTCTAGTCAAACACTCCAAATGATTCCTTACATAATGGGAGTCACTCACTTCCTATTTATAGGAAAGACTCAACCCATTTACACATAAAAGAGAGTAAGCCTAAAACATTACATCCAAGAGTGACTTTGCACCGTAACAACTACCAATATCCAAAACCATTTGCCCAATATCCTTAAAACGACTTGGTTTACAACTCCTAAGATGGCGTTTTAAATTTCCAGTACCCATTCTAGTTTCAGCATTATAAACTTGACCACACTTTTTACATTTACAATGCAATTCACCATTTTCATCAGTATCCAGAACTTCAAAATCATTCCAAACCTTTAATTTAAGTTTTTTGTGACGTTTGACATCCACACCAGTTTTTTGTGGCTTTAATTGCTTGATGGGATTTGGATTCTTCTCATTGTCCCCTGTTGGAGGTGTAAGAGACCGCACCCCATGGACATCTTCTTCCGATATTTCAACAATATTCGTCACTGAAAAAAGAAAGTGTTAATCTAACACTTAACATAAATAAAATTAACTAGAAAACATCTTAATGGAAGAACTTGAATAGAAATATCTTACTTTTGTTTTCGTTTTCAGATGTCAAATTCTCCATGGAATCGGAGGTAAACTGCTGCCAGAGAGAATTAGAGAAGGAATATGAAGTGAAATTTGAAGTTTGCTTCTTGCTTCTTTGCATATAATCAAGTTGTATTATACTATTACTGGTCGTATAGTGTTCCAATGAAGATTGTATTGAGGAGCACATCGAGGAGCTGTGAAATCCAAACGCCAAAATTGAAACGTCAAAAAGATGAAGCAACTAAAGGATATTAAGAAACCTAATGTGTAAAGCCGTAAGCTTCTAATTAATACATAATAATTAAAAAATGTATTCTAACCTTTTTCCGACTCTAATTTAGGTTTGCGTATGGGATTCATTCACTGATTTGTCCGTGTCTAAAAACTAAAAAGGCTCCATAGAAACTAAGACCTTTAATAAATTAATAGGGTTATAGAAATACGATTAAACATATTATTATTATTATTATTATTATTATTATTATTATTATATATATATATGTATGTATATATATATATATATATATATATATATATATATATATATAATACTTAAATAGGTTGGCGGGTTGAAAATAGGTCGACAATTTTTTCCCAACCCAACCTATTTAATTAAATGAGTTAGATGGGTTGACACGTATAACTTAAACGGGTTGAAAATTTAAACCCATCCCGCTAATTTTGGGTCGGGTTCGGCTCGCTTTCTGCCAGCTCTATTATGGATCGTAGTCAAGAATGATGTTTTGATCAAATGTGTATCTTTGTATTCTTAAACATGAGATACATATTTGGGACTTGAAGTGTAAGAATTGTTGTGCTTTGACACGGTTTAACGTTCATCTATAAAAGGCAGTCATAAGGGCCATCATTGGGTATGACATGAACTACATTGATGGGCGTATGTAGTCAAGATGAGATTTCTCCCTTTATTCGTTGAGAGTTGGACATCTAAGGCCTTACTTAAAGTTTGAACACTAAGGTGTTGTTTGTTTTTTTTTAAAAAAACTCTTCAAACCACTTTCTGCTGCATGGCGCAGCACACGCGCAACACTTTCCCTCTCGCAGCAATTTGTTTTTTAGAAGATTTCATACTGCAAAACCTTTGTACGTACGTGTGCTGAGTGGCGCAATACTTGACTTACCTCTTCAAACCTCTTCAGCTTTCATTTTTTTGAATTGTTTTTTTTAGAATTTTGGTATAGCTTTTTTTTTTAACTTTTATTTTTCTAAAAAACTTAGATTTTTTAAACTTTTATTTACGAATTTTATACAATTTCTTATTATAGTTTCCACAAATTTTTGGAACTTGATTTTAAAAAAAAAAAAAAAAAAAAAAAAAAAAAAAAAAACATTAATTTTTTTTAATTTTTTTACTATTTCTGTTAATAATATTTTTCAGTTTAATTTCATATTTTTAACATGTATAATTTTTTACAAACTTTGTAGACATCATTTGCAATTCTTTCTTATTTATTTTTTATTTTTTTTTCTCTTTTATGTTTTTTAAAATTAGTTTTTTTTCTAGAATAAAGTTGTTAGCTTCTTTTATATTTTTGTAAGTTTTTTTTTAAGTTTTATATTTTTGTTTTTTTACATGTTCTTTTTATTACTCTTTCAATGTTTTAAGATTAGAATTATTTAAATTTCGGTGTTGAAAACTAGTTTCAGTTTATAAAATTAGTTTATTTAATTTTTAGTTTACGGTAGCTGTTTGCAGATGTTAAAAAACAAACATGCTTCTTATTATGGGCTACAGCCGTTTGTTCCACCTCTTCTGCTACAGAGGATTGTAGAGGTGGTCCGCATGCTTCAAGAATTTTCGGTTCGAAAAAACAAACAACACCTAAATGAGATTGATCACGATCTGCATCTCATGTTCAAAATGATGTCTGAGACAAATGAATAATTGATACCACACCTTTAGTAACAATTGTAGCTTAGAGCTCCTAGAATTGGTTGTTGATGAGATGACACCCTTCATATGTTGTTAGATGCAGTAGCCCATTACTAGACGCCAACTACTGTCTATGCCAGTCTGTAGTGAACCTTGTGCAAGTAGAAGATTATTGAATCTATATGCCCAATAATCATTATGGAGTGACATTGCTAATAATATATGATCATATAGGGTCACACCTTTATTAAGTTGGCACATTTTGTATATTTATTATTAATATGATTATTAATAAATAATATCAATTCTTGTAATTTAATTAGGTAATAATTATTGTTTTGTGAAAATAATAATTATAAGAGAGTATAACTAGTTATTATTTCATATGGTATGAATTAATAAGTCATGCACAACCTTTTAGACTAGTTGGATTCTTTTTGTCTTTTTCCTAAAGACAAAGTTTATATTTAATAAACTTGGAGCTTATAAAAATTAAAGAATCCATCCTTTTTTGAGAGGTATGGCTGAAATATGTATAAAATAATGGAGATTGCTTGTCAACCTCCATGCTTTGTCTCTCCATGCTTCTAAAGGCTAGAAATACTTTAGAGTATTTCAATAGTTAGGCTTTACTTCGCACAGAGTATATAAAGGATGTATCTTGCATGATTTTTGGCTAGTTTTTCTGTCTCAATACCTCTCTTAAAGAGATGGTCGGAAATTCTCTTTCTCTCCTCCTCTCTCTCTTTTGAAGTTAGTTTGGTGATTTAGAAGCCTTCTTGAGTTGTATCATTTAGTGCTTATTTGAGTTAAACACTTAAAGGCTTAAGAAACTTAAGAATACAAGAAGGAAATAGCATTCCAAGTGCCTTACTCTTGATGGTGGATAAAAATGGAGAAATCATATTCTTTGATTTTTACTATCTTCATCAACACCCTAAAACCAAGTGGGTTCAAAGGCTTCAAAGGTTGACATTCTAAAAACTCTTTGGTTGTTTTTATTTCATTCTAACCTCTATAAATGGATCCTTGATGGTTTGTTTTTGTTATAAACTAAAAAATAAACTTGTTATTTTTTTTTTTTGAACGACGGGGGTATTATTAAAAACTAGCAAGGAGCTAGAAAAGAAATATTACAAATGAGTGGAAGCTAAGGCTGGATTATGAAGCCATGCAGTCCAAGCAATCTTAGCTTTATTACACCTATTAGAAATCCAAAAGTACCATCTATTTATGACATTATAAAAAGTAAGAGATTTCCGAGGTAAGGTTGGACCAAACAGTAAGGAATTTCAATAATTCCAAAGACACCAAAAAGAAATCAAAACCACGGCGTCAAATACCTTCCGTTGTCCTCCTCGTAGAGGAATATGGTCCACCCATGAAAGTAGAATCAGAACAGAAATTTGGTTCGGGAGATGAACGTCCCACCAAATAGCAATACAGGTCCAAATATCACACAAGTTGCTACATCCAATGAAAAGATGTTCAATAGTTTCCAATCCATTATGACAAATGGGGCATAAAATGGTATCTACCTCAATACCTCTGTAAGACAACCTCTCCCATGTAGGAATGCTATGAAGGGACAATCTCTAGATAAAAACATTTAGTTTAATGGAACCCAGTTATTCCATCTAGTTTCCATGCCGTCCACAGAAAGGTATCTGTTGTCGATTAAAGCACAAGCCAAAGCAACTGAGAAAATGTTTGAAGCGTCAAATAGATACCCTAATCTGTCCGAACTAGAATTGAGGTGAACACTTTGCATCAACAACATGAACCGGTCCTACTGAGATTGCTCAATTCCACCTCTAGGCAACCGGCGATAGTTCTATTCGCCCCATCCAAGAGAAACACGATCTCTAACACACACCTGTTTGTAACTGTCCAAGGAAAAAATCCTATGAAAAGTAACCACAATAGGAACATTTCCTTTCCAAACATCATGCCAAAAACAATTAGCAGCCCCATTACCAACACGAATTGAAGTGAGGGAATGTAAGTCTAAGCCACAGTCACAGAGTTGAACTAACATCCGTATCAAACTATTCCAAGGCCCTGATCCAGCCCTTAAGGGTTTCAAATCAACACAACCCCCATCAGAACCATAGATGGCTTTAACAACCCGCACCCAAATGAGATCAGGATGGTGATAAAATCTCCACCACCAACGAAAGATCATCGATCTATTAAACGAGAACAAACTCCCAACACCTAAGCCACCATTAGATTTAGGAGCCAAAACTCTATCCCACTTGACCCAGTGCATGCGTCTGTCATCCAAATCAGCACCCCAAAAGAATCTGACTCGTTAGGCTCCAATAAGCTGAGGACCGTGACTGGAGTAGGGTAGACCGACATCAAGTAACTACCAATAGAGCCCAATACTAACTTGATTAAAGTCAATCTACCACCAAAAGAAAGGGTTTTAGCCTTCCAACCCACTAATCTATTTCAAAATCTATCTATAATGGAAGACCAAGTAGTAACCCTAGACATGTTTTCGCCCACCGGAATGCCAAGATGCATGAAAGGAAGGGAATCCAAAGTACATCCCATCTGATTAGCAGTAGCCAAAACTTGGGAAGAATTAACCCCCACTCTAATTAATTTGCTTTTATGCAAATTAATTTGAGACCCAAAGCCAAGAAAAAACATTGCAGGATATGAACAATATGGGAGCATTTTCCAAAGACCAAGGAGAAAGCAACACTACATCATTAGCATACATAAGGTGAGAGATAGTAATGCCACCAATAGAAATCCCCCTTAAAATATTAGCCACCTGAGCTCTAGTAAGTGCAACATGTAACCCTTCCATAGCAAGAATAAAGAGAAAGGGAGAGAGTGGATCTCCCTGTATCAATCCTCTTTGTATATGGAATTCCTACATTAGGGATCCATTAACAAGGATAGAAGCCCTAGCAGATGAGAGTAACTCTATAATCCAACGACACCAAGTCGAACCAAATCCCATAATCTCCATAATTTCATGAAGATATTCCCATGAGAGGGAATCGAAGGCTTTTTCGAAATCCACTTTAAAGACCATAATAGGAGTTTTAGAGGCCTTACACCAAGCTACCACCTCATTAAGAAGAAAAGGTCCATCTAAAATTTGTCTGCCGTTAATGAAAGCAGACCGCAAACTTGTTATTTTAAAGACTTCCGTTGCGGTTTTTATAAAAAACTAACTTATACTTTGTATCAAAATTCATCATTATCAAACTTATTCTTGAAAATTGTGTGTACAAGTTAGGGCTTATAAACTTATAGACCATATCACTCAATGGTTACATGAGACATATTCATTACCCAAGTGTAATACTTAGAAGACCCCTGACTTATGAATGTTAATATTTGTGAGCGAGAGAGTAATGTATAGATCTATACTGGTTGACACTGTTGGATTAGTGTCTAAGTCCATAACTATTTTGGTATGTACTTGACCCGATTATGAGCATGGTCCTTTTGGGTTGCCTTCACCATAGCAATATGTAGGATGAATTAAGGAGAGAAAGGTTTAAATCTGATTTATTAATATATTATGAGGATAATATATTAAAGGAGAAATCATATTGTTTAATTAATATTAGTCAAGAATTAATTGATAATTAATTTTGTGGCTAAAAGAGATTAATTAAATTTAGGGGACTGGACTGCAATTATTGGATAATTGAGTTATTGGGCTAAGGAATGCTAAAGGAATAAGGGGTGAACGAAATTATGATGGGAGCCCATCATATTTTCGTCCATAGCCTTATCCAGAAGGTTCCATGGGCTGCTTAGAGTTTAAGCTGTCCATTAGGGTTTTGACTGAAACCCTAGCAGCCCACACAAGTATATAAAGGACCCCTTAGGCCTCAAAAACATGGACAACTGATTCTCTAGGGTTTCTAGTCGTTTTTGGGCAGCCTCTCTTCTTCTCCTCTTCATCCAAGTTGCATAAGGTGTTTGTGACTCCATTAGAGGTGCAGCACTTGAGGCACTAAGCTTTTGAAGCCAATTCAAGCAAGGAATTGATTGTTATTGCTATATAACAATCAAAGGTAATTCTCTAAACCCCAATTCATATTATAATATGTTAGATCTAAGTTTATTAGTCTTGGATTCAAAGCATGTACAATAGAGAAACCTAGACCAAGCATTAGGGTTTGTATGAGCACATAGGAGTGTTCTTATGCATAAAGCCCATCAGACACCCCCACCTATAATTGCTAACTACAACCTTGATGATCGAGTCACAATGGGTGATAATTATCTATCATTTACGACGTCCAATGAAGCATTGAGAGGGGCATTTTGATCTAGTCGGTAGCTCAGTTATAACAACTCATTGTAATGTTGATAAAGTACTTAATTCATTCATAATATTTTAGATGGGATGACACTTATATACACATTTGAGAACCTACTTTTGTTTAAAAGTACATTTAATTCAAACATTTCAAACATGTGAACTCACCAACATTATGTTGACACTCTTCAAAATTACATGTATTCTCAGGGAATTAAGAGCTAGAAGTTTACACTCACAGAATAATCATGGGATTGCATACTACTTAGTTTAGTATGGTATTTTTATAGAGCAGCCTACTGTTTGAGGCTTGTTTTTGTAGTTTCAAGTTCTTGTACCCCTAGAATAGGGCTTATGTAATTTCCCTTCAGTAATAAAGTTTTCACTTTTATGTTATTTTTTGTATCTGTTTTATGTATGCAATGACTGTGATCTATGATGTTGTCCCACCGCCTGGCGTTTTAGCCATTGGCTGGGGGTGTGATAGTTTTATCTTATCACTATTTGTTTGGTATTCAAACATATTATTTTGAAAATAATAAGTGATTTAGGCACAAATCATATTGAACTGTTAAAATGACTAATTATAAGTTACACTATATAACAAAAGTATTTGTTAAAACTATCTAGCCTAGCCATTCTTTGTTTAGCCATTCTTTACCCAATGATTAATGGTATGTAATGTTATGACCCAATTTCTAAGTCCTTTTATATTGATGAAATATTCGCATTTAAGTGAAGTTTCACATTTATTCACACATTTGTTACATTCTAAAAATATGTGGTGTCGGTGTTGTGTGAAATGTAATGACACAATTCCCTTCACTTGTATATAAACCGCCACAATTTTTGAAATGCATTTTCAACGACTCAGAAGCCCTTTCAACCAAATCAAAAGTTGCCAATTAGTTTGTCGTTAAATTGTCAAAACAAATAGAACACTATCTTTCGAGATTGTAACCATTAATTTGAAATAAAAGAGTATTTTTTTTTTTTCTACGAACCCAATTATCACATATTTTTAGGATCTTGGAAGGGTAAATGGTCAAAATATTGATACTCTCGTTATAAACCACCAAACTTTGACCTAACAACAATACAACTCCAACCTAACTCGAACATTTATGAAATGATCAAACTCTTACCTACCAACAATCTAATACAACTCTTTATGTATACGAACTGGAAAAGAAAATCTGTCCAAAAAAACTTAAATCTAAATCGAAAAAGTGAGAGCAAAGACCATGAAACCTGACTAGTTTAGACCAAACTAGGACCTAAAAGACCACACGGGACCAAACCGCTTCAAGACCATTTTTGTGCACATCTACTCCCTATATATTTTATTTGTAAACGGTACAGTTGTATTGTTCGGAAATTAATTAAAACATATTTCGTTAACATGCGGATGTATCGCGTTTATCCCAATCATAATGAACATCTCAATCATGTGAACCACATTAATTTTTATTTTCTTAGGTGTTTTTTTTTTTTTTGAAGCGAAAATGCCTAAAGTCTGCGAACCACCTCTACAACCCTCTGTAGCAAAAGAAGTAGACCAAACAGCTGCAACATTTAATAAAAGTCTGTTTGTTTTTTAACATTTGCAGACTGCTGCAGTAAGTTAAAGTAAGGTGTGAAGATGTTTGAAACAGTTAGTCTATTGTTGCGCCATGCAACACACGCCCAACAGTTTTTAAGTTAGAAGTCTTCTGAAAAACAAACAGCTGTGAATGACCAAGTGTTGTGCGTGTGTTGCGTGGTGCAATAATAAGTGGTCTGAAGTGATTTAAAAAAAAAACAAACAATACCTTAGTGTTGTATAAAAGCATATCCAATGTTAACTTATTTTATAGCTTTTTACTATTTGATTAACCACTTATCACCGCTTAGTACCATTGTAATGGAGTGTATTGTTTTTTATTTTTATTTATATATATATATATATATTTTTTTTTATTGGCCTCTCAATACATATATTCAATATATATTATACAATATAATTTTTTTGTACATCAATCCCCTTTTTTTAATGATATTTTAAGTTTACTCCCTTACCTATATTCTAATTTTAAATATTTTTTATTTGTTTAACTAATAAATTATTTCTATCATAAATTTCGAAATGATTATATACTAATTTCTAGTGATAATATTTATTTAAAATATTTTGTATTGAAATATTATGTTTTTAAAAAATAACAGACTAAATGAGGATGATTATAAAATATTTTAAATAGATAAACATCAATAAGTTAAATTCATATAAGAAAAACTATTAGAAAAAACTTAATAATTGAAGATACCACTTGATTTAAGGTCAAATTTAATAGAAAAATAAGATACCAAAAATATTAAGTTATAATACAAGTTTATCACTAAAAGTATTCTAACTTTTTATTTTGTCTTTATGTGTCCTAATTTCATAAATAATTTAAAGATAATCACAATAGTGGAAGATAGAAATGAATAAGATATTTACATTTATTTATTTGAATTAAATAAGAAAGAAAGTGACACAAAAGCATCATGTCAACATACGAAATTCATGGCAATATTCTAAGATATTTACATTTATTTACATTTGATTATATAAATTCGTCAAACCTCCATTTGGTTTGTAGTTTGCACTTTGTACATCTAAGAAACCAAATTCATGGCAATATTCTCGGTAGGAGTATCGTGTAATATTCTCTTTCACTCCAATTTCACTGGATTTTGTCTTTCTTCGATTGCAATAAGATTCAAATAATAAGTGTGTAGTGTTTGACTTGACTACTGCTAAATCACTCTGCCCCTGTCTCTTTCAATTTCTCTCCTGATCCTAAGGTTTGTTTTTTCATCCCCTTTTACTTTGTTCATCTGCGTATGTGTATGTGTAAGAATAGACATGTCTTTGTTTCTGGTGATGTATGAAGGTTTCAATTGGTGTTGGCAATGGTATCGGTGGTTGAAAGCCCATGGCCAAACGTGATAATAGCGGCGGAGGAGGTTGATCCTGAGTCGTCTTCAAATCCTACAAACGCGGTGCTGTTCGTTGGGATTTCATTGGTGTTAGGAATCGCATCGAGGCATTTACTTAGAGGAACTAGAGTTCCTTATACAGTAGCACTGCTCGTTCTAGGCATCGCCATGGGATCAATAGGTTTGTGTAATTCGACAATTACGTGATCATTTTCTTCATTCGTTGTTTTGATTTGATTTTGCGTGGAAAAAAACAATCGGAGTTCACGATTTGATGTATGTGGTTCAGTTGAACTATAACAGCATACTTTCTCCAGCTGAGGTTTATGATATCTTGTTTCCTTGGTTCTCGTTTATGATTTGAATCGCTATATACTCCATACACAGTTCAAGATCAACTGATTGAAACAAAGTAAGCCACTGAAAAGGGTTCAGTGTTCTTACCAATTTCAACCTAATATATTTGATGATAAATTAGATTTTTCTCGTAGATCACATTAGTTAAAGTAACTATTGCAATATTTTTATGGGAAAAAAGGAATTACTTACTAACTCAAAAGATCTTTATTCTGTAGAATATGGAACAAGCCATCGGTTAGGAAAAATTGGTGATGGAATCCGGATCTGTAAGTTCAATCAATCAACTTCTTTTCTTCAAATGAACTTCAAAAAAAAAAAAAAAAAAAATCTTTTGTGTATGTTATAGTTGCTGTATGCTTTAGGTAACGTATCTGGTTCATTTGCAGGGGCTAATATTGATCCTGATCTTCTATTAGCTGTTTTTCTTCCTGCTCTTCTTTTTGAAAGTTCATTTTCAATGGAGGTGCATCAAATAAAGGTTTGATTCTATACTTCTTTATGATAGTGTCTGTAATTTCCAAAACTCTCAGTAATTTTTTTTTTTTTTTTTTTATTTTAAAAATGTAACTTGTAAGATTATTCTTTGAAATAAATTCTACTTTTCTTTACAGAAATGCATGACACAAATGATAATTCTTGCTGGACCTGGGGTTCTAATATCCACATTCATTCTTGGAGCAGCTTTAAAGGTTTTCTTTAGGGTTTTGCTGTTTAAGATGCCATTTTCTGTTTTCTAAAAAGTGCAAATTACAGAAAAAAAACATTATAATTTGTGCACTATAGCAGTTTAACCACTTATACTTTATTGTTTTCTGTCAAACCATAATAGTTTCAGACATTTTTCCAAATCAACCAGTTTGACCTGATATAACTACTCAAAATTGTTAATTTAGAAATTTAGGTATAATAGGTCAAATGGTTGATTTGGAAAAATGTCCCAAAATATATGGCTTTTTTTTTTTTTTTTTTTCTTTTTTATAATTTGAAGTTTCTCCTTTTAAGAAGAACCAAAATATATAACTGCAGCTAATTTTTCCATATAACTGGAGCTGGAAAACATCATTGTTGCTTGGAGGACTTCTAAGTGCTACAGATCCTGTTGCTGTTGTGGCTTTGTTAAAAGAACTTGGTGCAAGCAAAAAACTAAGCACAATTATAGAAGGCGAATCATTAATGAATGATGGGTATCAATTTTCTGTTCCTCAATTACCTTCCCTGATTCCATTCCAATCTTTTGTGATTCCATTCCATCATAACAAGTTACATTTTTACATTCAGGACTGCAATTGTTGTGTATACACTTTTCTTCCGAATGGTAACTGGATCAACCTTTAGTTGGGGTTCTGTCATCAAGTTTTTAGCAACAGTATCTCTTGGAGCGTAAGTTTTTTTTTTTTTTTTTTAAATCTTGAATTGTTTATATGATT
The DNA here is from genome assembly GCF_052625555.1 of Lactuca saligna. Taxonomy (NCBI): domain Eukaryota; kingdom Viridiplantae; phylum Streptophyta; class Magnoliopsida; order Asterales; family Asteraceae; genus Lactuca; species Lactuca saligna. The sequence goes on along the minus strand of NC_136421.1, from coordinate 62,775,534 downwards.
TTTATGGTTTTTTTGATAATGATTATTTATTTGAATTTGAATCAGTGTGGGAATGGGTATTGCATTTGGTTTGGTGTCTTATTTGTGGCTTGGATTTATTTTCAATGATACAGTGATAGAAATCACATTGACTCTTGCTGTTAGCTACCTTGCTTACTTTGCTGTATGTTTCCTCTTAAACGTTTATATTCAGTTTGTTAAATACATTTTGTATAATGAGTTAATGACTATAATCTAAAATTCTATCTCCTTTTGATAGTCTCAAGAAGGTGCTGATATTTCTGGAGTATTAACAGTGATGACTTTGGGAATGTGAGTTGAATTGCTTCAAGCCTTTAATACTCTTTCTATATCTATACACTGAAAACAATGCTAATTTTAATTGACAATATAATATATATGAACAGGTTTTATGCTGCTGTTGCCAGAACTGCTTTCAAGGGTGAAGGACAACAAAGCTTGCATCATTTCTGGTATTTTCATACTCTTTAATTCTTGTTATCATACATAGGAATCAACTTTAAAGGACAATGAATTGTGTAAAATCTTTTTGAGTGGATTTTATTTTCTGATATTGCAGTTGTTTTATAAGATTTAAAGGGTTTCCTTTCAGCAAAATTTTGCATTCATTTATCTTTATTGCCTTCTTAAAACATGCATGATGAGAGTATGAGAGTACCAAATCTTTTGTAATACCCTTTTTGCCCTTCATTTTGAAATGCAGGGAAATGGTGGCATATATTGCTAATACACTTATCTTCATCCTGAGGTATGCATTCCCACAACAGAAATTTCTCTATTTCATTATTTTGAGACACAAACTTTGTGTGTGTGTTACTTAACTATGAGAAATACTTGATTTTTTTATTACTTTTATTTCTTTTATTCTGTAGTGGAGTAGTCATAGCTGAAGGTATACTCGGAAGTGACAGTATTCTTAAACATGAAAGTAAGCTCTCTTATCCATTACACACTGACTAATCCTTTTTTGAACTGAATGAACAGCCTGAATATGAAAAATGACCATTTTACCCTCCTGTCTAAAAATTGTCGCCACTGTTTATTAAGTCAAAACAAAACACTACAACGTATCTATAAAGATTACCTCTGGTTTTCATTAAGTCCACTAAGTCAAAAAGAAACAACACCTTAATTTTTTCCACTTTCCCTTTTAGTGTTTAAGCAAATATTCATATATATTTTTATTATCTGTTGACACAGAAAGTGCTTGGGGATACCTAATCCTCCTGTATGTTTTGCTGCAACTCACAAGGGCAATAGTGGTTGGATCATTATATCCATTTTTGAGATATTTTGGTTATGGATTGGATTGGAAAGAAGGAATTGTACTTGTGTGGTCTGGTTTAAGAGGTGCTGTGGCATTGTCTCTTTCTCTATCAGTCAAGGCAAGATTTTCTTGAAATTTATATAAAAAAATCTTGAAAAAAAAATTGTACATTTTGAATCCTGGAATTCCACCTTCTTGTTTTTCTATATTTGAAATGTTTATGATCTTGCTATATTATTTTCCCGTTTCCATGTCCATGGAAAAACTGAAACATACATGTGATTTAGTAGTCAACCCTTGGTCAAAATAAAGGTCTTTTGCTCATATGAAGTATATTAATCTAACATTGGTATTTAAAAAAAGTCGAATGCAAGAATTAGCAATCTACTTTTTTTTTCTTCCTATTATAGTATTGTATTTTGAAAAACCTACCCAATTATAAAAACATCATCCAAATGCACAACGATTTTTTGAGTAGATTATTTAAAATAGAGTAAATTACACGAATGGTCCCTATGGTTTAGGGTAATTTGTGTGTTTGGTCCCTAACTTATTTTTTTAACTCGGAAGGTCCCTACTGTTTGTTTTTGTTATGTGCTTGGTCCCTGTCTTACCTAAAAAGATTATTTTGCCCTTGATTTTTTAATTTATTTAAATAAACACACCCCGAACCCCACCCCACCCCACCCCCCTCACCTTATCTTACCTACCCCATAATTTTTTCCTATTTAAATAATAGTCTTTTTAGGTAAGACAGGGACCAAGCGCGTAACAAAAACAAACAATAGGGACTTCCCGAGTTAAATAAATAAGTTAGGGACCAAGCGCGCAAATTACCCCAAACCATAGGGACCATTCGTGTAATTTACTCTTTGAAATACAATGCCTTAATAAGAAAGAAATTGGAAGGATGCTATAATGAACAAATAACTGGAACTTATTTATGTTTTCAACCCTCTCTTTTATATTTAAACATTCTTAAATACTTGAATTTCATAACTAATTCCTTTTTATGTTTATTTCACAGCAATCTAGTGACACATCAATATACATTAATCGCGAAACAGGAGTATTGGTACTTTTCTTTCACTATATTGTTTCAAATTTTATATATATATACACACACACACACTATACTATACTATACTAGATCATTTGAAACTAATTGTTTCCTCAATTATGCAGTTTGTATTCTTCACTGGAGGAATTGTGTTTTTAACACTCATCATAAACGGATCAACTACTCAGTTTCTTTTAAGCATGCTAAAAATGAATACCCTTTCAGCAGCTAAGGTACATAGAACCATCCGATTTACAGGAAAAAAAGGGCAAAAGTGTCCAAAAATATTATTATTACAAAATGTTGTTGTTTTTTTTTTTAATTGTTAAGTGGTTTTGGATATTTGTGGTAGAGGCGTATACTGGAATACACCAAATATGAGATGATGAGCAAAGCTTTAGAAGCATTTGGTGATCTTGTAGATGATGAAGAATTAGGTCCTGCAGATTGGCCCACTGTAAAGAAATACATCACCTGTTTACATGATGCAGAAGGAGAACGTATTCACCCTCACACTAATCCATCAGATAATGATAACGATGTGGAACACATGCATGTACTCGATATACGTATCCGCTTCTTAAATGGTAACCAACTCAACTCTTCTTAAATGACTATTTTACCCTTACTCATCAGTTCATTGAGATAGTATCCGTTGTCATTTGTTAGGTGTGCAAGCTGCTTATTGGGGGATGTTGGAGGAAGGAAGGATCAATCAGTTCACAGCAAACATTTTAATGCAATCTGTAGATGAAGCACTTGATTTGGTGTCATCTGAACCCTTATGTGATTGGAATGGATTGAAATCAAATGTTCATTTCCCTAATTATTATAAATTTCTCCAAACAAGCACTTTTCCTAGAAAGCTTGTGACATATTTCACAGTTGAAAGGTTGGAATCTGCATGTTACATATCTGCTGCTTTTCTTCGTGCTCATAGGATTGCTAGACAACAACTACATGATTTCATTGGTAAGCATCTTTTAATAAGAAAAAAAATAAATACTAAGTTTGTTGAGGTACTAAAATTATTATACTTCTTATTGTAGGTGATAGTGAAATTGCTTTGGCTGTAATTAATGAGAGTGAAACAGAAGGAGAAGAAGCAAAAAAGTTCCTTGAAGATGTTCGCATTACATTTCCACAGGTTACCCTTTAAACAATATTCTCATTTCTAGAAGACTCATGTGCTTTTTCTTTTGGACTTAATGAATTTCAAAAACACTTAATCTAGACAGAATGACTCGACTGCTTAAACAAAACAAAAAATTGCATGCCTTTATGCTAACATGCTCCTTGTCATTGTGCTAACCTGCACCTGAATTATCTAATCTACAGTTTAGTGATCCTGTAGTTTGAAAATGGAATAATTACATGTTTAGTCCCTGTCCCTGTAGTTATATACTATTGTGGCCACTTTAGGTTGATTACAGTTTTTGTCCTTATAGTATCAGATATTTATAGAAATAGTTTCTGCTTCCTGTATTATCAAATATTTGTGGAAATGGTCCCTATGGAATAGTGTAATTACAGAAATTGTCCCCTGTTTCTTAAAATTACAGATTTGGTCCTTGTTTAATTGAAAAGTTACAAAATATTTATTCTATTTGATAAATGATGTCGAAAATACAAGATTATAGGAATCCGATGTTATTAGTTAATGAATAATAAATACTTGAAGGCAAGATAAATGATATCGAAAATACAAGATTTATGCAAAATCATGTATAATAATTTATAATTTATAATATAATGATGATATTTTAGGTTTTACGTGTTTTAAAAACAAGGCAAGTGACATATTCAGTGCTGAATCATCTAATTGAATACGTTCAAGACCTTGAAAAGTCTGGATTATTAGAGGAGAAGGAATTGGTTCATCTTCATGATGCTGTCCAGGTAAATATTTTCTTCCCTAATTACCCTTTTTGTTAGTTTAAGAATTGACAATTAGTTAATTAATTATTCTGGTTTTTTAATGCAGACTGACTTGAAGAAACTTTTAAGAAATCCTCCTTTAGTTAAGATTCCCAAACCACATGATTTGATTAGTGCAAATCCTTTATTAGGAGCCCTTCCGGAAGCTGTTCGTGAGCAAATTGTGGGGTCCACAAAGGAGACAATGAAACTACGTGGGGTGGCCCTTTATAAGGAGGGATCCAAACCTAATGGCATTTGGTTGATTTCTAATGGTGTGGTGAAGGTAATTGATCCATTTCATGGAATGAAAACAATTTTTTTCATTTTTGATAAATGGTTAATATATATATATATATATATATATATATATATATATATATATATATATATATATATATATATATATATATATATTATTTATTTATTTCTACAGTGGGGAAGCAAGAGAATAAGAAACAAATACTCATTGCATCCAACATTTTCACATGGAAGCACTTTAGGCCTATATGAGGTGTTAATTGGAAAGCCTTACATATGTGACATGATTACTGATTCTGTAATAATGGGCTTCTTCATTGAATCTGAAAAAATACTTTCAGTTCTTGGAACCGATAATGCAGTTGAAGATTTTTTGTGGCAGGTAAGTAAGTTGAAAACAACAATTTCAGTTAATCTGGTAAAAAAGTAAAAACTATATGCTATATAATAAACAAATAAACAAAATATTATATGCTATGGTATTTTGATTACAGGAAAGCTCAATCATACTATTGAAATTGTTGCTTCCTCAAATATTTGAAATAATGACAATGCATGAGCTGAGAAGTCTTGTGGCAGAAAGATCAAGTATGAGCACGTATATAACAGGAGAAAGCTTTGAAATTCCTCACAATATGATTGGTTTATTATTAGAAGGATTTATAAAAACACAATCCACTTTAGAACTTATTACTCCCCCAGCTGCTTTATTCCCTACTTCATCACCTGACAAAAGTTTCCGAGTCTCAGAAATAGCAGCAGGTATTTTAAATATCCATTTTTTTTTTTTATATAAAAACTCAGGTTGTTGTACTGTGTTTGGTGTGCACTGGACTGAGACTGAGATTGAGATTGAGACCCAGGCTGATGTTAACGGGACAAAATTGCAATTCTTTGCCCCGCCCAAAAAAAGGTGGGACAGGGACTCACTCTCGATCTCTCACTTGTGTAAAAAGACGTGAATGCCCCTCTCCTCCTCCTCCTCCTCAATCATCAAAAATATCCGTAGGAGGCTTGTCCAGTCCAGTCGTGTCCTATCCTAAAAACGCAATCTGGACAAGCTTTCTAGGGCTATTTTTGACGATCGAGGACGAGGAGGGCATTTACGTCTTTTAACAAAAGTGAGAGATCGAGAGTGAGTCCCTGTCCCACCTTAAATTGGGCAAAATTTTACGGCTATTTTCCATGAGGAGGGCGTTTTTGTCATTTTACACACAAGATAGCATTTCATGTCCCAATCCCACTTTTCTACTACAAAAATTTCTACCTTTTCAGTTTTGAGTTATAACAATGATTAATTTCATCATTTGTTTTTTTTTTTTAACGTGTTAAAAAGGTGCAAGTTTTACGCATCATGTGACATCATACGTAGTGGAGACAAGGGCAAGGGTGATCATGTTTGAGATTGGTGGATTCGAAACACTTCAAAGAAGGACATCTTCATTAATATCACATAATGCCGAAAATAACCCTGGAAGATCATCCCCCTCAAGGGAACATAGTGGACTAATGATCTGGCCTGAACGCCATATTAAATCAAGACAATTTCTTGAAAATCCCAATCTCAATCAGATCATCCATCCAGATCATCATCAACAAATGAACAACTTTTCAGCCCGAGCAATGCAATTGAGCATGTATGGAAGCATGGTATGTTCCTTCATCTCAACTTTGTTGTAACATGTTTTAAAAAGCTTGTTGAGATTGTTGATGTGGTCCATATATTTTAATAATCAGATTTCAAACGAAAGACACAGTAGCATCCATGCGTCTCCAAACAGAGAAACAAAACCACCGACCACAAAGGCGTCTCAGCCTCAGTCTCACAGTAGGTCTTATCCATGGGTCCCACCGATAGAAACCCGGCGGTTGATTTCCGTGAGATCCGAAGGGTCAGCGACAGTTGGAAGAAAAGTGAGTGTGGGAGAAATGAGGGGCCCGGGCCCACGTTTTAACCCACCGTTAGAGACAAATGAAAACGAAAACGAAAATGAAAATGAAAATCAGGAAATGGGTTATTCAAGTGATGATGATGATGAACATATTATCAGAATCGATTCACCAAGTACACTCTCTTTCACAAGACCTCAATAATAAGGACCTTTTTTTTGTTTTTTTTTTAAACCTTTTTAGAAAATTAAAATTTCTAGAGGTGTTAAAAATGTCAAGTATGGTAATAATATCTCTGGTGTGGTGTTGTAATTTGTAAAATTAACAAATCAACTACGTTTCCTTTTTTGTTTATATTCTTTTAAGTTTAAATAAATGGGGCCCACCAACCAGTCTCAATCTTGGATTTGGATCATGTATTATGTTAATACTTATTTTGTTATGATCATAATTAGTTTGTCTGAAAAGTAATACTAGTAGTTTTCATAAACTTATACAAAGATTGCTTCCGCTGATTTAAACGTGAGAACTCCTGCGTAGATTCGATTCTTACCAACTCCAAGATCACACTGAACTAAATATCCGGTTGGGTTTGGATGATAAACAGACATGAAACTCAGGAATCACATAACAAAATCATTTTTTTTTTTACAAATTTGTTGTTTGAAACTTTGAATTCAGGTACTTTTAGAGTTCAACCCAAATATCCAATAACTTTTTGTAGTGTCAATTGTTTGTTTATATAGTCGTTCCAAACATATATATATATATATATATATATATATATATATATATATATATATATAGGATTCTAGACAAAATAAAATATAATAGAGGCCCTCGAGTTTTTTTTATCTAAATGAATATGACCAATAATTTTATTAAAATTATATATATAGGGTTAGGATTAAAGATGAATCATAACGAGTGTAAGACCAAATTTACATTAGATTAAAAAATGAGTGGTTAAGATGAGGATGACATGATGGTAATTAATTTGAATAAAATTAATGATTTTCTATACAATAATGATAGATTGATAAAATTAGCTAATAATTTTTTTTGGAAAGTGAATATATTAAGGGATACAATTTGAACTAGATTTCAAAAAATAAAATTAGATTTTATACATTTTAAGTTAATTAACGCCAACAACATGATTGTAATCGCAAACGGCTAGAAATTCTTATACACATAATGATTATTGTGTGCTGATTCTTTAAGAATATGGTATGTTATATTCTTTATACATGATTAAATTAGTTAACACCGTTGATTAGATTATATTCTTTGAGAATGATTGATAACTTCATTCTTTCATTTCATTTTGTTGATTAACACATTCTGCTAAGAATTATGAAAAACTAATACAAATTATAATGCGATTCTTGTAAGAATGTGCATGCTTCTATATTAAAAATATAAAAATTAACAAGTACATTCTATGAGAATGGAGTATATCCGATTAAGAATGTACACAGGCTGTCAATAAAAAACGTTTTCAACAAACAAACCTATAATCCAAATCTTTCTCGCAGATTATGTGAGAATGATTGAGAATACGTGACGATAAGTGAGAACGACATTCTTAGAGAATGTTTTCCATCAAATTCAACTCCTCCTATTGCTGTCATCACCTTCTTGCATCCGGATACAAAATTCTTTAAAGCATTATTAACAAAAAAACCTAAATAAAAAACAAAGATCATTATGAGTAGAATGTTTTTTTATCTAACTAAAAATTCTGTGAGAATGAGCACTAAATTTTATAGTAATCAGTGTTTAAGAATGTGTTTTATCAAATTTATCGAAATAAATTTAGCAAAAACTGTCAAAACAATGTTAGCAAATTTATCTAAATTTTATAGGAATCATTCTTTAAGAATGTGTTTCATTGTCATTGCCGAAATGTAATCGTTTTACAATTTAGCAAAATTATAGGCTTTTTCACATTGTTTTAATTTTAATAGGTAAAATAAAAATAAATAAATAAATAAAGTGACTTGCGTGTATATAAAACAAATACTCTGACATGGAGGTCCATTTGAGTAGTGTTAAACAATGTATCACTTAGACCACCACATGGGTCTTTCTGCAATGCCACTAAGCTATTTTATAATGCCATTTGGATTTGTTCTGTTTATATTGCATGTAGATGACTCCTTTGTAAATTTGAAAGGCTTGCAAGCATTTTATGTCTATAATAATAATATATTATGCATTTAACCGTATATTTCTATAAATAATAATATTTTAAGAAAAATGACGATTTCAAAATTATCAGGCATTTCAATATCTATAATCAAACATAATTAATTATAATTGTTATGAATAGATTTATTTTTATACATTTTCATATTAAAAATATAAACATAAATTTTATTCAAAATATATAAAATGGTTGGTGACGTGACAATAGGTCCCATTTTGAAAAAGTATAAATATTTGATTGATGTGAATGATTATTGCAAAGATAATGTGACAAATTTGAAAGATAAGTGATATTGCATGTGTGTGAATGGTCTTATACCAATTTGTATGACTCTGTATTTCAGGTAGGGATGAAAATCAGTAATCACATACCAAAATCATTTTTTTCACAAATTTGTTGTGGTTTGAAACTTTGAATTCAGGTATTTTTAGAGTTCAATCCAAATACCCAATAACTTTTGTAGTGCCAATTGTTTGTTTACAGGGTTGTTCCAAACATATATAGGATCGAGACAAAATAAAATATAATAAAGGCCCTCAATTTTTTTTTTTATCCAAATGAATATGACCAATAATTTTATTCAAATTATATATGTATATATATATATATATATATATATATATATATATATATATATATATATATATATATATATATATATATATATATATCTAAACTATTTTGTTTTTACTAACTATTGTGTGATATAATATAATTCACAGATCTGGACCACCAAATGAATATAATTAACGGTCATGATCTGAGGGTCTATGATATTACAATAGAGTAACATTGATCATATAATCACATAACTTTCAGTAAAAGGGTATTTTGATCAATCAACCTATTTTAAAAAAGAAAATTTTTGGATTTTAAGGGATCATTAATTCCCTTATTTTTAAAAAATCTGAATTTCTTAATTAGTTCTAATTAAATTTTAATATTATATTCAATAACAACCGATTTTATTCTCTCAGAATGACAAAAAAGTCAACAATAAACTACTAAATATATTTGCAGTTTTATTCTTGTAGAATATGGTTTCATTCAAGATACTTTTTATATTAAACACGCTTAAATAATTATACAATATATTATCAAAAATAACATTTTCTAAAGAATACGGATTTTATTCTTTAAGAATCACTATTTACATTCATCGTAAAAAATAAGACTATAAACAATTATTACATTCATTCTAAAAAAATTATGACTAATAATGGTTTAAGAAACACTTTATACATTCTAGCATAATACATTTTGCAAGAATACATTCTAGTTCTCCATGTTTTTTCTCATTTTTCACATCAATGATAGTCTCTTCAAAACCTAAATCCACAAAAAAAAAAAAAAAAAAAAAAAAAAAAAAAAAAAAAATCAACTTTCAGATATTAAAAAATTCGGAGCATTCTAAAAGAATAAAAACTATAAATTCTGATAGAATATAGTAGACATTAAACAATTGTAATTTATTCTAATAGCATGCATTACTAGTTGTTCTACTAAAATATACTATCACTATTCTAATAACATGCATTACTCGTAATTCTACTAGAATGCATTACCAGTTAAACAAGTATACCTGTTGTTAACAAAACATTTTTAAAGACATTTTGACAGAATGCATTTATATAAATAAATTCTGACAAAATACACACAAGTTTTAACTTATATGCTAATAGAATTTATAACATCTTTTTTTATTAAATAAAAACACAAAAATAACATAACTACATATATTAAAATCAATTCTAAAAGAATATTTCATTTCTATTTATTGCTTAAACTTCAATTCCTTAAGAATTCTAACAAAATATTATCTACTTTCAATTCATTGACATCAGGTGCTTATAAAAATAGAATATTAATCAAACTTAGACAACATAAATTACCTTATTTTTGAGCATAAATAACATCATCCTCCATGACTTTGTAACATAGTTTTCTTAAATCTTGCATTATTGAAAACTGAAATCATCATCAAGCTTTATCACCTAAAACAATCATAAATGCTCGGTTGTGAGAATCAAATAAAAAAAGTGTCACACCCCAAAACCAAAAACGGCGGAAACGTTCTGGGACGGAGGACGTCATGTATAGTATCACAACACAAGTAAACAACATCATCCATTGCATTAAATATATAATTTTAATACAAGTGTGTTCCGTGGTTTATAAGATACCAAAATATGAATCAAAATAAAAGATGAGTCTTGTATACGCTCCATCTTCTCAAAAGTTGGCCTCTGTACCTATCTACTGATGACCTGAGAATACAAGTTATTTTGAAAGAGTTTATCAGCAATAAAACTGGTGAGTTCATAAGTATTTAGTGTCTATGATTGTATCAAAATGTTTGAAACAGTGTTTGAAGTACGAGTTTGTAAACGTTTGTAGTAAAAGTATGTGAATGTTTGCAAGTGTTTGTAAAAGTTTGTAACTCCTAGAAAATCCTATATTTTCTACTAAAGTAGCCTTCTACCAAGGCACAACTGTTATGTATGTTTGTCTCTTGTAAAAGTGTATAATTTTCCCAAGTGTAACTATCATTATCAAAATATAGTTTGTACATTAATGTTTAAGTGAAGTGATCACCAAATAAATGTAAAGGGTAAATTAATGTAGTACTGTAGTGTTGTATTATAATAACTATTGTTGTACTAACTACCTTAAACCAAATTTATATAAAGGTATTATGTGATTGATTGTACCATGCTATCGACTATGAACACGACGATCTAAGACATCGAAAAGAAATGACATTTGGCACCCGAAGACCTGCAGGTCCCACTGTAGCTAGCAGCAAGGTGTAGGATAGTCAATCCAGTATAGATCTATACGCAAACTCATGCTATCCCTCCAGGAGATTCTGGTTACAAATCGGGGCATGGTAGTGAAGACATGCCCCGAAACAGTGGATCACATTTATGTTATAGTTTACTTGTATATGTAATGTATGTACTAGTGTAGTGAATGTATTGTTTCTCATCATAGTATCGTTGTATAGTTGTAACGCCCCGATTCTCAGGTATTGCTTAAATAAGATTTATTGGGATTAAGCTCTACTCGACGAGTTAATTGACCTACTCGTCGAGTAGCAGCAGGATGGGATCGCATGTTAAGTGACCTACACGATGAATCCATGTTGGGACTCGGCGAGTAGGATCTGGCAATAGAAACCCTAAATCCCAGGGTTTTCACCACTATTTAAAGGAGCCTTAGCCTCCTTTGGCCTCTTTACAGTCTTTGAGAGCCCCCTTAAAACCCTAATTCGTGTGTGTGTGCCTTGGTGTGGTGTTGAAGCTTGGAAAAGAGGATATTGGAGGAAGAAAGCTAAGAGTGCAAAGGAAATTGAAGGAAGGAAGGAGTGGGAAGCCGGATTTACCTCAGCTAGCATCCTTTGGAGGTATCAAAGTGCCATTTTTACTTCCATTTTTCCCTTTTGTTGAGTTTCTAGGGTTTTTATGGATTTTCAAGTTGGTATGATGAGCTATGGGCTAGATCTGAAGTTGTAACTTCAGATCTGGACCCTCCTTGGATTTTAGAAGCATAAAGTCATAGTCTTGGTTGTGATTAAGGTCCCTCTTGAGCATGGAGTTCCATTAAGAACTTAGAATAGACATTTAGAGCCTTTATAGTCATGCATGTACGTAAAGTTTGCAAGTTTACGTGATAAGCATGCCCTAGAAGCTTGGATCTATAAGTTAGAGTCGTTGCATGGCTCAAAACAAGTCTGTATGGAAAAAGGACTGAATAGACTCGGTGAGTCGCAAGGTTGACTCGGCGAGTCACATGAAGATGACCGTGGACTCGACGAGTTGATGAATAACTCGGCAAGTCCGATGAAGATTGCCATAAGACTCGACGAGTTAAAGAATAACTCAGCGAGTCGGATGAGTTTTCTCTTGGATATGTATGAGTGTGTATCCGTCAAGTTGCAAGGAGGGAACTCGATGGGTGACCTTAAGTTTGATCGAGAATCAAAGGAACTCGACGAGTCTCTCCGATGACTCGGCGAGTTGGAATGTACTTCAGAGACCTTGGCGAGTACCCAAGGGTACTCGGTGAGTTAAGGTCAACATGGACTGTTAACCTTGACTGAGGACTTTGACTTTGACCAGCGGTTGACTAGTGGGTTATGGAGCACCTTATAAGGTTAAGGACTTACGAGTATCTTGTGCTATGATGATAGGTGGTGGGGCCTGTGTCAAGTGAACCGAGAGTTGGAGTTTGCCTTTCGAGTCGACATCTGCAAGGTGGGTTATCCTCACTATATCGATAGGGTCTACGGCACCAAGGCCGACCCCTTAGTTGTTATTGTTATGGTATGTTGCATGTGGTTATGATCTGTTAGTTCGGAATCAAGGTAGACAATATGTTATGCTCTTATGATCCATAAGGATTGGTATGTTAGTGACCTGCTAGGTTGGTACTCTAGTTACAGGAGATTTCTATGATTGATGATCAGTGAGACAGTTGTGTTTGATGTTTGTATATGCCAGTATATGATCGTATACGCACATGGCTTCGTGAATGAGGCTTACTAACGGTAAAATGACATGATCTTATATATATATATATATATATATATATATATATATATATATATATATATATATATATATATATATATATATATATAATTAACTTATAATATTATAAAATATAAGGGTTGAATTTTAACTTTTAAAATTTAGGGGTTGGAACTAAAGTTTACTAGATGACTTTACATGTTCCAAAACTTGAGGGCAAGTTTTGTAGCTTTACAAAACCTTTCAATTCATAACTTATTAGTTATTGAAATGAAGACTCTTCATTTTTTTTAACTTATGTGTTCTTTTAATGGATTTAATACAAAGTGACTTTTGGTTATTCATAACTTGAGGACAAGTTATGGACTCCATTAAAATACATAAAGATCATGAATTAAGCATTAAACAAGTAATTCCTATGATCTAACAAGAACTCATAAGAACATGAATATTCATATCAAAATTTCATGAGCATATGAACACATATAATCATGGAATTTTGATATTAGCCATTGTAAATGGATTAGAACAACCATTACACCATCTAAAACAAGTTTTAAAACACCAAAACAGCTTAGGGTAATGTTTCTAGTCCATTTCCAGTAGCAAAAATTGAATATATGCACTCTACATGGCCAACTCGTCGAGTGCAAGAACTGACTCACAGAGTTGGTTGAAGAATCACTTGGACTCGTCGAATCCCCCCATGGACTTAGCGAGTCCCCTGTGCAGACAGCAAGAAATTCGACTTTTTTCAATATTTTGCATCAAGTATCAAACAAACAAACCTAGACTCTAGTACTGTCACACCCCAAAACCGGAACGGCGGAAACGTTCGGGGGTAGAGGACGTCATATCAAGTATCACGAGATATGTATATGGTAAGCAAGTAAAGAACAACCATTTCATTTAGAAAGAAAGTGTTTACAATGTATGTGTTCACAAAACATAGAAGTCATAAACAAATAACAAAACAAGACTTGAAGCTATAATGCTCCATCTTCTGATGTCCCAACACGAGAACCTGTCTAATAGTCTCCTGAGAATACAAGTTATTTGAAAGAGTTGATCAGCAATTAAGCTGGTGAGTTCATAAGATTTTAGTGATGTGAGTAAGCTGTAAAGTGTTGTTGAAAATGTATATGTAAAGTGATGTAAGGTGTAAGTTCTGTTTCGTAAAGTTTTCCTATTCCTCTAGAAAATCATATATTTCCTACTTTAATGGGAGTTGAGTAAAATGACACTACAAGCCTTTCTATGCGTAATAAGTGGGTACAAGTTATATATACCTGGAGTAAACAAACAATCGATTGTGCGCATCTGCCCTCAACCCACAACCCAATGGGGTACAGTAAGTAAGGCGGATAGCACACATTCCATTGGTTGTTAGATCGTTGTCATAAATAACCATGGTGTATTCACTTGTTACTCATGGAGTTATTTGTAATGGTTCCTTTATATCTAATGGAGAGTTCCTTTTAAGAAAACCTATATTTCTTATAATAAAATATTGACTATGGTGATTACTTTTATAATAGCTTTGTTTATACTGCTATGTATAATTTGATATCGGGTAGGTAGTAGATTGGGTGACCTCGGTGTAAACCCACATCCAACGGGAACGGGACGTACAACGAAGAGCACACATCCTACTAGCTGTTGGATACTAGTTTTATATATAAACATGGTGTATAAACTAAGGTGTTATAGAGTTAACTCACTTAAAGTCTTTAAAACTGTACTGGCTTAATAAAATGGATTAAGCCCTTAACTGGGAAATCGCTAGTTTTGTATACCAAAAGTACTGACTTTGAAACGAAAGTTTTGTACTAGAAAAACTGTGCATTGACCCTGTGTCCTATAACCTGATCCATACCTGGTACCCTTATGATGACTTAATGTATACTAAGCATAAATATATATAGACTCGGGTAGATAATAGATTGTGGGAACTCAGTTCAAGACCCCAATCCAACGAGAACAGGCAGTGAGGCGGAAAACACACATCCTATTAGCTGTCGGAATCTATTAGCATATATGTATCCTATAGTGTATACATTAAGGAATCATAAGATTAGCATTATGGTCCTAACTTTTAAAAGTAGCCTTCTACCAAGACTCGATTGTTTGAAATCAGTCTTCTACCAAGACTCTACTGTTATGAAAGCAGTCTTCTACCAAGACTCTACTGTTCCTTTGTCAACTGAAAAGTAGATTCTCCCTAGTTTGTAACCTATCTCGAATAGAGAATAGATTAACCTTCAAGTGTTACCGACACTTTATGAAAGTAATGGGATAAATGGGTACCCTGATGTCGTTTATAATGACATGCGGAGGTACTATTAACCTAAAAACATATTTGTTTTATTACGGTCATAATGTGAAAGCTGGAACCCCTACTAACCGCTCTCATGTATGGAGATCGAGGGAACCAAGCGCGACTCGAGAAAATCCATGCAAGACGTGTAATTCACATTAAAGTTAGGTCCTGTCTACGTGTTGTCATGCTATAGCAAATTTACTTGTTTGTTATGTTCTGTTCTAGTATTGTTTGATTCTCTTCACTTGTTTGTTCTGTTCTGTTCTATTCTGTTCTGTTCTATTCTGTGTGTGCTTCATTGTACTAGAAGTAATGAATATTGATATGTGTATTTTTATATATATTTTTATGCACTTTATCTTAATATTTTGGCCTTATTTATTCTATTTTAGAACTAAAGAGTACTCATAATACTTTGAATTATGTTTTGCAGCTATTTGTTGTCGATAAAGCACAAAAGAAAAGATTGAAGCGGAAACCGGGCTTAGAAGTTGAAAGAAAGAAAAGAATGCTGAGGTAGCAAGTACGCCCCGCGTACATGCTTGCACCGGATAGACTTGATCGCGTGATTATCCAGAGTACGCGCTGCGTAATCCTAAGTACGCCCAGCGTACTTAGGTCGGCCACAAAGATTATAAATGTCGATTTTTAGCTAACCAGGAGGGGGGATTCGACTTCTAACCTAATTTAGTCGACAATTAACTTCTGTTAAGCCGTTTTGAGGGTCTAGAAGGCGGCCGGAAGGCCGTTAAGCTAACGGGAGCAGAGATCTGAAGGATTGGAGAGCGGATACATGTCGGTAATCATATGGATTGCTAACGTGACCATGTTTAGTACTTCCTTATTTTACTATTCTGTATTTAGTTTCTGACTTGGGTGTAAAAACCTTTTACTTTGTGTTTATGATTGAATGAAGCTTTGATTATTAGACTAATTGCTATATTGAATAGTTTGTTTGTGTTTAATTTATCTTGCCAAGCTTGTTAAAAGATCCTTACGTATTAATGATAATTATTTGTTGTTAATTGTTAAGTGAATTGAGTTGTATGAACATATGCTTGATTTGCTTGTCTCTTATGATTTTTTATGACCATTGAGATTATAAGACTAGAAATAACGAATGTGAAACTAGGATTAACTGGGGAATAAGTAAGTTAATGTGTGAGCCTTGTTTGATGACCATCAACAAGAGGTTAATTAAATGTTTAAATTAACTAAATTTACAAGTCTTGCTTGATACGAACTGAACACTAGGAAGCAGGTTAGTTTAATCAATTGATCACTGTTTGAATTAACTTGTTTGCTAAAGGATTAGTTATAGTGAACATGAATCTAATTAATTTAGGAATCGGTGAACATGAATAAATGAATTTGTGTATGCAATTGTTTATGTTTTCAAGTTGGAATTAGTCTAAACCAAAGTACCTAAAGAGATTTGTTTTCCTGTTAGTTTATCGAGGATGGGTAATTAATTATTAGTTTGAGGTTTATTAAATTATGTCTTTTATTCTTTTCGTGTGACCTATAATCAGATATATTAAATTGATCCACCGTTCCCTGTGATCGACACCCGACTTACCTAAGCTATACTGTAATCTGACTAGGTACACTGCCTATAAGTGCATAGTTAGTCTAAGTTTGTTAGGTTATAAATATTAAAATTAATGGGTACTTTTGTGCACATCAAGTTTTTGGCGCCGTTGCCGGGGAACGGCTTGTCATTAATTTATTTTATTTGATTATTCATTATTTGTTTTTAGTTAGTTTTCATTTTTTAGTTTGATTTTCGATGATATCTTTTCACTTGTCGGGAAGGTTCTTGTTTTTATTTGCAGGAATTTGGGATTGTACACATTGCTTGACTTTACTTTTTGCATGGGTTTCGAGAATGAAAGCGATTAGGGAATTCTTGACCTGCTTAGCCTACTACTTTGTTGATTTGTCCAACTCAATCCATGAGGCGTAGTATAGCAAGGCGTATTGTGGTGGTTAAGTGGAAGACCGAGCTCTTTCTGTTCTTGACTAGTTAGGTCACTTCTTGTTCCGCTTCTAGTTAAAGGTACAAGGAAAACAAAGGAAATATTCTAACGGGTCCCGAAAGTGGGTGTTTTCGCAAACCAATTCTTGCATGCAAAGGTTTTTGATCAACCATTGTTGTTTGATCTTGACAAAGATAAGTGACTATGACATCTCAATTTTTTTTATCACTCATCGTGAAGTCATCATTAGCTTAAGAAATAAAAAAGAAAAAATAATAAATAAGTTTTAAGTCCCTAGATGAAATGATTAAAAAGAAAAGGAAATTAAATTAAAGGAAATTTGGAAATTTTCAATTACCATTACGCCCCGCGTAAGTTATATTACGCCATGCGTGATGTGCCCGGATCACGGATGAACATTTCAGGGTGTTGGGGTTACGCCCCGCGTACCCTTGTGTTACGCCCCGCGTACATAAGCGACCAGGTATATCTTTTGACCCTTTGACTTCTTCTTTATTCCTTTTCAAACTCTTCTACTCTCGCGCACGAACTGTGACGACAACTTTCTCACAAAGATTCTCGATTCTTTTTCGTTTCTTGTTAAATCCACCACACAAGTAAGTATTTCGGATACTCAATAGCTTGGATTTATGTTTAGTTTGATGAAATAAGCTACATTTAGCTTTTGCTCGAAATCTAGGGTTCATAGTGTTCTTGAATTAGGGCCGATTTCGTTATTATGTGTTCTGATTACAGCTTGAATGGACCGATTTTGGTTAATAAACTAAACCCTCGAACTTAATTTCGTCTTAATCCCGTCCCACGCCATCGATTTGAGCTTGGGGTCGTACGCCAAGCCTACCCGTGTGACTTCGAGTTCTTGACTCTGGCTTCGATTTTTGACCGCTATACATGTTTCCTGTTAAATGTTTTCTAGGGATTGATTCATATTTTTTAGGGAGGTCCCGATTTTTCTCTTACTGCCTTGGACCACACGGTTGGTTCCATTTGCTAACATGTATGCCCCATGTGTTTGACTTATTAGACAACCTGCGTATGGGCTTAAATTGACAGTTTTTTGAGATGAGTATTAATTTTAGAACGAAAAGGGACAGATTCGTGAACTCGGACGTAAGCCCAACGTACGCTGGACATACGCCCCGCGTAAATTCAATGTCAAAGGACCAGTTTTTTTGGTTAAAAAAAAAAATTATTAATGCTGTGATATTTTGTTTGGATTTGTGTGTGTTTATTTGTGCAGATTATGGCTCGAAGGGCACAAAGAACCAAGCCTCCCGAGGATGTGACCGATCATCGTTTTTTACAATTTCCGCAAACACTGAGCGATGCTACCAGGGCATGTTATAGCACCAACTTGAGCCTGCTTCTCACAAAGGAGATTGATATTGCACCCTCTTTCGACTGGGAGTTGGCTACCAGGACTGGACTTGCTGCATTGATCCAGGAATTTTTGCAATACACACACTCGGACGCGAGTGGTGTGGAATTGTTTGTGTGTCAGGGATGGGCGTGGTTGTTCAGGATCCAGGAGCCAGTATATCGGGAGTTTTTGCTGGAGTTCTATGCTACAGTTTCCTATGATCCTAGGAAGACACTCGATGACAGGACAGCCTTTGCTTTCAGACTGGGAGGAGTGAGCCGGGAATGCAGAGTGATAGAGCTTGCGACTCGGGTGGGTATTTACACAGCCGACGAGATGAGGAGTGTCCACTTCCCGACATTCCTTGCTGACTGTCTCACGAACCGGCCGGAGAACTATAATGAGAACACCTTTTGGGCCGAGATTACAGGAGGAGTTTATACACCATCTACCGCTCGAGGGGGGATGATTCGGTCTACTACATACCGAATGTTACACCGGTTGATTTCTATGTCTCTCACGCATCACAAGAATAGCGAGAGAATGCCTTCGACGGACCTGTATTTCCTATGGGCACTAGTTACTCCAGGGAGGCACCTGAACCTTCCAGTTGCTTTAGCTGCATACTTGGGACGGAGGGCCAGGGGACTTCGGGGAGATAACCCGATATGCGGAGGGCATTTTATCACACGATTAGCTCGATCATATTAGTTGATGACACGTGAGATCACGAGATCGATGGTGTTTCACGACATAAGGTCGATGAGTCTTCAGCTATTGGAGTCGATGCGCGTATTAGAGCGGGGTGGAGATGGTGTTTTGAGGGTTCGAGCAGATGATGTGGCGGATGAGAAGGGTGCCGCCGAGCCACAGCCGAGACGGGTCCCGCGACGTAGACCTGCTCCTCGGGGAGCGCAGCAGGGACCTGAGCCGGAGATCGATATGCGCTACTTAGCTCAGGGCATTGATCATCTTGACATGAGGGTCCAGAACCTTAGCGAGTATGTTGCACATGTGGACGCGCAACAGCGGTGGCAAGGGAATGCATTGAATGCATTCTTTGCCCATCAGGGGTTTCAATATTCGGTTCCCTTTCCACCACCATTCCAGTCACGATTTGATGGGGCCGGTACTTCTGGGACACAGCCACATGATGATGGAGATGATGAGTGATCCTTTTTATTTTGTTTATTTGTTTGTTTTGTGTTATTTTTAGTTTAAGTTTAGTTTTTAGTATTTGGTATGTAATTAAACTTTGATTTAGTTTGTTTTACTTTTGTTTTCCATGTTGATGCTCTATGGTTGTTTAGATTTCTGCAGAATTTTTGCCCTTAGGAAGCTGGCAGTAAGTTCAGCAGCTAGGTCCGACTGTTGCTAGAGAGAGCCATGTGAGAGTTGAAGATTATAATCGAGACCCACGATTTGTCATAAGTGTGGGGTGCATATTTATTTCGTGAACGATCGTTTTGAAGATTGGCATTGTTACGATGTTTTGACTCTTATGATATAGATGAGCAGTTCCCATACTATAGAGTTTTATTTCGACGCGAGGAAGAAGTATCGTCCCGGCTGCCACGACATGGTTGAAACTTTCCTATGTTATGGGGGATTTTTCATCGCAAGTAGAGGATGTCATTCTCGACGAGATAACGTGGTCGACACTTTCCCACGTCATGATTATTATACATTGCATCTAATTGCAATATTTTGCACCACATTTTCGAAGATGGCGGTCTTGATTTTATTTTTCGGCAAATTTAGAAGCAGCAGTTCCAGTTTTCAGTTTTTCAGCAATATTTGAAGCAACCTGTAGCAGCCCCATTCGATCTCGCCACAACTACCCAGGGGAGTCTGTTCCTTTTTCTCCTTTTTTATGTTCTTTATTTGTTTTAGCATACAATGAGGGCATTGTATGAAATAAGTGTGGGGTAGGGGGTCGGTAAAAGTAAATTATAAAAATGAAATAATAGTTGGAAATTGCTAGATTTAGGGAAATTTAAAAATTTACAAGAAAACTTGAAATAATAGTTTAATTTAGAAAAATCTAGTGATAATTTAAAATTTTGCTAATATTGTATGAGATGATCCGATGAGAACTCAAATGTTTAGTTGAGCCAATATACGTTATAGTGCATTTGTGGCTTCCCTTATTTTAGTGAAATCATGGAACAAAAACATAACCCCGCTCGGTTTGAAGGATGCAATATGTTTAGCAGCCTAAATCTGAAATGTATCCAGGAAAATTATTATCATTAACCAATAAAGGTTGAGGTTGAGCGCCTCTGCTTAAGCATGTAGGTTTTGAGCGAAAAAAGAGAGGTACATGTAAAAAAAAAAAGAGAATTACGAAAAAGTTTGAAGAATTTTGGAGCAAATAAAGTGAAGATCAAAAGATCAAAATTCTGAAGAAATCCAAAAAGTTGAAGATATCAGAAATCAATTCAAATAAGGTGTTGAATTCAAAGAAATCAAAGATCAAATTGTTAAGAAAGTGAAGAATTCCTAAAAAGCTCCACAGTGGTATCATAAATTGTAATTCTAGATTATGTATGCTTAGGTTGCTCAACTAAAAATACCTTGAGGTTAGGAGGTTTTCTGCGGATGGATTCGGAGGGTTGCATAAAATGAGCATTGTTCGGAAAAAGTGAGCAAGTGTTTATGAAGATTGTGAGTATTTAAAGTATGGGGGGTACTTAGGAAAATTTTAGACACAAATGCATGCGTTGAGGTCTTGGCATAATGGCTGAGTTTTAAATGGATTGTTTAGTGCGATATTGGTAAAATAAAAGTAAATTTGCTTGGGGGCAAGCAACGGCTAAGTGTGGGGTATTTTGATATGTGTATTTTTATATATATTTTTATGCACTTTATCTTAATATTTTGGCCTTATTTATTCTATTTTAGAACTAAAGAGTACTCATAATACTTTGAATTATGTTTTGCAGCTATTTGTTGTCGATAAAACACAAAAGAAAAGATTGAAGCGGAAACCGGGCTTAGAAGCTGAAAGAAAGAAAAGAATGTTGAGGTAGCGAGTACGCCCCGCGTACCTTAAGGTTACGCCCCGCGTACATGCTTGCACCGGATAGACTTGATCGCGTGATTATCCAGAGTACGCGCTGCGTAATCCTAAGTACGCCCAGCGTACTTAGGTCGGCCACAAAGATTATAAATGTCGATTTTTAGCTAACCAGGAGGGGGGATTCGACTTCTAACCTAATTTAGTCGACAATTAACTTCTGTTAAGCCGTTTTGAGGGTCTAGAAGGCGGCCGGAAGGCCGTTAAGCTAACGGGAGCAGAGATCTGAAGGATTGGAGAGCGGATACATGTCGGTAATCATATGGATTGCTAACGTGACCATGTTTAGTACTTCCTTATTTTACTATTCTGTATTTAGTTTCTGACTTGGGTGTAAAAACCTTTTACTTTGTGTTTATGATTGAATGAAGCTTTGATTATTAGACTAATTGCTATATTGAATAGTTTGTTTGTGTTTAATTTATCTTGCCAAGCTTGTTAAAAGATCCTTACGTATTAATGATAATTATTTGTTGTTAATTGTTAAGTGAATTGAGTTGTATGAACATATGCTTGATTTGCTTGTCTCTTATGATTTTTTATGACCATTGAGATTATAAGACTAGAAATAACGAATGTGAAACTAGGATTAACTGGGGAATAAGTAAGTTAATGTGTGAGCCTTGTTTGATGACCATCAACAAGAGGTTAATTAAATGTTTAAATTAACTAAATTTACACGTCTTGCTTGATACGAACTGAACACTAGGAAGCAGGTTAGTTTAATCAATTGATCACTGTTTGAATTAACTTGTTTGCTAAAGGATTAGTTATAGTGAACATGAATCTAATTAATTTAGGAATCGGTGAACATGAATAAATGAATTTGTGTATGCAATTGTTTATGTTTTCAAGTTGGAATTAGTCTAAACCAAAGTACCTAAAGAGATTTGTTTTCCTGTTAGTTTATCGAGGATGGGTAATTAATTATTAGTTTGAGGTTTATTAAATTATGTCTTTTATTCTTTTCGTGTGACCTATAATCAGATATATTAAATTGATCCACCGTTCCCTGTGATCGACACCCAACTTACCTAAGCTATACTGTAATCTGACTAGGTACACTGCCTATAAGTGCATAGTTAGTCTAAGTTTGTTAGGTTATAAATATTAAAATTAATGGGTACTTTTGTGCACATCAAATATCATTCTCTTAAACTATACCTATAATAGTTTACTAATGCTCTAACTAGACTTTTACTGAAAAGACTCATTTATCTACAAAGTTATGCTTATACTTTAAAAATGGAGTTTTGTATAACTATAAAGTAACATAACCTTTAAAAGAGTTTTGAAATGTTTTAACAACTTATAAATAACATAAGTAACATTTTGAAAGATGTTTATAACAAACATTTACACAATTATCATTGTATTCAACTTGTATTCCCCACCTAAAACAATTAAAATAGTTAAAAGATTCATTACGGGGTATGAACTCACCTAATGTGGGTGGTTCAAACGGGTATGCGTGTACGGATGAGAAGTTCCACGAATGAAGTTCCGAGACACAATATGTCCTAAATGATATTTAAGGACACATAATGACATGAATATAGTGTTCATAAACAACCATATGAAAGGAAACACCTTCCGGGGCTAGGAAACACCTTAACCAAGTGTTGGAATCACATGTGATTCAACCTTGGAGGGTATAAAGGCACTTATATGAGTTTACTACCATGAGTTCATGGCCCATGGGAGTTTACGGCCGTAAACTCATGGTCACTCATGGTTAGTGCTAGTTTGAAGTCTAGAGAATGATTTAGGGACATTAGCTCTTGCCTAGGATGAGAAAGACCACTTCTTTTGGCACTTTTCGGGTGTTCACGACCCAAATGAGTTTACAACCATAAACTCATGGCCAAATATTCTTATGAGGGTCCTAAATGTCATAAAGAAGCATTCTAAATTCGTGCCTAAGCCCTTGGAAGTGTTTGTGGCATCAAAACACCTCTATTTTGAGTTTACGGCCCGTGGACCATTTGGTCATGTGTTTGCAGCCGTAAACACTTATGGGAGATGATATTTTGGTTGTTTTGGGTCCTAAACACATCTAGGTAAAGTTCTATGCTTGTCTCTTGGGTTATGGAAGGCATTTAGGGTATTTTGGCACCCTAAAATGGAGTTCACGGCCCAAGAACTTCCTTGGCCGTGAACTCACTTTTGGTCCTTGATTTTAATTGATTTTGATGCCTAAACATGTCAAGGTTTGTCCCTTGTTTGGTTTCCAAGGTCTAGGGGGCATTGGGCACACTTTGGCCCTTGAAATGGAGTTTACTCCCCAAGGTGTTCTTGGGCGGTAAACTCACAGATCTTGGTGTTTTCCTATGATTTCTAGTGTATTAAGCATATATAAAGCTTTAAAACAACACTAGATAGAAGTACTCACTTTCCGGAACAAAAGTTCGAAGATCCTTGAGAGAGAATTTGGCTTTTCTCCAGTTGGAATTGTAACTAATGAATAATTTGGTTCAGAATTCTATATATAGTCCTGGGATTTTTGGCAGAAAATATTTTATTCCCGGAAAGAACTCTAATATCATAGAGTTTTGGAATAACAGAGTTGCACAAGACCCAAGTGCAACCTCTCTCCTAATATCTCCTTAACTGTAAATCCTGAATTGCTCAAACTTATCCCAAAAGTTTGAAAGTTAGCAGAAACAAACTTGGCTTCTATTGAAGTGGAAAATTTTGGGTTGTCACAGGTACCACTGTAGAGTTTTGATCATTCTAACACTCCTAAGGTGTACATGCAACCCTAGAAACCTTGGATATGTGTTTGTCTAAAATACATGCAAAAATTTGATTTTCCAAGGTTCATAATCCTATGTAACATACATGGGGAACTTTAATCATAAAAGTTTGCTAGAAATATATACCTTCAAGTGATTTGGATTCCTTGAAACCTTGTGAGCCTAGCACCCCAAGTGTGATGCCTCAAATGTCTCACACAACACCAAATGCACTTGGAATAAACTTGAGAGATATGTAGAACACTTAGAAATCGACTTTCCCTCCTTTGTTCTCTTAAGTCCCGATTTTGGTGTGTATTATGAAGCTTATATAGTGTGTTACAATTAGGGTTACACCATATAAACCCTAATTGTCATAACCTTTCATTTCCATGACCCATGGGTTATATAACCACCATGGAGCATCCTATGGGTTTTAGCTCAACTTAATAATCCATGGAGCTTTAGCCCACTATACAAGTATGAGTGATTTACACAATCAACCTATATAGTTAATTAGTCTTCTTTTGACCAGTTAATTAATTCCAAATTAATTCTTGATCAATACTAATTAAATAATACTATTAATATATTAGAACTTATAATATATTTATAAACCTTAAGTGTTATTTCTCTCATTATAGTCTATCCAAATGCATGATGCCATGCAATCCAAATGGACCATACCAAACTGGGTCAAGTACATATCAGAAATAGTTATGGACTTAGATACCTTATCCAACACAAACAACATCTTGAAAATCCAAATCCCAATCAAATGGATGAAGACAAAACTTTTCTGCTAGAGAAATGCAATTAAGCATGTATGGAAGCATGGTATCTTTGTACTTTGTATTAAAATATAATATTTTAATGCAAAGAAAAACAAATAAATGAAAGTATTTGAGATTTTTTCAATGACGGAATCCATGTATATGTATAATCAGATGTCTAATTAGACACAATAGTTATCGTTGCGTCGCCAAACGGAGTAGCAAAACTAGAAAACACAAAGGCGGCGTACGTAGGTTGTATCAGAGGGTCCCACTCCCACCAACAGAAAACCAAAGACGGTTGATTTCAATCAAATCCGAAGGGTCTGCAACATTGAGAAAAAAAACAAAGTGTATAGGAATTTAGGGGCCCATGTCAGAATCAATTAGAAACAAATATGAATGAAAATCGGGAAATGGAAATGGATATCTCGAGTGATGACAATGATGATAGTAAAACACATTAATATTTTTCAGTATTTTGTCTCAGGTTTGGTCATATTTCGGAGGCCTTCTACGGAAATCTAGGTCCTTTATTTTCTTTTTGTAGAATATTATTAAGTAATTTTCTCATGGTTGATTAATATATTATACTTTCATATACTATTTTACTTATTTATATATATATATATATATATATATATATATATATATATATATATATATATATATATATATATATATATATATATATATATATATATATATATATATATATATATATATAAAAGAAACATGTTGTGTTATTAATTGAAATCAAAGCCAAAGCATTTAATGTTTCTTGAGAAATGGTAAATTGCAAATAAAATTTTAAAAGCTTAATTTTTCTAATGTAATGGTAATGGAAGTAGTCTATGATATTTTGTATGTTAGACAATAAACTTGATAAACGTTTATTTTTTTAAAAAAATATAGTATTGATTTAGTTGTATTCTATTTAATTGGTAAATTTTTTGTAGCAGTTCTAATTTATTGAACAAATCATCACCATCCATATATGAGATATCATTCTTTTATAAATTCTTTTCAAGATTTTTTTATAATAAAAAATGTCTTGAGACTACTTGTATTGCTCAATACTTCAATCCATTAAACCAAACCATATATAGAAAACATTAAAGGAAATTTTTTATTAGAGACCTATTACGACTACACGATTCACACAGCCTCAATTGCATATAGTTTGCATTTTACAGTTAAAACTATTTTGACCTTGTAATCATCGATTATACAATGTGGTTATTTAGGTGCTTTTGTTTTATCTTCAAACCATTTTTTGTTGTGCGGCGCAGCACACACATAAAACTTTCTCCTCTTGCAGCAGTTTGTTTTTTGAAAGGCTTCAGACTACAAAATCTCTGCGTGTGTTGCGTCAACACTTGACTTGCTTTTTCAAACCTCTTCAGTTTTCATTTTTTCCAAGTGTTTTTTTAAAATTTTGGTATAACTTTTTTTTTTTTTTTTTTTTTGAAAAAAAACTTTGATTTCTTTAACTTTTATTTACGGATTTGATACAATTTCCTTTTATAGTTTCCACAAATTCTTTTAACTTGATTAAAAAAAAAACTTTGATTTTTTTAATTTTTTTTACTATTTCTCCTAATAATATTTTCAATTTCAGTTGCATCTTTTTTAATGTGTGTAATTTTTTACGACTAGAATTATTAAAATTTCGGGGTTGTTTATCATTTTAACTTAATCCTCCATAATAATTAAAGAACTTTTTGCCAAATGGAATGCTCTCATTTATTTGGTCAAATGTCATTTTATGATTATTTTCAATTAAAATTTTTCCATGACATTTTGTGGTTTTTTTCCATTTTATTAAATTTCACATAATATTTAAATATAATAATTATTATAATAAATTAAATCATCTCTAATAAATGAAAGTTTTTTTTACCACATGTTAATCTTTAATGAGTTTTGACACTTATCATTTTGTGATATTTTTTAAATAAATAATATTCATATGTCAATTTATTGTTTTTTTCAATTTTTAAAATTAAAAAACCACATAATCTTATACTTATATAGGTAAAGTATCAAATGTAATAAATATTATAATAAATTGTAATTAATGTTTCTTATTTTTTATTTCAAAATTTTATTTTTAAAAATATTTATTATTACATTTTAATATCTTGTTTTTTTAATCAACCCGTGTAATACACGGGTTTTATACCTAGTAACCTTAATAAGTTCATGACTTAATATCTATAGATATACGGGTATGTTTGTTTTAATGCATAAATTTTGTCTTCACGGTTTAAGTTAATGAGTAACCTTTATACATTCAGACAGCTCTATTTACCAATTTACCCCTACATTTTTTTGTCCCACTTACGCGCACACCATTTTTTTTCCTTTCATTCCTTTTTTCTCCTTGACGAGTAGATTGATTTCGTGTTGATATTTAATTTAAAACTATAT
Source organism: Lactuca saligna (assembly GCF_052625555.1). Classification (NCBI taxonomy): domain Eukaryota; kingdom Viridiplantae; phylum Streptophyta; class Magnoliopsida; order Asterales; family Asteraceae; genus Lactuca; species Lactuca saligna. Next base: position 62,747,674 of record NC_136421.1, on the reverse strand, counting down.
TTGTGCATTTTTAGAATCCCAAGTTTTTTTTAACTTGATTTAAAAAAAAATAATAATAAAAGATATGTAAGAACAATTTGATTTAATGCAATCCCTTTATATTTAAATTATTTATTCATTTGCAATTACAAAATTCATGAATGAAATTGTGTTCCTAATAATCATTTATTATTTACCAATTACCATTGCTTTTAAACAAAACGATAAAATAACATTTACTTTACATATCATTCAAGGTTCAACCCTTTAACACAAAAAAAAAAAAAAAAAAAAAAAATTCACCAAAATTTTTATAAACCCAAAACTTGACGAGAGGGTCGACTCTATTTCTACAAACTATCCAAAAAACAATTTTTTAAAGAAAAAAAAAACTTGGTGTCAAATGTCGATTCCTTCATGCCTCATAAAGCATACCAACCTCAATACGTTGTTGAAGTGGCACACCTAAAGTAGGAAGTCCCGACCTACAATTACTATGCATAAACTCATAAAACCCAAGCATAAACCTATCAAACCTCGTACACTTCTTACTAACATAAAACCTCGTTTTCCCCCTAACATGAACCACAGCCTCACGAAAATCCCCCATCTCCCTCCCCTCAAAACTCTCAATCAAACAAACAACTTGAGAAACAAAATCCCCTTGTAAACTAACCGAATCCGCATACCCATACTGAATCAAACACCCGTAAACCCCTTTCGGCCCTAACGGTTTAACCACATATCGTTTATCGGGTCCCACTTTCGGGACCAATAAATACCTAAGAGTAGTTAACACAATGACTTGATGGATTGATTTCATGTTTTTAAGGTAGTGACCGAAGACCGGGGTGAACCCTTCACTCCTGTCTTGAATGTTAGTGTAAAAAAAGCAGAGTCCTGGGACCCGTTGCAGAGACGGGTCTGAGATTAGGGTTTTCAGGTGGTTGATATCGAGTTTGTGGGTTAGTTCGTATTGGAGTTTTCGTTGGCGGCCGTAGAACCAACCGAACATGATGAAGGCGAGGATTAGTGAGATGGCGAATGGGATCCATCCGCCTTGTTTGATTTTGGTGAAAACGGAGGTTGTGTAGATTGTTTCTAATGATAAAAATACCAAAGTGAAGAGAGTGACTAGAAGTGGAGGTGTTTTCCATATTACGATCATTACTAGTATTAGTAGGAGAGTTGTTATGAGCATCACCAGAATGATTACCACACCTGAAAATTATCGTCTACGAGGTTAAATGAATGAAATAGTAATGTTTTTTATTTTTTTATTTTTTGAAATGCAATTTTTTTTTTAGGGAAACTCCATATATTTTGCTCTCATAATCGATTTAGTTTTTTTTTTTTTTTTTAACTTTTTAATTCAAATAAGTCTCAAAAACCGGCAATTGTATTCATTTTGACCTTTTTACCAATTCAACAGGTCATCCCACTTTCAATAATTACACTTTTAACCCAGATTTTAAATTTTATTACAAATTTGTTCAAAAATTTACGCTTTTGGCCCAGATTTCAATTTTTTTTACACATTCATCCTAAATTTAGTTTTTTACCTTTTTTTCAAAATTTTGCTTCGAATCTGCATATTTATACAAAAAAACATATTTTTCACATAAAAAACCTTATTTTTTTTATATAATTTAAAAAAAAAAACCATTTTTATGTGAAAAATATGTATTTTTGTATAAACATGATTTTATACAAAAAAAAAACATATTCGAAACAAAATTTTGAAAAAAAAAACATAAAAAACTAAAACTAGGATGAATTCGTAACAAAACTTTGAAATCTAGGCCAAAGGTGTAAATCATCGACCAAATTTGTAATAAAATTCAAAATCAATTTGTGAAAGTGGGATGAGATGTTGACCGGGTAAAACGGTAGGTCAAAAACTCAAAATAAATACAATTACCGGTTTTCAGGACTTAATTGAATTAAAAAAAAATATATACAAAAGGACTAAATCGATTGATTACGAGACAAAAATATAACAACTTTAATCGAATTTTCCTCTTTTTTAACTTGTCAAAATATAAAACACAAGAGATGAGTAATGAGGAGGACATTCACATACCAAAAGCATTTCCAATCTCTTTCCCATCTCCAAAAATAAGTATGACTGCAACACAAAGAACCATGAGAGTGTAGTTTGTTTCAGGGGAGTACACCTGGCCTTCATTGCTTGATGATGTATGCACGATTTTGATGCGTGGGAAATAATCCAGTACAACGGATTGTTTGATAACAGAAAAGGTGGCTGATATCAAAGACTGACTTGCCACAATAGCTGCCAGCGAGGCGATTACAAACATGGGCCAATATAAGTTTTTTGGTATGAATTTGTAAAATCCATCTTCATGATCATTTGGATTCTTGATTAGGTATGCTGTTTGTCCCGCATATGTTAGAACCAATGATGGGTATATCATTGATAGAAAAGCAATCTGTTACATGTCATAGAGTGTTAGCAATCTCATTTCATTTATTTTTTATTTTTATTTTTTTTTGTTGTCACAATATTGTAATTTCGTGGAATACCTGAATGGAAGGTCTATTGAAATGTCCAAGATCAGCAAATAATGCTTCGGAACCTGATTATAAGAATAGTAATAATAAATTAAAATCTTATAATACTCCTTCTCTAAAAAAATAAATAATTATTTATTCAGAGAGTTAAATGCGAAAAATAGCAACATACTCTTATTGATTTGTTCTAAAATCAAGAAATTCCTGTGGTTTTGGTCCTAAGAAAGTTGAAATGACTATTTTGCCCTTTTAGTTTTAATTAATAAAATATGATAAAAAATAAAAGAAATTAAAAGGGCAAAACAGTCGTTTAAAGTCTTTCAGAGACCAAAACCAAATGAATTTCTTACTTTTGGATGTTTCTTTCAAGTTGAAAACTTTTTGTCAAAAAAAAAATGAACTTTTATCGATTAAAACTTCAATTCATAAACAGTTAACCTCTATTCAGCATCAGTTGTAGGTAGAAGGGTAAAATGGTCATTTACTCTTACCTGTTATGCAAAGGACCATACCATTAAGCAACAACCAGCCCTCATGGCCATTCCTTGAGAAGAATTGATAGATGTAATGTGGTGATATTGCCTTGAAAATCGAAGGGTAATGATATATGATGTTGTAAATTCCAATAACAGGAGTTGTCAATGTCCATGCACCCATGATAGGTGAGAACAAAAAACTCACTCTTCCAGTACCAAATTTTTGAACCAAAAACAAAACAACAAGAACCAATGCAGACAGAGCTTCCACCAGAGCTAAAAATTTAAAAAAAAAAAATCATAAAAAAGATGACAAGATCATTATAAATGTAGTTGAATAAACAAAAATCAGAGGAATGATGCACAATCAATAAGAACTTACAGTTGCTGAATTCTGGAAAAGGACCTCTGATCCCATCCATTGCTGACAACACTGGTTATTACAAATTTTTAAAACAAAACACAAAATCAATATTAAATAAAGTGAATATAATATACAAATGTTATTTTAAAGAAGCAAACCTGAAATGGCAGGGGTGAGTATGCCATCACCAATTAACATACACATGCCAAGTATTGCAATGAAAAACAAAACCCTTCTTGCAATTAAACTCCTCTCAATAAACATCCCAAGTCTACTTGGTTTTTCAAAGCCTTGATGCAAGTTGTTATATGAAAGACTTGTTTGTGAATTCACACTTGTTGTTGAAGTAATACTTCCAATGTTCATATGCCTGCAAAGTAATGAATATAGAGCAAATGTTCCACCTGGAAACCATATCATTGACTAGTCAAAGCTTATCCCAACATTATCCAAATTCTTGTAAATAAATTAAAAGGAATATGACATAGTGACATATACCTTCACCCTGATCATCTGCTTTTAAAGCAATACAAGCATACTTGACAACTCCAATTAAAGTAAGAGTCCAGAACATGATGCTGTAGATTCCCAAATAGTCATCTTTTGTTGGAGATTTTAATGCCATTGAAGGGTAGACATAAAGTGGAGAAGTCACAAGTCCTCCAAAGACAACTCCTAATGACTTGTAAGCAAGTAATAGAGTGGCCCACTTATTAGTACCCTAAATCAAAACATATAATTAAACAAGTTGTTAGTGCAAACTTTATGAAAGTAAAGTAGAAGTAATGTAAATTCTATAAAGCTCAATATATAGATATGAATTGAGTTCAATTGCACCATGGAAAGACAGATTCAACACCATATTGCACAAAATCACTCTGATTCTAGGGTTTTAATGTACACACAGCAGAAAATTACAGTGATAGGCACTATGAATAACTAAATGCAGCGATGATAAGATCAAACTGAAAGGGAGCTGCTTCCCCCTCTGTATTATCTATGGAACATTTGGAAAAGGGAATTTTTTATACCCTACTTTCGGACTTTATCTTCTCCCAAATCTTCTTACTCAAGAAACAATCATCAATTTCTCAAAGAAGAACAACAAATTTCACTGGAAAGACGATAACAGATAAGAGATTTGAAAAATCAGCTATATGCTAAACGTCCTGATGAGGATGCATAAATCCGATATCAATTTCTACACAATTAGCACGGGAACATGTTTTACATTTCCGATTCATCTAACAGTGAAACTGTTCAAAATTACTACAATAAAAATGAAAAACTGAAACGCGGAAATTTGCGATGAGTATAACTGCAGTTTTCAAAATGCATCCTGAATATAAGAACACGCATCGTATCAATCAAACATGCATTTAAGTTAACCACATCATATTATAGATTACGTGAACGAGCTTCTAAGTTCGTTCGACCGACAACCACATGCAATAATTAGAAGACATAGATTCGATAGAATTCGATAAAAACGTTTAAGTATGTTTGCCAATTCAGACGATTAGAAATACCTGTTGGTTGCAGGAAGAAGATGAACATTGGGCAATATTGAAACGGCTATTGGCGACGGTGATGGTGGCGGCATTATCGTCGACGGCCACCGGAACCTCCCCATTGGAACCCCCTGTGTGATCCATTGAAGAATCCCGAAGGTCGTAGCTTGTTAATCCCCTTACACTGGCATGTGTGATGTGATGTGAGCTCCTTGTTATCGCCTCTGTTACTTTTCGTTTACACAGGTTCTCAATGACCTTCGAGGAAAAGTTGAAGTAGCAAAGTTAAGTACGAGACAAGTTTCGCTCTCATATGTAATATGATGAATCTGAATTACTTAATATGATAATATTTAATTTATCGTTATGCTGTGATTGGATAAGAATTTTTTGAATAAGGAAAAATTATGAATGGTATTAATATATGTTTTTTTAATATTAAATGTAATTCTATAAGTGGTGTTTGTTTTTATAGGTTTGTTCAGTATTTAAGTCAATGAAATAATTATTCGCTAAGAGAATAATTTAAAACTATAATAGTATCGAACTACCGATATAGGAAAAAAGTATTATTGGTTTATATAGTTTCTTTTAGACAAAAATGCAAAAATGGTCCCCGTGGTATGCAAAATTTTGAGGTTTTAGTCAAAACTTCGAGTTTTTTGGATTCATGGTGCTTTTGGACTGGTTTGTATGTGAAAATAATCCCTCTGAAAATTGAAATGAATATGATACCCTTGTGGTATTTATTTTTCATTTTTATTTTATTTTTTTAAATTTAATATTTATTGTAACAATTAAAAAAATAATAGAGGACCCACATCTCTCTCTCTCTCTCTCTCTCTCTCTCTCTCTCTCTCTCTCTCTCTCTCTCTCTCTCTCTCTCTCTCTCCTTTTCGTTCTCAACTTATTCATCTATAAAGAAATCAAGCTTTTTTTTTGCACTTGAATAACAGGAACCGACATTGAAACCATTGTTATTAGGGTTTAAAATCGATGCACCCTTGAAGAACAATCGTACAAACACACATCTGCTTATATTATAAAATTTCACTCAGATACAACCAATGAAAATAAGAAGAAATAGATAAAGAACAAGCAAGGCTAATTCTCCAAAATCTGAATATGGAAAAAAGAGCAATTAACCCTGGTCAAAATTAGACCGCAAAAATTAATCGGGATATGAACCCTAGACTTCAAGGAATTAACCATTTGTAACCAAACACAAACATGAGAATTCAACTTAGATCACCCAAACACACAGATTACTAAGTAAACAGTCTTACACTCTTCAAAATCATACAACGCGAAAAGAAACCTGAAGCCTGAAGTTGTTGTCGATGGAGAAGGAAAGACGATCAATAAAGATCCTTGTGAAATTGATTTTGGCTAAATATCCAAGAACAGAATGAGAATTCGACAATGTTGGATCAATAATCAAGCGCAATGCTTGGTGTGCCGGTGAAACAACCAAGCCACAACAAAATCGTTGTGATAGACAATCGAAGTTAGGGCTCCAATGTCAATTATCCAAATCAGTGGGGAATCCTCCATACCCCTGTTCTTTTTCAGAACGAACCAATAACTCACACACTTGTTTCTTTTTCAGCAACAGTGGAGGGTAACATTGGACGGCTTCTTGATGGATGCTTTCTTTATGGGATGGGAAGAAAGGTGAAGATCGAAGAAGAGAGGAGGTCGTTGCTAAGGCGACTTGTCAAAGCAGGGGGTGTTTGGTTGGGATTAACCGATGAAGGTGAGGCTGGTGAAGGAGGAAACAGTAGGGTGGAGCTCTCATGGAGATTTTAGGAGTATGTTTCTTATGATTCAAAATATGAGGAAACGAACAAACCAAAAAATTGGAAGGGTGAACAACAAACCCATAAAAGAGAGAGAGAGAGAGAGAAAGAGAGAGGTGGGACCTTAATTATTATTTTTAATTGTTAAAATAAATAAATAAATTTTAATTAAAAAAATGAAAAATAAATACCACAAGGGTATTATAGTCATTTCGATTTTCGGAGGGACTATTTTCACATACAAATCACTCCAAAAGGACCATGAATCCAAAAAACTCAAGGTTTGGACTAAAACCCCAAAATTTTGCATACCACAGGGACCATTTTTGCAATTTTGTCTTTCTTTTATTCAAAAGAATATCAAAAGATAATTTAATTTTAAACAACTGAGGTAATTTAGTTAAATTTAAAAAAAAAAAACACACACACACACACACATATATATATATATATATATATATATATATATATATATATATATATATATATATATATATATATATATATATATATATATATATATATATATATATATGCGTTTTTTAGGAAACTTAAAAAAAGAAAAAAGAATGTCATAATTAAGTGCATGATTGGATACACTATCGATACTTTTTTAAAAAGTCAACCAATAACTAACTGCATATAATCAGTTTTTTCGAAAAACAATGCAATTTCAGCCAATAAAAATATTTAAAAAATTAATTAGAATGTCCATATTGCAATATGAGTGTCTTTTTAACCAACCTCATAATTATTGTTATATGTCATCGTATATAACCTTTTCATTTTATCTTCTTACATAAATACTTAGTTTTTTTTTAGCTATAGTGAGCCTAAGATAATATAATACTAATATATTATAAGACTGGATGGTATAAGAGAGATGTTTCCCTCACTTTTTGTGGGTCATACCATCCTTTTCCTTAACTAAAATCCAAGGAATGGATGATAGGCTCCCCTCACTACTTTTTCATTTATTTTTAAAATATATTTCATACATATATTATATTCATTTTGTAGGAATTAAAAAACCATGAATTTTGATATATATTTTTATATTTTTTTAATAGATATATAATTTTATATATATTAAAAAAAAAACAAAAAAAAACTATCCAATAGCATGAAAAAAGAGAGTGCAACACCCTTTCCCCCACCTCTTTCCCGCGGGTTGTTTCCCTCACCCAAGGAATGGTGTTTCTGTAACAACCCGAAGTTTTCCATCGTCGAAAACTTGTTCTACCCGTGAGACTTCGCCGTCAATTGATTCGTTTCGTTCTCGCTTTGGGTTAATTAATTAAATTTGTATGTTATTTAAATTGAATGAGTGTCCAAACCTCTTGGAACTCATGAAATTAACCCAAAAAGTGTTCATTTCAAAAAGATAGAAACATTCCCGCCGGGTGACGGTAACTTAATCGGGTGCGACCTAAAGCCCCGTTTAATGTCGGTATCGGGTAAAATTCCACCGTGTCCAAGTTTTGGGAACTATATAAACGTGTTAAACCTTTCATTTGAAGCTTTTTCCTTCTCTCTCTACTCTCTCCCTAACCTCTCTCCTAAATCCAAGTTTAAAGGTCCAAATCATCAATTTTAAGCTCCAAATCTTTGAGGTACTTCCCTTAGCTTGTTATGTAGCATTCCTAGCCTTCAAATTCGAGTTCAAAGCATGAAATATGACCATAATCATGATTTTACGGCCATGGAACCATCCTAGGCCGTAAACTCATATATCATGGGTTTTGGAGCTCAAAACCCCTTCCTAAGCACAATTGGACCTTAGATATGGCTAGATGGCTTTATGAATTGGACTTGTAACATTTTAAACTTGAATTTTGAGTCATTTGAAGGAGTTTACGGCCAAGGATCATTCTTGGGCCGTAAACTCATATATCTAGGGTTTTCATGTCCTTAAACCCTCCCAAATCACTCATATGCCTTAGTTATGAATTATAGAACATAGATCTTTGCATTTGGACACTTGAAACACAATTTTTGGGGGACTAACATGAGTTTACGGCCAAGGCTTTTGCTTGGGCCGTAAACTCCATGAAACATGGTGCAAATCCAACTCTAGGGTGTTTGAAAGCCATCCAACACCACCAAAAGCCTTGGAATAAATCAAAGGACCAACCAAAAATAGTTTTAAGGCTTTACAAACAACAAAACCCCAAATTTTAGAGTTTACGGCCATAGAACATGTCTCATGGCCGTAAACTCATAAAAAGGTGTCAAATGGTACCTTAAACTCATTTCTAGGCTTGTGGGAATTTTTAGAATCACATGTGATTGATTTTAACACCTTAAAAACACTAAATCTTGGAGATTTGAGAGTTTACAGTCAAAGACCCCATGCCTAGGCCGTAAACTCCCTTATGTATTGTAAATGATGATTTTAATTCAATCCAATCCTTAAGAAAAATTAATCCAAGCATTTCCAAGTGTCCATACCCATTTATGACCTAAATTTGCACCATAAACCACCCACCATGAGTTTACGGCCGTAAACTCATGGGGAATGGGTGTTTTAGACCAAAAACTCTTATATAAGTTTATTCATGGGGAGTAAACTCAAGTCCCAAGTCCCTCGCTTCAATTCCCGTCCTTAAACGCCACCCGGGTCCCTCCAAACACTTGTATCGGAGTGTTTTCGTGACTTGTAGCAATTGTCCCTATCCAACAATCAATCTAAGTCCTAATTAGATACAAATGTGTATATTTACATCATAATTAGGAACCTCGCGTGTTTACGAGTCCCAGACCAACACTTAGCATCCGAATTCGCCACATTTCTCGTCCGGTGAGTTCATACCCCTACCCTTTTTCAACTGTTTTCACTGTTTTCAGGGGGAATACAAGCAAAAGTACAAGGAAATCTTGTACTCAAACTCATTGTTTTCAGTTAAATCGTTTTCATCCTGTATGTTCTAATATCAATAACTGTGTTTATCAAATAGTTCGAATTACGAATTTAGCTTTCAAACGAATCATAGATATCTCGATGAAATGCTCTAATCTAAACTATGTTTCATAAACTACGAATAACTTACTAATTTCCAATGATAACTAATTACGAAAATGAAAACGAATACGAAGCTATAACTAGGAATAGAACGAATAAAGAATCGATAACTAGAAACAGAACGGATAACACATCTATAACTAGGAACATAATGGATAACGAAACAATAATTAGGAATAGAACGAATACGAATGCGAATATGACTGCGAATACGAATACGAATACGACTGCAAATAGTATTAGGAGTAGGATTAGGGATAGGAATACGACTACGAATACGAATACGACTGCGAATACGAATACGAATACGAATAGTATTAGGGGTAGGATTAAGGATAGGAATGCGACTACGAATACGAATACGAATACGAATACAACTACGAATATGAATGTGAATACGAAAATTAATAGGAGTAAGAATAGAGAAACGAATACAGTAACGAATACGAATACGAGGACGAATAAGTACGCGAATATGTTTAAGAATAAGAATACTGAACATAACCGTAACCAGTAAGGACACACACACACACACAGTTAGGAAAACATGGGGTTTTCCTAGGGAAATCAAAACATTACCTAATCACTTGTATACATCTTTTACATCTTTAACTTTGTTTACATTAGAAACCAACATGCAGGAAAGCATGGGGCTTTCCTGGGTAACACTTATATAACTAGAAAGAGTAACGAACTGAATAACATTAGATCTCTTAAAACTAGTAATATACAATCAGGAAAGTATGGGACTTTCCTGGGATCATAGTTAATCAACTAGAACCGTGTAACCTATCAACTAACCAACTATCTCTTTTAAGAAAATATGGGATTTTCTTGGATAACAACTTTTCGGTAAACTAAAGGAAACTCGTACATTTTCACAAAGCAAACATCTTATGAACTCACCAGCTTTATGCTGATTTTCAAACTGCTTGTATTCTCAGGTCAACATTAGACAGGTACCTAGAAAATCTTTTGGAGAAGACAGAGCATACAGAAGACTCGTCTCTACTGTTGTTCATATATACTATGTATTACGAATGTACAACTTTACTTTTGAACAAATGTAAATTTTGATATGTAATGTAATGGTTGTTTACTTTGCTTACTATGTACATTGGATTTGATACTCAACTTGGTAGTCCACCCCGGAGACGTTTCCGCCTTCGGTTTTCGGGGTGTGACAGATTGGTATCAAAGCCCTTGTTTATAGTGAATGGATTATACCAAATCGTACATGGTATAAAACTATAAACACTAAAGGGCCTAAATGCTCTGAACTAAAAGTATACCCCAAATATAAGTATTTTCAAAAGTGTACAAGTATACCCGACAGTCGAAAATCCGTAACTACAAGTAGAACAAAACATAAGTAAATGGGTGTTGTACTCTGCAGTTAAACCTGGGCAGTTATGTAGTCGTGTCTAGTATCAATATAGCCTGGCCAACTATATTCATGCAAGACACGGCCAACATGTGCTTGGGAGTGACTGTGGTACGCAGCATGCCTAAGATTTACCCAATACCCAAACAATGAGCCGTCGCTGCAGCGAATCATGAAATACTATGGGAGTATTTCTCGAGCCAAATCCGTTATAGAATTTCTCATCCTAGCGTTACTCCTTAATCATTTCTTTAGCGATAATTTATCTGTTTGATAAATCCTTCCTGCTTTATCGCTTAATAGAATTCTATGTATGCCATAAAGAGTGATGTGTGTAAATTCAACTAGTTTTATCCCTACTTTTTATTAATAAATTGAGCACACAAAGGCAGTGAACCTGTCTTTAAGTGGTATAGATTGATAAGTAAGGTATCGAACTCAGGGAACGACAATTAAACTAATAGCTAATTTTCACTAAAACAAATAATAAAAGTAAAGGGTTTTTCTCTAGTTTTGAAAGACTAGAAACTTAGACAAACTAAATTAACTAATTAACTAAAGCAACAACTATTCACCAAATTTGATAAAGATGTTTCTATTTAGGTTCAACCAATTCACTCCTATGGTTATTTAAGTTAAGGTAGATTAATTGCTATTGGTTACCAATGATAATAGTTAGGTTCATATTCATTACTCCTAACCCTTAGACAATTAACTAATTTAAGCGTTGATCAAGTATTTAAACTAATTAATTCCCTAGATTAATTATTTGGATTAAATAAGATTTGTAATGGTTAATTAAGTTATCAATTCAATTAACCTCTTGTTGATGGTTTCTCAAACAAGCTCACACATTAATCTTCCTATTTTCTTATTAATCTTAGTTTCATACTCATTACTTCCAAGCATACGTTTTAGCATTCACATAGACATATGAGGTTAAAAATTAAGTGATGTTCATGCAACCTAATTGCCTTCCAATTAACAGAAAATAGTAGTGATTAATACATAAGGTTCTTTAACAAACTTGATTTAATAAATCACCAATAGACAATTAAGCACGAATTAATAATTAAACCATAGGAGTTCTTTGGTATTCCCCAAACAGAAACAAAAACGAGTTTTAGCTCATAGTTGCAGTAGAAACAAACACAAAAACAAAGTTTATGAAAGCAAACATGTTTAATTCCTAAGTCTAAGTGGTAGAATTAACTTAATTGCTTGAATTCTTCCAACTCTTGAAGCTTAGGGTTCCTTAGCGCCTTCTGAACCTTTTAGTCGCAGCTGATCCTTCAAAAATCGCCAGGAATAATGTTCCATGGGATAAGGATTCGTCTTTTAAAGATATCCCAAAACAGAGGGTACTCGGCGAGTAGCAGAATCAACTCGCCGAGTAGGTCCATACTTATCCGTCTTGAATTAGCAATCGTATTTATCTTCTGGCATATCGTCGTGTACTCGCCGAGTAGGGTCGATCTACTCGCCGAGTAGGTCCTTCTTTCACTCTTTAATCTTCACTTGCTTTCCCTTTTCTCCTTTTCGCCTCCAAGCATATCTTTTGGACTGAAAACACAATTCAAAGCATTTTAAGTACCTTTTGTCCACATTATTCTCATAATTAACCAAAAATAACTAAGAATATATGTTAAATAATTAACTAATTATGCACATATCAAAATACCCCACACTTGACTTTTGCTTGCCCCCAAGCAAAACTAAATTTTAAACACATTAAAATCACATTAATAACTCCAATCCAACCCAGCCATTATACCAAGACCGCAACGCATGCATTTGTGTCTAAAATTCCTAAAAACCCCCCATACTTCAAATACTCACAATCCTCATAAACATTCGCCCACTCACCCCGAACTATGCTCATTTTATGCAACCCTCCGAATCCATCCTCAGAAAATCTCTTTACCCTCAAGGTATTTTTAATTGAGCAACCCAAGCATACATATTCTAGAATTACAACTTTTCGATACCACTATAGAATTCTTTGAATTCTTCACTTTCTTGATAATTTGATCTTGGATATCTTTGAATTCACCAACTTGTATTGACTTTTGGTATCTTCAACTTTTTGGATTTCTTGGAATTTTGATCTTCAGATCTTCACTTCATTTGCTCCAAAATTCCTATAACTTTTCTAGCAATTCTTTTTTTTTTCTTTCTTTTTTTCATGTATTTCTCAATTTTTTTTTCACTCAAATCCCTACATGCTTAAGCAGGGGCGCTCAATCTCAACCTTTATTGGCTAATGATAAAAACTTTCCTGGATACATTTCAGGTTTAGGCTGCTAAACATATTGCATCCCTCAGGCTGAGCAAGGTCGTGTTTTTGTCTCATGATTTCACTGAAATAAGAAAGCCACAAATGCACTAGAACGTATATAGGCTCAACTAAACATTTGGGTTCTCATGCAATTATTAACACAATTCTAATATGGAATCCTAATTTTTACCAAAATTTTCTAATTTAAGACCTAAGCATTTTTGGTATGCAAAAAATTTTAAAAATTAGCCTAAATTAAGATTCTAAGTGTTCTAAGATGTGACTAACCCCCTACCCCACACTTATTTTATGCAATGCCCTCATTGCATATTATAACAACTAAAAAAAATGCAAGTAGAGAGAAAGTTGGAACAAACTCCCCTGGGGTAGCAGTCGCTAGGTTGACACTCTCTTCTTCAACTCCTTCTTCTAGTGACTTTAACCATGGGAACAGCTCATCCATGGCACGGGTGTCATACGTCTCGTGTGGTTGATAGCTCGAAAACTCCAAGGAAAAAGGGTTGTTGCACAATCCTCAGTAGTAATTCATAAAGAATGTATGAATGGCGCAGAAAAAAGTAGCCAGAACAAATCAGAAAGTCCTCCTGCAGCAGGCTACTCGGCGAGTAGGCGATCAAACTCGGCGAGTAGAACTCGTTGGCAAAGTAGTTCGTGCAGAAGCAGATGTACTCGCCGAGTAGTATTAGTGCACTCGGCGAGTAGAGCGTATAGTTCCAGAATTTTTTTTTGAACCGCTGTCTCTCTTTACTCTAGTGTTGACATGTAAATATAAATGTACTCTCCAGTAAACTTCCTAAGCAGTAACACTTCAATAAACTCTCGATTCGTACGGACTCGATCCTAGGAACAAGACTCCATAAGCACTCATAAAGATTCTCATTCCTCTCTTGACCATTCCTAAATAGCATGCTTCCTAGCTTCAATACCTGAAAAGAAAACTAAAAGTAACACTAATATTCCAACCACATAGCCAAATTCAACATGTACACAATTGTCTTAAAACAAACATCATAATCAAACAAAACAAAAGCAAATAAAATCTTCATTCCTCCTCTTCCATCCCGGCTCCTCCAGCTCCACTACCTCCTTCTCCACCCCTTCTTTGCATCCTTTCGTCCCAATCCATAATGTAAGGATAGTCGGGTCCCGGTTGCGGGGCAATATGCATTTGTTGGAAAAGATAGTCGAAGGATTGATTGGTGTAATTAACCCCTCGCCCTATATCATCCAAGTAGCGTCGATACTCCACTTGGTTCCATCCCTCGTTATCCTCCACCGGAATAACTGGTGGGTCTTCTCATACCCGCTCGTTTCTCGGCCTAACCCGCCTTCCCGGCTCCTCGGGGACCGCCAGCTCATCCTCATTCGGGATAGTAAAAGAATCACCAAATTTTTCCACTATCCGAGCCCTCCTATAAAGTGCAGTGTTGAACGGAGGAGGGTGGATAATCGTTAGCATTTGAGCTTGCGGCAATTCCAAGATCCCAAATGATCTCGCAAGCCGAGTAATGAACATGCCCCCATTGATCTTCGAGTTTATTTTCTCCTTAACCGCTCCCTCCGCAAAAAAATTAGCAATGCAATATGGAAGGTTGCAGAAGACATCGGGAGTGATAATACTCCACAAGTAAAAGATATCAAGGGTGGGCACTTTATCCCCATCCTTCCGCATGTTGATCGTGCTTGCAACGAACCGGTGAATGAGTCGATGGATTGGAGAACGGATATGACCTTCTTGAGCAGTGGAAGGTATGTAGACCCGGTTAGCAATTGTACTCCACCATGTCGACGCCACCACCCCCTCGGGAAGTTCTTTGTGGGTATTCTCCAAGAAGGCTTCAAAGTATTCCGTCATCGACATGTCTTGATCGTAGATACCCAACCGCCAAGAGAACTCAACCATGCTGCATTGTCGCAGCTCTCCTCCCAAAGAAAACGAGATCGTGTTTGGATTGTAATACTCACTACCACCTCGGAATGAAATGGTAGCAAAGAATTCCCAACACAACTCCGCGTAGACTGGCTCTTGGATTTTAAACAATTGCAACCAACCATCACAAGTGATGTTGGCATAACCCAAGTTACAATCTTTCACCAAATATGGAGTAAGTTCCTCTTCCAAGCCGACATTGCCCATCCATCCCCAATCCACTGCAGTGGGCAGGTGGATTTCTTTCTGTCGCAACGCTTCCAACCTGTTTAGGGCTCGAGTTTTGGAGGATTTGGAGGTGATTTGTTGAAAGGCTAACCATGGCATATCACCATGGCCTCCTCCACGTGATGACTGTCCTCTCCTTTCCATGCTATCTGCATAAACATACTAAAAACACAGCAACAAACAACACCCCATAATTAAAAACAGGAAAATTTTTTAACTTTTTGGGACCTACTCGCCGAGTACACGAACATACTCGCCGAGTAGTATGAACATTCTGAAAGATCGAGATCGGATCTGTGTAATCTGTGTAATAGTCCAATTTGTTCATAGGCTTTTGTTGTAATTGTGTATCTAACCATAGATCTTGAAGAAATTACTCCAAATAACCTCTAATTCATGAGTAAATCAAAGCCCTAAAAATTGGGAAAAACTCCCCAAATCCAAAATCATACCAAATATGGGGAGATATGTGATAAAGATTGGACCTTTCATAAAATTAAAGGGTAAAAATGTTACCTTGTTGCTTGAATGAAGAGAAAGAAGAAGAAAATTGAAGATATCTTGAAGAACCCTTGAGATGCGGCTGAGAGGATATGCTCGGCGAGTGTGGAGATGAAATGATGAACAATAATAATTTTTACAGGTTTTAATTTACTGGGTTTGAACCGGCTACTCGCCGAGTAGAATGGATCTACTCGCCGAGTAGACACGCGTGTTATGGACTTTTGGCTGTAAGCGAACATTTACTCGCCGAGTATAGTCGATATACTCGCCGAGTAGATGTCTCAGGTTGAAAAAAAATTTAAATTTGCCAATTTTACTATATGAATTCCTTTGTTTAGCCTTTCCACCCCACACTTTCAGTAGAGCTTGTCCTCAAGCACTTAGAGAAGTAGAATAAATGAAGAAGAATAAAAAAAAAAACAAAAAAAACAATATGAAAAATAAAGAAAAGGAAAGAAAATGCAAACGTGAAACTCGGGTTGCCTCCCGAGAAGCGCTTCTTTTGATGGAGTCATTAGCTGGACTTCGCCCCGTCTACGTGTTTGCGATTCCGCACAGTAGCAGCTCCTCCAATCCTTCATTGCGGGGGACTCCTTCTTCATATTTCTTCACTCTATGACCATTGACTTTAAATGGTGTGCCATCTCTTGAGATCAATTCTATAGCCCCGTGAGGAAACACCGTCTTGACCAAAAAGGGACCATCCCACCTTGATTTGAGTTTGCCCGAGAAAAGTTTTAATCGGGAATTGAAAAGTAGTACTTTTTGGCCTTCATGGATGTCTTTGCTTTTGATTCTTTTGTCATGCCATCTCTTGGTCTTTTCTTTATAGAGCCACGAACTAGAATAAGCCTCATTTCGGAGTTCTTCAAGGGCATTCATTTGCATTAGACGGTTGGTCTTCAATTCTTCCATGTCAAAGTTGCACCTCTTTAACGCCCAGTATGCCTTATGCTCGATTTCAACCGGTAAATGGCATTGCTTTCCATAAACTAACCTATATGGTGTAGTACCAATAGGTGTTTTGAAAGCGGTACGAAATGCCTATAGCGCGTCATCCAATTTATCCGACCATTCCTTGCGGTTGCTTCCCACCGATTTCTCTAAAATACGCTTCAAGGCTCGATTGGTCACTTCCGTTTGTCCACTCGTTTGCGGGTGGTATGACGTGGAGAACTTATGGGTCACCCCATATTTTTTGAGCACCTTTTCCAATTGATCATTGGCAAAGTGTGTGCCACGATCACTAATTAGGGCCTTCGGAACACCAAACCGGGATAATAGTTTTTTTAAGAATCGTACCACTACCCGTCCGTCATTTGTAGGTAAAGCCTGCACCTCCGCCAATTTTGAAACATAATCTACCGCCACTAGGATGTACTTGTTTCCTTTGGATGTGGGAAATGGTCCCATGAAGTCAATGCCCCACACGTCGAACACCTCACACACTTGAATGCTATGTTGTGGCATTTCATTACGAGATGAAATGTTTCCCACCCTTTGACAAGCATCACATTCTTTGACATATTGGGCTGCATCTTTGAAGATTGTAGGCCAATAGAACCCAATGTCAAAGATCTTCTTTGCGGTATAGTGTACTCCATGATGTCCTCCCATGGGCCCGCTATGGCAATGTTCTAGTATTCTTCGACTCTCCTTCCCGAACACACATCTTCTTATAATTCCATCCGCACAGCTTCGAAAGAGGTATGGATCGTCCCAAAAGTAATATTTGATCTCCGCAAAGAATTTCTTCTTTTGCTGACTAGTATAATAGTTAGCTATGTCTGCGAACCATGGCTCCTCTCCCACGGACACCAAAATGTATTCATCCGGAAAGTCGTCTCCATCCTTATCTTCTTGCAATTTCGGGTTCTCGAGCCTAGATAAATGATCGGCCGCTACGTTCTCCATTCCTTTCTTATCTCGTATCTCTATATCGAATTCTTGAAGAAGCAGCACCCATCGTATTAGTCTTGGCTTGGCATCCTGTTTGGAAAACAAATACTTGATAGCCGAGTGGTCAGTAAAAACAGTGGTTTTAGATAAAACCAAGTAAGGGCGAAACTTGTCATAAGCATAAACTACGGCTAACAATTCTTTTTCAGTAGTAGTATAATTCTCTTGGGCAGGATTTAAGGTCTTGCTTGCATAATAGATGGGTTGAAAGTGCTTATCATACCTTTGTCCAAGGACCGCTCCTAGTGCATAGTCACTAGCATCACACATGATCTCGAAGGGTAAGTTCCAATTTGGTGCTATAATGATCGGGGCATTAGTTAATTTTTCCTTTAGAAAGTCAAATGCCTCTAAACACTCTTTAGTAAAATTAAAGGGTGCATCTTTTAGTAATAATTGTGTTAGAGGTTTCGTGATTTTGGAAAAATCTTTTATAAAACGCCGGTAAAAACCTGCGTGTCCCAAAAAACTTCTAATGCCCTTCACATTAGTTGGTGGGGGTAATTTGGCAATGGTGTCTATCTTTGCCCGATCCACCTCAATTCCCTTTTTAGAGACTTTATGTCCCAAAACTATACCCTCCTTGACCATGAAGTGACACTTTTCCCAATTTAGGACCAAGTCGGTTTTCTCACATCTAGCAAGCATTAAGTCAAGATTTGTGAGGCAGTCATTGAAAGAAGATCCGAATACAAAAAAGTCATCCATAAAGACCTCCATGAATTTTCCACCATATCATGGAATATGGCGGTCATGCACCTTTGAAATGTCGCAGGTGCATTGCATAGTCCAAATGGCATGCGTCTATAGGCGAAAGTCCCACTGGGGCATGTAAAGGTGGTCTTTTCTTGGTCCATTGGGTCTATGGGTATTTGGAAATACCCTGAAAACCCATCTAAAAAGCAATAGTAGCTATGGCCCGATAGTCTCTCTAACATTTGATCTATGAAAGGAAGGGGAAAATGGTCTTTGCGAGTGGCATCGTTTAGCTTTCAATAATCGATGCACACTCGCCAACCGGTTATCGTTCGCGTTGGAATTAACTCGTTCTTTTCATTGGTAATGACCGTCATTCCTCCCTTCTTGGGCACAACTTGGACCGGACTCACCCATTGACTATCGGAGATGGAGTAGATGATTCCTGCATCCAAAAGCTTGACCAACTCCTTCTTGATGACTTCTTGCATGTTCGGGTTTAAGCGTCTTTGATGTTGCACCACCGGCCTTGCTCCTTCTTCTAAATTGATTTTGTGAGAGCAGTAGGATGGGCTTATTCCCTTGATGTCGGAGATGCTCCATGCGATGGCTCTTTTCCTTTTCTTCAACACGCGCACAAGTTCCTCCTTTTCCGTCTTGGATAGGTCCGAGGCTATGATCACCGGCTTCTGATTTCCTTCTTCCAGAAAGGCATACTCCAGATGGTCAGGTAGTGTTTTGAGCTCTAATTTGTTGTGCATAGTGACGGACTCGCCGAGTGCAGGTTTGGTACTCGGCGAGTTGGTGGCGGCATTCACGACTTCTGGCTTTTCTTCAGATGTACTCGGCGAGTAGATCGGGTCTACTCGGCGAGTAGGGCTTTCAGCTTGGTTCTTTATTTCTTCATACTCCGCTTCTTCCAACAGTCTTTCAATCTCTAATAAGTCCTTTTCTGGATCAAATACTTCTTCCAAAGCTGCAAACTTGCTGGAATCTTCAGGTATGTCTTCTTCCAATAATTCATCAAGCATGTCGATTGAGAAAGCCGTGTCATCACTACTCCTTGAGTACTTCATGGCTTGGTCTACCTCAAATGTCACTGAATCGTCCCCAACTCGCAATGTGAGCTTAGAATGATGAAATCAGCCGGGAAGACAAATTTGTCTACTTTCACTAGCAAATCTTCACAAATGCCTCTTGGGAAAGTAACAGTCTTGTTTGCCAAATGAATTGCCATTCGAATTGGCCTTGGCTCCGGGAGGTCCAGCTTCTTAAAGAACGAGTATGGCATAAGGTTCACACTTGCTCCAGAATCAGCTAAGGCATGAATTGCAGCCAAGTTGCCAAATTGGCAAGGCAAAGTTAAGCTCCCCGGATCACCCTTCTTCTTTGGTAATTTGTTTAGCATTGCGGCGGAGCAATTCTCATTAAGTACTACCTTCTGCACTTCCTCCATCTTTCTTCTGTTAATGAGGAGTTCCTTAAGGAACTTTGCATACTTGGGCATTTGCATGACGGCTTCAATGAAAGGAATATTGATTTGAAGAGTTTTAATGTGATCTAGAAACTTCTGATATTCCTCTTCCTGCTTCTCTTTCTTGGCTCGGGCTGGGTATGGCATTGGAGGCTGGTATGGTTTCAAGGGTGGCTGTTCATTTGTTTTAGCAGAGGTACTCACCGAGTCCATCGGTCCTACTCGGCGAGTAGGACTCTCAGATTGTGAGTGTTGGTTTTCGACTTGCTCTTCCGTTCCTTCCTTCTGTGATTCCTTGGTTGCTTCAGTTCGAATGGGGGCCAGGGGAGTAATAATCTTCCCACTTCTTGTGGTAACAATATTTACTTGTGCGCCTCGTGGGTTGTTCTCGGTTTTACTAGGAAGCTCACCCTGTGACCTTTGGTTTAGTTGTTGAGCAAGTTGCCCAAGCTGCGTTTCTATGTTGTGGATGGATGCTTGCTGGTTCCTGAGCATTGTTCTTGTTTCTTGGATAGCAGCATCGTGGTCACTATGTCTTTTCTCGAAAGCGGCCACAAATTTAGTTAGCATTTCCTCCAAGCTTGGCTTCTTCTCTTGCACCGGCTCCTCCTTTTGGTAAAAGCCTCTCCCTTTTTGTCTGTACTTCTCCTCCTTGGCCTTCTTGTACTCTTCGTAAGGCAGCCACTCCTTCTTTTGTTTGCGCCATTCCTCATCATACCGGTCACCGCTCGAATAACATACTTGTGCCTTTTTGTTGCCGTTCTCATCCAAATCGCAATCTCTAGTGAGGTGAGGTCCATTGCAATTTTCGCAACCCACCCGTATGGCATGGATAGTTTGATCCATTTTGTCCATTCTCCTATCCATGGTTTTTAACATGGCCATGACCACGGATAGATCTTCAGTAGCAGCGTATGCGGCTCCCCTCGTGACATCATTCCTGGGGTTGTGGTATTCTCTAGAGTGTTTAGAGAATTCTTCAATCAATTCTTTAATCACCGGGGGTGGCTTCTTTGTAAGTGGGCCTTGTGAGTCTAGCAACTGCCGGGTCGTGACATTGACTCCATCATAAAAGATGGAAACTTCTTGCTGGCTGTTTAGATCATGGTGTGGGCAATTTCGTAGCAGACTTTTGTACCTCTCCCATGCTTCATATAATGACTCTCCAGCTTGTGGTTCAAAGTTTGCAATGGCCTTCTTGAGTTTGGCTATCTTGGATGGTGGGCAAAAGTGATCAATAAATTCTTCCTTCATTTTGGCCCAAGTAGTGACTGACCCGAGGGGGAGTGATTTGAGCCAGTCTTTAGCAGCACCCTTGAAGGTTACCGGAAGCATCCGAAGTAGTTGAGTTTCGTGGGTTACATTTGGAATGTTGAAGTAATCAGCAACATCATTTACTTCATCCAAATGTTTGTAGGCATCTTCATGATCCTTCCCATAGAAAGGTATTTCCTTGAGTGAAGCTAGGATATGACCTTTTAGCTCGAAGGTGGCAGTTGCGGGTTGCACAAGTCCCAGGCCATGGTCGTCGCACATCCTCTTCTTCCATTCTCTCATGGGAATTTCATCAATGTTAGCCATAGTGAATGCTAACTCTTCCTCCGATTCGGTTTCTTGTTCGTACGTTGCCTCCTCTTCTTCCTCGGTTTCGTATCCAATATCTTCTTGAATTGGCTCCTCAATTATCAAGGAAGCGCTAGAAACTCCTGATTTGTTGCTCTTCTTTTTCCCAAAAACAGTCTTCAAGTTGGACAATGGTGATTTCTTTGGTGTGCTTGAACTCTCCACGTCCTTCCCTTTGTTTCTTTTCAATGCGGATTCGGGATCTTCAAACGGGGGTACCAGTGGTGTGTTTGCTCCTCTGGCCATGAAAGTCCTGAAATTGATCAAATAAAAAGCGTAAAAAGAACAAAAAGATTGTAAACAAATAAAAAAAAATTTGCTAACTAAACTGTTACTCGCCGAGTAGGTGCGAGTGCACTCGGCGAGTATCAGTGATATTTCAAAAAAAATTCTAAGTTTTAACCTAACTAAAACAGATACTAAAACCTAATTACCAGTTACTAAATTGCAATAAATGAACTTTATGCAAGTAAACTCACACAAAGGATCGAAAAAATTAGGAATTAGCTTAATTATTTAGAACCGTTCCCCGACAACGGCGCCAAAAACTTGATGTGTGTAAATTCAACTAGTTTTATCCCTACTTTTTATTAATAATTTGAGCACACAAAGGCAGTGAACCTGTCTTTAAGTGGTATAGATTGATAAGTAAGGTATCGAACTCAGGGAACGGCAATTAAACTAATAGCTAATTTTCACCAAAACAAATAATAAAAGTAAAGGGTTTTTCTCTAGTTTTGCAAGACTAGAAACTTAGACAAACTAAATTAACTAATTAACTAAAGAAACAACTATTCACCAAATTTGATAAAGATGTTTCTATTTAGGTTCAACCAATTCACTCCTATGGTTATTTAAGTTAAGGTAGATTAATTGCTATTGGTTACCAATGATAATAGTTAGGTTCATATTCATTACTCCTAACCCTTAGACAATTAACTAATTTAAGCGTTGATCAAGTGTTTAAACTAATTAATTCCCTTGATTAATTATTTGGATTAAATAAGATTTGTAATGGTTAATTAAGTTATCAATTCAATTAACCTCTTGTTGATGGTTTCTCAAACAAGCTCACACATTAATCTTCCTATTTTCTTATTAATCTTAGTTTCATACTCATTACTTCCAAGCATACGTTTTAGCATTCACATAGACATATGAGGTTAAAAATTAAGTGATGTTCATGCAACCTAATTGCCTTCCAATTAACAGAAAATAGTAGTGATTAATACATAAGGTTCTTTAACAAACTTGATTTAATAAATCACCAATAGACAATTAAGCACGAATTAATAATTAAACCATAGGAGTTCTTTGGTATTCCCCAAACAGAAACAAAAATGAGTTTTAGCTCATAGTTGCAGTAGAAACAAACACAAAAACAAAGTTTATGAAAGCAAACATGTTTAATTCCTAAGTCTAAGTGGTAGAATTAACTTAATTGCTTGAATTCTTCCAACTCTTGAAGCTTAGGGTTCCTTAGCGCCTTCTGAACCTTTTAGTCGCAGCTGATCCTTCAAAAATCGCCAGGAATAATGTTCCATGGGATAAGGATTCGTCTTTTAAAGATATCCCAAAACAGAGGGTACTCGGCGAGTAGCAGAATCAACTCGCCGAGTAGGTCCATACTTATCCGTCTTGAATTAGCAATCGTATTTATCTTCTGGCATATCGTCGTGTACTCGCCGAGTAGGGTCGATCTACTCGCCGAGTAGGTCCTTCTTTCACTCTTTAATCTTCACTTGCTTTCCCTTTTCTCCTTTTCGCCTCCAAGCATATCTTTTGGACTGAAAACACAATTCAAAGCATTTTAAGTACCTTTTGTCCACATTATTCTCATAATTAACCAAAAATAACTAAGAATATATGTTAAATAATTAACTAATTATGCACATATCAAAGAGATATCCTTTGTATCATATCTCTTGATTCAATTCAGAGGACTTATCATCCTCTCTTCCTGATCTTATTAGATCAAGATGCCTCCAAGAAAGCGACCCAGCTCGCAGAACAACAACAACCCTCCTCAAACACCACCTTCTCTTCAAATCGACCTGGAAACCCTTTAGTCAGTTATAACTGCAGCATTTTCAGCAGCCATGTCGCAAACGAACCCCGGTAGTTCAGGAGGTGGTCCCCAACCTCAAAACCAGGAAAATAGCCAGGGACACCGAAAGGAGTGTTCTGATAGCTTCATTTTATTTACTTATTTTTATAGTTTATTTTAGTACATTTCATTCGCATTTTAGTTAACTTTCATGCATATTTTCCCTTTTGTTATTTTTATGACCATTTCGGGGTACTTTCTAGTTTCTTGAGCATTATTGCAGATTTTCTTGGAAACTAGCGGGGCGGCACTCTTGCGAGGCGATTGGGCTTGAAGGGAATTGGAGATTTCATGATTGATGGCTATGAAGGTGATTCATGGGGTGGACTTGTCAATTGCTTGAAGGCTTGGAAGAATTGAGCTTTAAATTTGAAAGATGCGGGGGAACATTCAAGCGTATGAAAATTATTAATCGGGCGAGTTCACGAGCTTTGGAGGATTTGGAGAGGTCAAATTGGGCTTTAAATGAAGAAAAACTTGAAGAAAATGGGCTAGGAGGTGATTGGATTCGATCTGGGCTAGTGGGATATGCTTTAGAGGCCCAAAATCTCAAAGGAGCCCATGTCAGGTACCACCCGCGCAACCCACCCGCGCAGCAGCACGCGGGTCGCGCAAGGCCCTGCAGGGGCAATTTCGGAAATCCTTCTTTTGAGCTATTTGAGGAAGGTTGGTGCCCATCTTTTGCATGCTCTTGAACCCCCGATTTTTGAAGATTCTCTCTGGAGTTTTGGGGACTTTTGAAGGCCAAGAACCCTTGAAGAACATCATATTTTTACCTCTTGATTCTTGCTTAATGTTTGGTACAAATTTCTCTAACCTTGTTTCTTTGTGTTTAGCCATGCTTGGCTAAACTAATCTTGGTTGACTTTTGTTTAATCCTTTGAACTTTTGTTGAATGTTGAAGAATCCATGAACATGTTCTTGAATCTTTATGGAAATATTTTGTGTTTTAACATCTTATCATTACTTGTATGTTTTAGTTCATGAGTTTAAATGTGTTTGTGGTGATTAGTTGGCTAATTTCTTGATTAAGTAAAGGATCCTCAAATTAGCAAGCAACAAATGATTTTTGTGTTGATTTTACTTCACACAATCATAAAAACATTTCCTCCAACATGGTGGTGAAAGCATTTGACCCCTCTTGGATTTGGTGACTTTTTGGTTCTTAATGCTAGTTGACTTTCACTAATTACATGCTACTTGGAATTAGTGACTTTGACTAAGGAAATTGTTATGAGCTTCTCTAGCCATTTCAACAATTAAGAAAAGTCTAGGTAATCTCAAGCTCCTTGGATTACTATAGCCAAATTGAGGATTTAAAACAAGTATTGCACCATTGAATTCTAATGATATGTTCATCAAAAGTCAAAGTGAGAAAACTTTAAGTCAACCATCTTTCCCTTATTGATTTTACATCAAATTCTTATTTTTGTTGCAATTGTCTATTTAAATCATAGTTAATTCTAGTTAGCATCAAGTATTCAAAACACCAAAACCCCCCATTTTATTTTTATTGTTATTTTACAAGTATTTTTACAAAGAGATTTTTCATAGAGTTAGAAATTGAACCAATCTCCGTGGATTCGATCCCTTTACCACTATACACTATTTTAGTGTGTAACATTTAGGGTTATTATTTGTGTTGGCCTCGACAACCACCAAATTTTTGGCGCCGTTGCCGGGGATTGGTTTATTTTTAATCAATTTGTTTCTCTATGCCTAGATCTCATTGTGCAGGTACTCAAATTTAAATTCCTGAAATTAAAAAAAAAAAAAAAAAAAAAAAAAAAGTATGTTTCGGAGATGAACACTCCTTGCACCGAAGAGCGACTTTCTGAGCTAGCTCAGTTAGTTATGATGATTGAAAGTGACCAAAGTGTGCAGCCCACACCTCTTCTTTGCGATTTTTGTGCCCAAAATGGACATCATTCCGACATGTGTTCATATTTACAAGGAGAATGGGGAGACGTGCAAGAGAAGGGAAGCTACTATTTGTCAAACCAATTGAGTTATGATCAACCTCAACATGATCAATGGTGGGACAACAACCAAGTTTGGGGAAATAACCAATACCAAAACCCATACCAAACTTGGGGAAATAACCAATACCCACCAACTCCACTGTTCCAAGAACCCTATCCTTACCCTCCTCAACAAACTGAAACGCCAAGCATGTCCTTAGAGGACATTGTTAAAAGCATTGCCACTTCTACCCAAATTTTTCAGGAAACAACCCAAGCTAGCCTCAAAAGCTTAGAGCAACAAATAACACAAATTGCTCAATCAATTAGTTTAATGGAAGCTCAAGACAAATTACCATCCGAAAAGAGCCCATCGCATAGTGCATGTTCCATTCCTTTGAATGATGAGAAAATTTTTGATGGCCCAAGAGTGTTATATGAAGAAGAGGAAGAAGAAGTAGAAGTGGAAGAGGTTGTCAAAGAAGAAGAAGAAATTGAAAAAGCTGACAATGAAACTATAGAGGAAGTGATAAGGGTTAATGAAAGAGTGGTTGAGCCGCCCACTACCATTAAGAAACTAACTCCATTGGTAGACCAACCACAAGAGATGGAAGCGATAAATTTGTCGGACTCTTCAAAGGATACGTATCACAAGAAAGAAGACGCCCAACCGGTCACCTACTCAAAAACCATGTCAAAGAAGGAAGAGTTGGTCACCTTAATGAACAAGTACAAGAAAGAATATGGTTGGATGATTGCTATTATCAAAGGTTTGAGTCCGGTATGGTTCTCCCGTAAAAAGAAAGTCAAATACAAGAAAAGAGTCTCAATGGAGGTGTGGAAATTAAAAAATGTCGACACGGGGAAAATTTACAAGGTTAATGGACATCGATTGAAGCCATTCAATGAAGTTTTTGATTCAAATGTCCAAGATGTCGTCCATTTGGACGCCCCAAAGTGTTAAAGTGAAGTTTGGAGGCGTCTCGCCAAAGACGTTAAAGAATGGCATTTTTGGAAAGCATTGTGTTTTTGTGTTTTTAATTTGAATAAATGACATTTGAAGATGCTTTTGGGATTCAAAAGAATTTTTTTTGAAGAAATCAAGAGTTTCTAGGTTTTTGGGGCCTTCCAAAGCGAGAACGGGTGAAAAACGAAGAAAAATGAAGCAAAAATGAAGATCAGGATCAGGGGGTTGCGCGACCCGCGTGCTGTTGCGCGGGTGGGTTGCGCGGCCAGGTGTGATGAAGCGACATTGGCCCAAGACTTAACTGCAAGGTCTGCGCGACCCGCGTGCCACACTGCGCGACCCGCGCACTGTGCTGGGCAATTTGGGCTATTTTTGGCTATTATTTGACCAGGTGTTGACCAAAGGTTTTAATGAGTTGACCTTTTGACTTTTCTTGACCAACATTGACCGAAATTGACCCTTTTTGACCCATAGATTAAAATGTCCAGCTTCTCTTCTTCTTCATTTAATCATGTTGACCTCCCACTCCATTCCTCTCATATAACCTTCCAACACCCACCTCGCTTGAAAATTCAAGATTGGCGGAGTTCTATCGGTCGTAATTTCACGAAACCACCGCCACAGACATTTCCCGCCGTCCGACCCTCCGATTTAGGTCCTTTCCACCCTTTCCTTAAGCATTGAGGACAATGCTTGTTCTTAAGCTTGGGGTGGGGCATTTCCCTTTTTTTTCTTACTCTTTTTCATGCATTTTTAGTTAGGTTGCATAACATATTAGTTTAAGTTAATTTGCATTCATTTTTTTTTATTTTATAAAATTTTAAAAAGATTTTATTTTCTTCTTTTCTACTTTTTCTTTTTGCATAACATTTAGCTTAAGACATTAGCATTCATGCATTTTTGTTGTCTGTTTATTCTCACCTCTCTTGGATGCCATGGAACAGGTTCACAGTTATTGTATCATTATTGGTCCAGGATCTTGTTGCTATCTCACCCATCGAATCGGGACCACTAGCTGCAGTTTGGGATTTCATACTTGGGATCAGATGCTGGTAGCTTAAAGGGGTAAGTGATCATGGTCAGGTAGTTTCATGAAGAATTATGCATACAATACTAACAACTGTAGGATATACTATAGCAATGGGTGTTCTTAGCCTTGCGGTCACTACCGCGGAAAGGATCACACTTGATCATGTTTGAACTGTTAGGATGAAGCATTGGTGCTTGTCCCCGAGTAGAATCCATATCCGGTCTCTTTACATCACCATATCTTTTTGCGATTTTCTTAGAATTTAGAGAGTCTTTTAGTCCACATTTGGACATCTTCATTATCTTTGAAAAACCACAAGTTTGAAAAGGAGCCTACATTACATCTTTATGCTCCACACATGGTCATTTCCACACTTAGGCCATTCGGATTATATCATTACCCTTTCGGTTCCACCTACACACCTTTGGGAACCAAATTTTGAGTCAAAGGGTTTACCTGATAATTAACAAAAAAAAAAAAAAAAAAAAAAAAAAACAAAAAAAAACAAAAAAACAAAAAAAAACAAAAACAAAATGAAGCATGCAAATTTTCAGTTGCAACTATCTTAGATAGGTGGCCGGTTCAATTATTGAACAAATTTCCCAACATCTTGGTCACCCGACGTTTGATATTCATTTGTATAGATCTGTTTTATTGTATATAGATCGAGTTGTTATTTTTTTTCTTTCTCACAAATTGGTGATGTTGGAGAGACTGTCGAGTCGGATACTACGGGAGGTTTGGGCCAACACTAAGTGAACTGATTCCTACAACGGTGCCCGAGCGATTAAACCTAGTTACACATGAGAGAAACCGGCAAACGTGAGATCAGAGTGTACACTTAAAGAAGAGCTCCACCCGAGCCCATCCAGTTGCTTTCTCCCTACTACAGATGTTCTTCATTGTATACATGTTCCATTGAGGCTGCGACTACTCATCCCTCCTTACTCACCTAAAGGAGTTGTCCTGGCTGTGGTTTATGGTTCCATTGTCATCGGATGAAAAAGTTGTGAGATAGCAACGAAATCAATTCTGACCATGTTGACTAACGTCGAACAGGTTCCATGGTTCTATCCATTCTTTTTATTTCTAGGGTAGTTCATCCCAAGTTCATTTAGTCTTGTCTTACTTGAGGACAAGTAAGGTTTAAGCTTGGGGTGATTTGATAGCTTCATTTTATTTACTTATTTTTATAGTTTATTTTAATACATTTCATTCGCATTTTAGTTAACTTTCATGCATATTTTCCCTTTTGTTATTTTTATGACCATTTCGGGGTACTTTCTAGTTTCTTGAGCATTATTGCAGATTTTCTTGGAAACTAGCGGGGCGGCACTCTTGCGAGGCGATTGGGCTTGAAGGGAATTGGAGATTTCATGATTGATGGCTATGAAGGTGATTCATGGGGTGGACTTGTCAATTGCTTGAAGGCTTGGAAGAATTGAGCTTTAAATTTGAAAGATGCGGGGGAACATTCAAGCGTATGAAAATTATTAATCGGGCGAGTTCACGAGCTTTGGAGGATTTGGAGAGGTCAAATTGGGCTTTAAATGAAGAAAAACTTGAAGAAAATGGGCTAGGAGGTGATTGGATTCGATCTGGGCTAGTGGGATATGCTTTAGAGGCCCAAAATCTCAAAGGAGCCCATGTCAGGTACCACCCGCGCAACCCACCCGCGCAGCAGCACGCGGGTCGCGCAAGGCCCTGCAGGGGCAATTTCGGAAATCCTTCTTTTGAGCTATTTGAGGAAGGTTGGTGCCCATCTTTTGCATGCTCTTGAACCCCCGATTTTTGAAGATTCTCTCTGGAGTTTTGGGGACTTTTGAAGGCCAAGAACCCTTGAAGAACATCATATTTTTACCTCTTGATTCTTGCTTAATGTTTGGTACAAATTTCTCTAACCTTGTTTCTTTGTGTTTAGCCATGCTTGGCTAAACTAATCTTGGTTGACTTTTGTTTAATCCTTTGAACTTTTGTTGAATGTTGAAGAATCCATGAACATGTTCTTGAATCTTTATGGAAATATTTTGTGTTTTAACATCTTATCATTACTTGTATGTTTTAGTTCATGAGTTTAAATGTGTTTGTGGTGATTAGTTGGCTAATTTCTTGATTAAGTAAAGGATCCTCAAATTAGCAAGCAACAAATGATTTTTGTGTTGATTTTACTTCACACAATCATAAAAACATTTCCTCCAACATGGTGGTGAAAGCATTTGACCCCTCTTGGATTTGGTGACTTTTTGGTTCTTAATGCTAGTTGACTTTCACTAATTACATGCTACTTGGAATTAGTGACTTTGACTAAGGAAATTGTTATGAGCTTCTCTAGCCATTTCAACAATTAAGAAAAGTCTAGGTAATCTCAAGCTCCTTGGATTACTATAGCCAAATTGAGGATTTAAAACAAGTATTGCACCATTGAATTCTAATGATATGTTCATCAAAAGTCAAAGTGAGAAAACTTTAAGTCAACCATCTTTCCCTTATTGATTTTACATCAAATTCTTATTTTTGTTGCAATTGTCTATTTAAATCATAGTTAATTCTAGTTAGCATCAAGTATTCAAAACACCAAAACCCCCCATTTTATTTTTATTGTTATTTTACAAGTATTTTTACAAAGAGATTTTTCATAGAGTTAGAAATTGAACCAATCTCCGTGGATTCGATCCCTTTACCACTATACACTATTTTAGTGTGTAACATTTAGGGTTATTATTTGTGTTGGCCTCGACAACCACCATGTTCCTATAAAGACTTTATGCATGCGAAACCTACATTCTTCGATGGCACAGGAGGTGTCATTGCTTTAACTAGATGGTTGGAAAGAATCGAATCTATCTTCGAGATCTGTGCTTGTTCAGAATCCGACAAAGTGAAGTTTGCTGCTTGCACTCTCACCAACAAAGCCCTGACTTGGTGCAACAGCCGAGTCAAATCTCTAACTTTACCTGTAGCCAATGCTATGGGTTGGGAAGTTATGAAGGAACTTCTACACGCTGAGTATTGCCCTCGAGGTGAAATCCAGAAATTGGAGCATGAACTTTGGAATCTGAAGATGAAAGGTTCCGATATCGCCACATACACATCCAAATTTGATGACTTAGCACTTCTTTGTCCAGGGATGGTTACCCCTGAAAGTAAAAAGATTGAGAGGTTTATCTGGGGATTAACCCAGCCAACCAAAGGGAACGTCTTAGCTGCGAGGCCGGATACATACGACAGCGCCAAATGCCTAGCGCAAATCTTGATTGACCATAGTGAGGACGTAGAAGAAGCAGCCACCACTCCTGAGCCGACAGAAAGAAGTGGTGAGAAAAGAAAGTACTGGGAGGCAGGGGATAAGTACCATCCTTCCCAGGAGTTCTCAAGGAAACAACAAATGGTGACAGTCCACGCTGCCACTAACCCTGCTGTTGTACCCTTCATCGGTTCCCCAGCTCAGGCACCTATTACCGGATATACCGGTGTTCTCCTGTGGTGTAACCAGTGTAGTTACCACCACTATATCCCTAGTCCCTGTCGTATAAAACTTTTCAAAAATTGTGGCCAAGAGGGTCACCTTGCACGTAATTGTAGAACACCAACAAATCAAGCTCCCGGAGCGGGCATTAATCAGGTCTGTTATGGTTGCGGAAAAGTCGGGCATTATAAGAGAAACTGCCCCAACGCAACAACAGTCGGCAACTCTGGAAGAGTCCTAGCTATAGGACAAGGTGAGACATCCACCGATCCCACAGTTGCCGCAGGTATATTCCTTTTCGACGATCATTTCGCTTGCAATTCTTTTTCAACTCTAACCTAGAAAGATAAATTGTTATCTATTCATTCGAATCTCTCCATAAACGTAGAACTTTTCGAAATCCTCATTAGGATTGATCCCGTAACATACAAAATTCGATTAACCTCGAAATCTAGAAACATTCCTATGGTACTTCACGTCTCGGTCTTTTAGAAACATCTACCCAACGAAACCTAGACGCATCTCGATAGTGAGGGTTCACTGGAACGTCTAGTGGAGACTCAATTCCACGTGGAAGCGTGAAGATCCGAAGCAGTAAACTCAGCCACGATTCTCTTTTCAACTTGCAATTTGAGTCCAAATCTTTGAATTTCGGGATGAAATTCCCTCTAACGGGGGGATAATGTAACAACCCGAAGTTTTCCATCGTCGAAAACTTGTTCTACCCGTGAGACTTCGTCGTCAATTGATTCGTTTCGTTCTTGCTTTGGGTTAATTAATTAAATTTGTATGTTATTTAAATTGAATGAGTGTCCAAACCTCTTGGAACTCATGAAATTAACCCAAAAAGTGTTCATTTCAAAAAGATAGAAACATTCCCGCCGGGTGACGGTAACTTAATCGGGTGCAACCTAAAGCCCCGTTTAATGCCGGTATCGGGTAAAATTCCACCGCGTCCAAGTTTTGGGAACTATATAAACGTGTTAAACCTTTCATTTGAAGCTTTTTCCTTCTCTCTCTACTCTCTCTCTAACCTCTCTCCTAAATCCAAGTTTAAAGGTCCAAATCATCAATTTTAAGCTCCAAATCTTTGAGGTACTTCCCTTAGCTTGTTATGTAGCATTCCTAGCCTTCAAATTCGAGTTCAAAGCATGAAATATGACCATAATCATGAGTTTACGGCCATGGAACCATCCTAGGCCGTAAACTCATATATCATGGGTTTTGGAGCTCAAAAACCCTTCCTAAGCACAATTGGACCTTAGATATGGCTAGATGGCTTTATGAATTGGACTTATAACATTTTAAACTTGAATTTTGAGTCATTTGAATGAGTTTACGGCCAAGAATCATTCTTGGGCCGTAAACTCATATATCTAGGGTTTTCATGTCCTTAAACCCTCCCAAATCACTCATATGCCTTAGTTATGAATTATAGAACATAGATCTTTGCATTTGGACACTTGAAACACAATTTTTGGGGGACTAACATGAGTTTACGGCCAAGGCTTTTGCTTGGGCCGTAAACTCCATGAAACATGGTGCAAATCCAACTCTAGGGTGTTTGAAAGCCATCCAACACCACCAAAAGCCTTGGAATAAATCAAAGGACCAACCAAAAATAGTTTTAAGGCTTTACAAACAACAAAACCCCACATTTTAGAGTTTACGGCCATAGAACATGTCTCATGGCCGTAAACTCATAAAAAGGTGTCAAATGGTACCTTAAACTCATTTCTAGGCTTGTGGGAATTTTTAGAATCACATGTGATTGATTTTAACACCTTAAAAACACTAAATCTTGGAGATTTGAGAGTTTACAGTCAAAGACCCCATGCCTAGGCCGTAAACTCCCTTATGTATTGTAAATGATGATTTTAATTCAATCCAAGCCTTAAGAAAAATTAATCCAAGCATTTCCAAGTGTCCATACCCATTTATGACCTAAATTTGCACCATAAACCACCCACCATGAGTTTACGGCCGTAAACTCATGGGGAATGGGTGTTTTAGACCAAAAACTCTTGTATAAGTTTATTCATGGGGAGTAAACTCAAGTCCCAAGTCCCTCGCTTCAATTCCCGTCCTTAAACGCCACCCGGGTCCCTCCAAACACTTGTATCGGAGTGTTTTCGTGACTTGTAGCAATTGTCCCTATCCAACAATCAATCTAAGTCCTAATTAGATACAAATGTGTATCTTTACATCATAATTAGGAACCTCGCGTGTTTACGAATCCCGAACCAACATTTAGCATCCGAATTCGCCACATTTCTCGTTCGGTGAGTTCATACCCCTACCCTTTTTCAACTGTTTTCACTATTTTCAGGGGGGAATACAAGCAAAAGTACAAGGAAATCTTGTACTCAAACTCATTGTTTTCAGTTAAATCGTTTTCATCCTGTATGTTCTAATATCAATAACTGTGTTTATCAAATAGTTCGAATTACGAATTTAGCTTTCAAACGAATCATAGATATCTCGATGAAATGCTCTAATCTAAATTATGTTTCATAAACTACGAATAACTTACTAATTTCCAATGATAACTAATTACGAAAACGAAAACGAATACGAAGCTATAACTAGGAATAGAACGAATAAAGAATCGATAACTAGAAACAGAACGGATAACACATCTATAACTAGGAACAGAATGGATAACGAAACAATAATTAGGAATAGAACGAATACGAATGCGAATACGACTGCGAATACGAATACGAATACGAATACGAATACGACTGCAAATAGTATTAGGAGTAGGATTAGGGATAGGAATACGACTACGAATACGAATACGACTGCGAATACGAATACGAATACGAATACGAATACGAATACGAATACGAATACGAATAGTATTAGGAGTAGGATTAAGGATAGGAATGCGACTACGAATACGAATACGAATACGAATACAACTACGAATATGAATGCGAATACGAAAATTAATAGGAGTAAGAATAGAGAAACGAATACAGTAACGAATACGAATACGAGGACGAATAAGTACGCGAATATGTTTAAGAATAAGAATACTTAACATAACCATAACCAGTAAGGACACACACACACACAGTCAAAAAAACATGGGGTTTTCCTGGGGAAATCAAAACATTACCTAATCACTTGTATACATCTTTTACATCTTTAACTTTGTTCACATTAGAAACCAACATGCAGGAAAGCATGGGGCTTTCCTGGGTAACACTTATATAACTAGAAAGAGTAACGAACTGAATAACATTAGATCTCTTACAACTAGTAATATACAATCAGGAAAGTATGGGACTTTCCTGGGATCATAGTTAATCAACTAGAACCGTGTAACCTATCAACTAACCAACTATCTCTTTTAAGAAAATATGGGATTTTCTTGGATAACAACTTTTCGGTAAACTAAAGGAAACTCGTACATTTTCACAAAGCAAACATCTTATGAACTCACCAGCTTTATGCTAATTTTCAAACTGCTTGTATTCTCAGGTCAACATTAGACAGGTACCTAGCAAATCTTTTGGAGAAGACGGAGCGTACAGAAGACTCGTCTCTACTTTTGTTCATATATACTATGTATTACGAATGTACAACTTTACTTTTGAACAAATGTAAATTTTGATATGTAATGTAATGGTTGTTTACTTTGCTTACTATGTACATTGGATTTGATACTCAACTTAGTAGTCCACCCCGGAGACGTTTCCGCCTTCGGTTTTCGGGGTGTGACAGTTTCAGAGTGAGGGAAGCTTCCCCCAACCCTTTTCCGCTCCCATTCCGTCCAGGCTAAGATAAAAATAATGGGGTTGAAATTGAAGCCCTTAAATCCGCTGAACACGATGATAAATAGGACTACGCTTGACTTTTTCAATGAAGCTAACAAAAGTAAGTGTTTAATTATTTTTTATTAGGTGAGGTTCAGTCTGGTCCCATCTATCACCTATTATGTAGTATCAAACACATCATGAAATGAGAGAAGACTAACCTGAACAAAATCAAGACGATTAGATGTACTTTCCATTTCTGAACCCAAATCCTCTATAATTTTCTCCTGAAATGGGAAATAAACAACTAAGCTTATTTTTGGTGATCAAATAAAATATCTATCTCTCTATCTATTTATGTCAACTGTGAAGTGTGAAGAAGAAGAAGATCATGATGTCCATGCATAAAGCAGATGTGCACATGTGAAAGGAGTTCGTCATGTATGGTGAGCCCAACAGATCTGATCCTTTCTACACTTGCACTTGGTTCATCTAACTCTTCATCTTGTTGTCTGTTGTAAGAATACATCTATAAGAATTTAGTAAAAATTAAATTATTATTTAATTAAATAAAGATAGATATTAAATGATTTTCATTATATATATATATATATATATATATATATATATATATATATATATATATATATATATATATATATATATATATATATAGGTAAATGGCACAAAAAAACACTCTTTTTACACAAAAATTCGATTTTAACACCGTGTTTTTTTTTTTGTCAATTTTAACACTGTGTTTTCCAATTTGTCACAATTCTGACCACTTGACCGGTTAACCAGGTTGCATGATGACGTGACATGATGACGTGTCAGTTTTGATGACGTGGCATGCTGACACGATATGATGACGTGTCAAAATTGAATTTTTTTTCTCACAAAAAACATGAAGTTTTCATGTTTTTTCGATTTGGACACTAAGTTTAATTTTTTTGTTTCAACTTTCACACTATGTTATTTTGTTCCAAATCGAACATCATTTTTACCAATTTTGTTCAATGTTGACAATTTTCTATTTGAAACCGTATAAATATTTTTTTAATACATTTAAACCATATAAATATGTTTGTTTTTTTCATTTGAAAAACCATAGTTTTGTATAAATAAATTTTTTTTTACACTCAAACCATATTTTTATGTATAAATATGTATTAGTTATATAAAAATTGTATTTTTATATTAAATATGCAAATTTAAAATGTGTTTGGAGGTTTGGAGGTGTGTAGTCGATCAAAATTCGGATATCAAGTTTGCAACCCATCAAATTTTTACATCTTATTAGAAACTTATGGTTAGTTTGATTCTCATGATATAACTAATGCTTTGAATGTAAGAAAAAAAAAACATTGTATTTAAATAAAAATATGGGTTTTAAACGAAAAAATATGTTTATAGGGTTTAAAATGTAATAAAAAAAATATATTTATACGGTTTCAAATGGAAAATAGACAAAATTGAACAAATTTTGATAAATAATGTTTGATAGGAACAAAAAAAACATAGTGTCCAAATCAAAAAAAAAGTGAAAACTTCGTGTTTTTTGTGGAAAAAAAAATCAATTTTGACACGTCAGCATATCATGTCAGCATGCCACGTCATCATACCACATCAGCATGTAACCTGGTTAACCGGTCAAGGATCAGAATTGTAACAAATTGGAAAACACAGTGTCAAAACGACCCGAATATCATGACATAAATATTTTGAGTAAATTACACAAATGGTCCCTAAGGTTTGGGATAATTTGTGTGCTTGGTCCCTAATTTTTTTTAACTCGGAAGGTTCCTATTTTTTGTTTGTGTTACGCACTTGGTCCCTACTATTTGTTTTTTTTACGCGCTTGGTCCCTATCTTATTTATAAAAAATAATATTTAAATAGAAAAAAAATGGTGGGGTAGGTAAGGTAAGATGATAAGGGTAGGGTTGGGGGTGTGCTTATTTAAAAAAAATTAAAAAATCAAGGGAAAAATAGTCTTTTTAGGTAAGACAAGGACTAAGCGCGTAACAAAAACAAACATTAGGGACCTTCCGAGTTAAAAAAAATAAGTTAGGGACTAAACGTGCATATACCCTAAACCATAGGGACCATTGGTGTAATTTACTGAAAAATTTTTGTTTTTAGATTGATAAACCGTTAATACATGAATTCCCAATAAAACCAAAGTAATCAACTTTTAACAATATATTAACAAATCAGAGTGTTTCACAGAAAGCGAAAACATGTGGTGTATGCTTTGCAATCATCACGAGCCCTTCTATTTGAAAATCAGAGTACCTGAAACATAAACTGAAAAACGTAAGCACAAAGCTTATGAGTTCCCCAAAATACCATACAACATACAACCACATAATATCATGCAACGTACATACAATTTCTTTAGGCTCCCCCATGGTCTTGACTTGGAATGCCATGGGCTCCCCCACATGGTCTGATATCCAAGTGCCATGGGCTCCCCCATGCTCTTGACTCGGAATGTTATGGGCTCCCCCACATGGTCTGATATCCAAGTGTCATGGGCTCCCCCCATGGCCTTGACTTGGAATGCCATGAGCTCCCCTGCATGGTTTGATATCCAACTGCCACGGGCTCCCTAGGGTCTTACATGCAAGTATCACAAAGACAACTAGCATACCACATAACACGGAAACAACCAGCATATCACATAACACATAATGGGCCAACATTGGTGCCTTCGACCCATGGATATAGTGAGAAGACTCACCTCGAACAATTGAATCCCACAAATACTCTCTAACAATAAATCCGCTAAAATCCCTGTGCGAACAAACAAAGAAAACCCAATTTAGCGATCAGGTTCCAAACTAATCCAATAATCCATATATAGGGGTAAAAGGCCACTTTACCCCTCACCTAGGTTAGACTAAGACTAAGGACCAAACTCCTCATTATAAAGGCCCACAAACCAAATGTCATCCAAAGCCCATTTATGTCCCATTTTTCCAAATTGGGCTCAATCCCTACACAGGGCTTACCGAACCTTATTGTATTTTGAGTGAGTGGGTCACAAAAAAAAAACCATACATGAAAAACTAGATGCGAATTTATTCTAAAAGAATATTATTGCTGATATAAATGACAAATTTAATTAGTTTCCATAAAAAAGAATTATAATTATATATATAATTTAATATACATATAATTATAGAAATCATTTAATATCTATCCTTATTTGATTAAATAATCATTTAATTTTTACTAAATTCTTATTGGTGCATCCAACAGCTGGATATCGCGATCCAACTCGTCGAGTTCCTCCGTTTTTCAACAGAATGGGGGAAACCCCAACCCAACTCGCCGAGTTCACCTATGAACTCGTCAAGTTCTTCAGCCTTTTAACCCACTTGATGTTTTAAGCCCTTTTTTCTTGAATCTAAAATTTCCAAACTTCAGATCCTCATCGATAGAGATGTCTAGAAGGTTAAAGTTCCCAACTTTATCAAGGATCATCTAATAAGCTCTAGACCCAAACCCTAGCTCCTTTAAAGAGAGTCTTGACCCATTAAGCCCCTAACCCTTGCTACAATGTTCCAAATTACAGATCTGATGTCCTAAGGTGGTGTAATCACGTAAAGTATCCAACTTTACGTCCATGCATGCTAGAAACACACTCTAGGGCTCAGTTTTGGCTTCATAATGGACATATTGCATGAATGGTACATGGAGGATATTAAAGTTTGCAACTTTAATCCTCTAGTGGTCATGTAGGGGTAAGATCTACACCCTCAACCCCTGGAAAGCTCTTTTATTTGAACAACTCAAGCCAAAGTCCCAAAACCAAGCCAAAGTTACAAGAGATGAGATCTACTAAGCTGCATATCAAGGTTATGACTTTATACCTAAAAGATGTAGCCTTTTATGTAAAGTTTCCAAATCCAAGATCACTCCTCCAAGCTTGATACTTCTCTCTTCAAGACTTCCTCCAAAGATCACCAATAATCACTCTAAAACTCACAAAACTCAATAGACGAGTAGGAAAACGATCTAGGGTTTCTTCTGGACAAGGGAGGCTGGTAAGGAGGCCATCCCTAGAAGTCAAGTCCTTTAAATAGGGTGCAACACCCGAAAAATTAGGGTTTTCTCTTCCTGTGTGTAACGATCCAATTTTCACAACAAAAATTTTTTTGTTTAAAAACGTTACTTTAGAAAATCTTAATAACTAAAACATAATTCGATCATCCATAATATAAACTGAACCATGTCCGAACACCAAAACATACAACTAATCAGAATATCAGAGTATCAATCCCAGAAAAGCTCGTAAGTGCGGAAACCAAAGAGGGTGTGTGTGACATGCTGCTACCGCGCCGGCTCCTTTCCCCTAGCTGAGGAGGTACCTGAAACCAAAACTGAAACCGTAAGCACAAAGCTTAGTGAGCTCCCCCATAATATCCCATACCATACAAGCATTTAACAAATAACATGCAATTAGGAGATACGGGCCCCGCCCACACTCGTGAAGATACGGGCCCTGCCCACACCTCACTTTCTGAGAGATACGGGCCCCGCCCACACTCGTGAAGATACGGGCCCCGCCCACACTTCGCTATCTGGGAGATACGGGCCTAGCCCACACTCCATTCTCGGAGAGATACGGGCCTCGCCCACACTCAACCGCCAACTCATATCATACAAGTATCGCACAGACAACAAGTGTAAACAATTCTATCATACTGGCATATATCATAATCAACTCAACTAATAGATACGGGCTCGGCCCACACTATAATACTAACGTCTCATCTATACGGGCCGGCCTTGGTGCCTTAGACCCGTTACTACTGGAAGGAAACTCACCTCGAAATAGCTGCTGGTCTGTGTGGGAATTGATCACCTACTACTGCTGCTGCTGCTCCGGAAACTCCCCGGCTGTAATTCCCACAATATACTTAATCATATACTGCTAACTGTCCTTTGGGTAAAAAGACCATTTTACCCCTGGTCTAGCCCTAAGTCAATTCGAAGTCAACTTTTAGTTGACCTAACTCGCCGAGTGGATCTCCACTCGCCGAGTCCCTGTCCAGACTATTATCCTGGGTCCGTGATTCTACTCGTCGAGTTAGGCTATGACTCGACGAGCTCATCTCCTAATCTGTCATTCAACTCCTTCATCCTACTCGCCGAGTTGTATGAACAACTCGTCGAGTTCATCTTCATCCGAAGAACACATATACTAAGACTCGCCGAGTCTGTTCTTGATCTATGAAGATTGCCTTGGACTCGTCGAGTCAGGGCATTGACTCGCCGAGTCCTAACATGGGTGAGTTCAGCTCCCAACTCACCGAGTCACCCCCTGTGACTCACGGCTCAACTCGACACACCATGAAGGGACCAGTCCAGTGACTCGCGACCAGACTCGTCGAGTCACATATACGACTCGCCGAGTCGCAGCCATGCATCCATCAAATACGCCAATTTGCTCAATTCCAGTCCATGCCATTCACAGATCTGGGCTTCTAGGACACAAATCACACGTAAAGTTTCCAACTTTACGTGTAGATATTCACCAATATGGATTTTAAGGCTCAAAGTGCACCAAAAGAGGTAGATCTAGGG
Organism: Lactuca saligna; assembly: GCF_052625555.1. Taxonomy (NCBI): domain Eukaryota; kingdom Viridiplantae; phylum Streptophyta; class Magnoliopsida; order Asterales; family Asteraceae; genus Lactuca; species Lactuca saligna. The sequence goes on along the minus strand of NC_136421.1, from coordinate 62,706,999 downwards.
CTTTCATGCAATATGACCCCATAAAGGCATTAGATCCAAGTTCCAGGGACTAAATCATGCCTAGATCTAAAGGCTAACAACTTATTACAACCCACAAAGCACAAAAAAGCTTGGGGAAGAGCCCAAGAAGGACTCCTATGAAGCTAAAAGAGATTACAAGCTTGAAAACAGAGGGGAAACGAGCTATACCTCAAGGAAAACATTGGGATGACACAAAGATGCCTGGTCTCCTTCTCCTCTTCTTGATCTACTCTTCTTTCTCCTCAAAATCTTCAAGAACACTCCAAAAACACTTCAATCTCTCAAGGAAATAAGGGAAAAGCGATGTTGGGAGTTCTGGGGGTGAATGGGGACGAGGTTGGGGCGGAATGAGGGTTTAAATAGGGTGCAAACCCTTGAAATTTAGGGTTTCATCCAGCAGCGGTGACTCGCCGAGTCCGGGATATGGACTCGCCGAGTCGCCAATTTAAACGCGTCCTGAGTCTCGTCCCTACTCGGCGAGTCGGACCTTATGACTCGCCGAGTCCAAGGCAAAAATAGGAAAATGCTCAAGTAAAATTCACATACCGGAAACCAGGTGCTACACTGTGCCAACTCATCGAGTTGGGTCATCAAAATACGCGGCTGGAGAAATCTCTACACAACGAGTTGGAGCCTTCCAACTCGTCGAGTCTCATTCAAGACTTGACAATAGAAAGTTTGTTTCATACATGGACCAAGCGTTACAAATTAGCTTATAACTTATTAGTTTATTGTTTATTAGCTTATTAGTGGTAAGACTAAGCGATTTTGCAAAGTGTTTGGATTAGAAATAAGCAATAAGCTATAAACAATGGGGGATGCTTATTAAAATTAGCTTATTTAGCTTATCCCCACCGCAATAAGCTAATTTTTAGTGTTTTCTATCCAAACACTTAAACTTATCTAATAGCTTATAGCTTATAGCGGTAGGGATAAGCAATAAGCTATAAGCTCCGTCTTTTTTCAGTACCGGCCCTAAGGGTTAGGCCTGACAATCGTGTCGTGTTTGGGTTGGCGTGTCGCGAGTTGGCGAGTCAAAATATGTCAACCCAAACACGAACCATTTAAATATACAGGTCATGGGTTGGTGTGTTTGGAACATAAACCCATATATGACCTGCCAACCCATTTATTTATACGGATTCACAGGTTGGTGGGTTCGTGGGTCAGATTTGGGTTCGTGGGTTCGGATTTTAGACATTTAAGTCTTAAACATCCAAATAAAAATTAAAAACATTCATAGAAACATGTTACAGACTTAGCCTTATAGGTTACGACTTACGACCTTAGACTATCCACCACGAGTCAAAATGTCAAAACAGTCAAATGGTCTATGAATCAATGGTATATATATCATATAATACTTATTAAATAGTAATACTCTATACATAAATACATTTAAAAATAAAATAAATTTTTATTAAGAATATAAACGGGTTGGCGGGTCAACCTGTTTATTTTTTAAGAAACTCATATATGACCCGTTTAATAAACGGGTTAGTGGGTAGCGGGTTGGTGGGTTGAAAAACTCAAACCAAACCCATTTATTTCATGTCGTGTCGTGGATCGTGTCGAGAATTGTCAGCCCTACTAAGGATGTGCAAGATGGAGACTTCGGGACCTCCCATCTCATCACGGCCTCGACCTTGGCCAGATCAACCAGAATCCCATTCTGGTTGACGAGGTGTCCAAGAAATTGCACCTTGCGCAACCAAAACTCACACTTGGAGAACTTGGCATACAAGATCTCCCTCCTTAGGGTCTCCAATACCTCCCTCAGATGCTCCTCGTGTTCCTCCCGAGTCTTGGAATAGACCAAGATATCATCGATAAAGACTATCACAGACCGATCCAGCATCGGTCTGCATACGCGGTTCATGAGGTCCATGAACGCGGCAGGGGCATTGGTAAGCCCAAACGGCATCACCACGAACTCGTAATGACCATAGCACGTCCAAAACGCGGTCTTCTGCATATCCTCCTCCCTGACCCTCATCTGATGATAACCCGAACGCAAATCAATCTTGGAGAACCAAGATGCCCCCTGAAGCTGGTCAAATAGGTCATCAATCCTCGGAAGCGGGTAACGGTTCTTCACCGTTACCTTTTTCAGCTCCCGATAATCTATGCACATCCGATGCGACCCGTCCTTCTTCCTTACAAACAGAATCGGGGCTCCCCAGGGTGAACTGCTCGGACGAATAAATCCCTTGTCTAGCAGCTCCTGTAGCTGTGTAGACAACTCCTGCATCTCGGGAGGGGCCAACCGATACGGCGCCTTGGTGATCAGAGCCGCGCCAGGGACAAGGTCAATCCTGAACTCCACCTGTCGCTCCGGAGGTATCCCAGGAAGCTCCTCCGGGAAAACATCTGCAAAGTCTCGAACCACCGGAACCTCGCTCACTGTCGCCTTACCCGCCTCCCGGGTATCTATCACATATGCGACATATCATGCGCATCCCTGCTGGAGGTAGCGCCTAGCCCTCGCAGCTGAACATACAGTGGGTCCACGCTGAGGCCTCTCTCCATGAATCACTAGCTCTCCCCCGCTTGGGGTCCTGACCCGTACTAGCTGATGCGCGCAATCTATCACCGCCCCATTAGGGCTCAGCCAATCCATGCCTATAATCACCTTGTTCCCATGCAACGGAATGGGAACCAAATCTACCAAATAGCGCTCTTCGAACAATCGCATCACACAATCTCGGAATATCATCGATGCTCGCACCGATCGATCGTCAGCGATCTCCACTTCCAAAGGGCAATCTAACTCGCCCGATGGCTCATGAAACTTCTTGCTAAGTGCAAGGGAAACGAATGATCGGGATGCTCCTGAATCAAATAACACTTGAACTGGGAGGCCGTTCACATGGAACGATCCTAAGGCATACATATACATATAGAGCACATATCAATAACATAACATCATCATAAAAAAATAAAGGGGAAGAATCATACCCGTCACCACATCGGGTGCGGCACGTGCCTCCTCGGGAGTTAACTGAAATGCCCGACTCCTCACCACTGGAGCCCCTGCCTTGCCCTGCCGACCATCCGTGATCCGCAGGGTCGCTGGAGCTGGCGCCTTTACTGGCGCTGCGACTTTCAACTGGGGGCAATTGGCCTTCTTGTGGCCCCTCTGGTTGCAGTGAAAACACAGCAACTCGGATGTCTGAATAGCTGAAACTGGAGCAGTACAATCCCTGCTAAAGTGCCCTGTCTTGCCGCACTTGTAGCAGCCTCCTGATCCCATCCTACATATCCCCACGTGCGTCCTGCCGCATTTCCCGCAGCGGCTCGATCCTGAATGACCTTTCGGCCTACCGTCTGATCCCTTGGGCTTCTTCCCCGAAGCCCCTCCTGCCTGGCCGTCCTCTAGTTTCCGTTTCCGGATGTGCTCCAAATCTATCTCCCTCTCCCTAGCCCTAGCAATCATAGAGTCCAGGGTAGGGCAAGCCGAAAAGCTAACATGCTCCCGGATGTCAGCTCGTAGCATATCATGGTAACGAGTCCTCCTCATGTCCTCGTCACCAGCATACTGGGGCACCAATAAAGCCCTCTCCCGGAACTTGGCGGTGATCTCCGCCACAGTCTCCGTCGTCTGCCTCATGTCTAGAAACTCCCTAGCCAGCTGCTGAAGCTCGACCGCCGGTGCAAACTCTGCCTTGAACCTAGTCACAAAGTCCGACCAGGTCATTGCCTCGATAGCTGAGGCTCCCAACGAGTCACCCACTGACTCCCACCAATCCCGGGCTCGGTCTCGTAAACACCCTGCTGCGTACCTCACCTTCGACCCCTCGGGGCAGAAGCTAGTCAACTGGGCAGACTCGATATCTGCAATCCACCGCCTGGCGACAATGGGGTCCTTCACCCCATGGAAATCTGGCGCACCACTGCCCCTGAAGTCCTTGAAGGACAGTGTGCGAGATCCTGACTGGCTAGAGGCTAAATCGCTCCTGAATGCCCATAGGCGATCCTCCATCAACTCTATGATCCCTTCCTTGATCGACCCAAAGAGAATGAGGGTCGACTCAAGGATGCCCCTGGTGATCTCTGACGTGATGAACTCACGTAGCCTCTCGTCAATCGGCTCGGAGCCTGATCCCGAACCTGACCCCTCTCCTGAACCGCCATTTGTCGGTCTCGGTCGAAGTACCACCATTCTGCAAAACATCATAATAATCATTAGTGATACTGCTACTTTCTGAGGGATCTCAACTACTTACAGGTTCCCTGGTCTCATCTTGGCCTTCCTTGGTTCGGGTACAGATCCTCTGCTTTCAGTAGTACGGGCCCATACTACCTTCCACATCTATCCGTACCTTCTCCAAGGAATTCCTCGACTCCACCAGATCCCCTTCACTACTGCTGATCAAAGCTATACTCATCCTAGGCTTGCCCTAGGGAGATCTCTAATTCTACTCTAACCAGTCCTCAGCTGCTGCAGGCCTCATTATAATGCCAATTGGCCATTACTCGAATGCCATCACACGTGATGAGGCTCAGATAATCCTTCGAGTACCGGACTCGTCCCCACAACGGTTGGACTCAAACAAGAGTTGCGCAGTGGGATCAAATTCGGCACTCTAAGATTATCCAATCCTGATTACATGTGATGTGACGCATTCGACTAATGGCTAACTCCCATTATTCAGAGTCCCACGAAGCACGAAGCAAGCAACATTCAGACAAGGGTAACAGTCTCACTTAACTCTATCCACTGTCAGGAACTGAGCTAGCATATAGTGCTAAGCTCATACTGTAACGCCCGGGTTTTCAGGGCTAAGCATTTTTGTCAATGTAATAGTCTAGGTCAACTATTGTAACTCTTTTTGAAGTAATAAATATGAAATATTTGAGTATTATGTGAATTATGTGTGTTTATGTGTTTATTATTTAATTATAAATGTATAATTAATAAAGAATAAAAATGAGCGTCAAAATTAAAGTGTGAGATAATCCCGATATCTCTACATAAAGTTGTAGAATATGTCTCAAGGTTTCCGTGCATATAAAGAATGCCGAAATCCGAGCTATAAAGAAGAAGTTATGGCCCGCCGAAGTTTTACGACAAAACCGGCACGACACCGGGAAACGTAAATAGTGAATTTACGATAGAAGACTTTTTAGCCTTAGCAATCTAAACAAAAGTCGTAGAATATGTTAAACTAAGAACATCGATAAAAAGAACGCCCAAATCTGACTTCGTATGAAGAAGTTATGATTTTTCTAAGATTCGGCTTAGCAGTGCACGGCCTGAAACTCGAATTTTAGTTCGAGCGGTTTTTGGCTTACGCAACATAAATGAGAGTTGAAGATCTCATTAATAGGAAATCAACGGTAAAAAGACAGACAAAAACAGAGTCCGTATGTAGAAGTTATTAATTTTACGCAGACGTTTAACAGTATAATCTCCTTGTACTGTTAAATTTAAGATCGGTCGAGAATTAGCTGACGGTGTCAAAATGAAAGTTGTAGATCTTATTATTACCTACGCGTGGATATAAAGAACGTCAAAAACGGAGGTCGTATGTGAAAGTTACGGATTTTAGAAGTCGGAAGTGTGCTGTGCGAAAATGGGTGATGTGGCACAATCTTGGCCATTGCTTTCTCCCCAAGGCTTGCCACCAGATGGTGACATGTGGCACCAAGTTCAGCCACATTTCACCCTATAAATACCACCTCTCCCACCCTCATTTTCTTCACACCTTTCTCATTCTTTCTTCTCTTTACTCTCTCTCTCTCTCTCTCTAGAACCTCTCTCTAGCCCCGAAATCCCCCGAAAAGCCTAGGGAACCTCCCTAGCACGAGGCGGAAGCCCCGGAGTGCTCGAAGGCTCTGAGAAGAAGAGCTTTTCGGCTCGGGAACGCTGCTCCAAGCAAAGCCCGGTTTTCTATAAAACCCGATGTAAGTGAGCTACGCCTACGCTATTTTTAATATAACTTTTATTTAATTATAGTAACGTTATTAGGAACTTATAATAAATACTTGGGCTATTATTATGGGTTATATAAGTATTTTTTTGACGCTTATATAATAATAATAATAGCTAGACTATTAATTAGTCTCGACGAATAATAAACTAAACTCTAGTGGTAATAATACTAGGTTTCGTCGAAGAAAAATTCTTTTTAAGAAGCGAAGCGCTGTCTGAGTTCGGAATCACCACCTTTTCCGGTGAGTGCATAGTTACCTTCAACTTACACATAGATATGAAGTATTTTATATAAATTACGTGCTATGTGTGCATATTATCTGAATACTTGCTATCTATGCTAGATGAACGTTGTTATACATGTTTTCAATGATTTAAACTGTATATGTATTTTATATCTACGAAAATGTTGGGGTAAAACATGGGTAGATGTAATAGGTGATGTGTGATAAAATGATGAGAGGCCTCGATGTTGTTGTTGTTGATCCAGTCATCTAGCGGAGTATAGATGACGACCACGGACTCTTCTAGACAGTCCAGTGGAACACTAGCAGGTTCGCAACCTGTAGGTGTTGTGAACGATGTGTTCACCGGTGTACTCCATCCCCCACATGGTTGCCTATTAGGACATTTATTGCTGAGGAATCCCCTTAGCAGTAGTGTCCGTCCCGATGATGATCCTTAGGCTAGGTCCCTTATGATAGGTGTTTAGGGACGTAAAGTGAGGATAACGGGAACGGGTAATCGGGTTATTGTTGATTGATGAAATTAATAAACTTATTGTGGGTTGAAAACCCTATGTGCTCACCAGGCTCCCAAGCCTGACCCACTCAGTTTTATGCATTACAGGTAGTGGCGCATGAGCATAGGTGTGATGTTTTGGACGAGGGATTACGGATATAGGCCTGTAGATATGAAATAATGTAGTAAGGATTATATTGTACTGTTTATACTTTTGATCTGTACGAACATGACATCCCGAGTCTTTTAATGAAATACATTTCTATGGAAATGCTTTTGATAAATCTTTATCATATTATTGTTTTGGGACAAATTCCGCAACCCTTTTATTAAAAGATAACTCTGATTTTGAAATAAAGTATAAACAAAACCGGTCTTTTCTGGCCGTGATTTTGGGGATGTCACACATACTACCAGGCATAACCTATTCAGGCTATCCTACTTACTGTCTACTCCGTAACTAGCATGCAATTTCTCACACAACTGAAACACAAATAGTAGGCACATAAGGCATCACTCCTAGATCCTTAGTCCTATTCTAGCATGCGGTTCTACGAAAGCTGATAAACATAACATAAACTTGTATGGGTACTATGGGGAATACTTACTTGAGCTCGGCCGGTCGCGCACGTCACACACATTGCTCTTTCTTATGACTCTTTTCCAAGTTTTAGAGAACATTTTCTTTTAGAAATTCTTTCAATCCCTCGATTTGAGTTCAAACACTCCCGAAGGCGAGTCCGAATCCCTCAAACCAGGGCTCTGATACCAACTTGTAATGATCCAATTTTCACAACAAAAATTTTTTTGTTTAAAAACGTTACTTTAGAAAATCTTAATAACTAAAACATAATTCGATCATCCATAATATAAACTGAACCATGTCCGAACACCAAAACATACAACTAATCAAAATATCAGAGTATCAATCCCAGAAAAGCTCGAAAGTGCGGAAACCAAAGAGGGTGTGTGTGACATGCTGCTACCGCGCCGGCTCCTTTCCCCTAGCTGAGGAGGTACCTGAAACCAAAACTGAAACCGTAAGCACAAAGCTTAGTGAGCTCCCCCATAATATCCCATACCATACAAGCATTTAACAAATAACATGCAATTAGGAGATACGGGCCCCGCCCACACTCGTGAAGATACGGGCCCCGCCCACACCTCACTTTCTGAGAGATACGGGCCCCGCCCACACTCGTGAAGATACGGGCCCCGCCCACACTTCTCTATCTGGGAGATACGGGCCTAGCCCACACTCCATTCTCGGAGAGATACGGGCCTCGCCCACACTCAACCGCCAACTCATATCATACAAGTATCGCACAGACAACAAGTGTAAACAATTCTATCATACTGGCATATATCATAATCAACTCAACTAATAGATACGGGCTCGGCCCACACTATAATACAAACGTCTCATCTATACGGGTCGGCCTTGGTGCCTTAGACCCGTTACTACTGGAAGGAAACTCACCTCGAAATAGCTGCTGGTCTGTGTGGGAATTGATCACCTACTACTGCTGCTGCTGCTCCGGAAACTCCCCGGCTGTAATTCCCACAATATACTTAATCATATACTGCTAACTGTCCTTTGGGTAAAAAGACCATTTTACCCCTGGTCTAGCCCTAAGTCAATTCGAAGTCAACTTTTAGTTGACCCAACTCGCCGAGTGGATCTCCACTCGCCGAGTCCCTGTCCAGACTATTATCCTGGGTCCGTGATTCTACTCGTCGAGTTAGGCTATGACTCGACGAGCTCATCTCCTAATCTGTCATTCAACTCCTTCATCCTACTCGCCGAGTTGTATGAACAACTCGTCGAGTTCATCTTCATCCGAAGAACACATATACTAAGACTCGCCGAGTCTGTTCTTGATCTATGAAGATTGCCTTGGACTCGTCGAGTCAGGGCATTGACTCGCCGAGTCCTAACATGGGTGAGTTCAGCTCCCAACTCACCGAGTCACCCCCTGTGACTCACGGCTCAACTCGACACACCATGAAGGGACCAGTCCAGTGACTCGCGACCAGACTCGTCGAGTCACATATACGACTCGCCGAGTCGCAGCCATGCATCCATCAAATACGCCAATTTGCTCAATTCCAGTCCATGCCATTCACAGATCTGGGCTTCTAGGACACAAATCACACGTAAAGTTTCCAACTTTACGTGTAGATATTCACCAATATGGATTTTAAGGCTCAAAGTGCACCAAAAGAGGTAGATCTAGGGCTTTCATGCAATATGACCCCATAAAGGCATTAGATCCAAGTTCCAGGGACTAAATCATGCCTAGATCTAAAGGCTAACAACTTATTACAACCCACAAAGCACAAAAAAGCTTGGGGAAGAGCCCAAGAAGGACTCCTATGAAGCTAAAAGAGATTACAAGCTTGAAAACAGAGGGGAAACGAGCTATACCTCAAGGAAAACATTGGGATGACACAAAGATGCCTGGTCTCCTTCTCCTCTTCTTGATCTACTCTTCTTTCTCCTCAAAATCTTCAAGAACACTCCAAAAACACTTCAATCTCTCAAGGAAATAAGGGAAAAGCGATGTTGGGAGTTCTGGGGGTGAATGGGGACGAGGTTGGGGCGGAATGAGGGTTTAAATAGGGTGCAAACCCTTGAAATTTAGGGTTTCATCCAGCAGCGGTGACTCGCCGAGTCCGGGATATGGACTCGCCGAGTCGCCAATTTAAACGCGTCCTGAGTCTCGTCCCTACTCGGCGAGTCGGACCTTATGACTCGCCGAGTCCAAGGCAAAAATAGGAAAATGCTCAAGTAAAATTCACATACCGGAAACCAGGTGCTACACTGTGCCAACTCATCGAGTTGGGTCATCAAAATACGCGGCTGGAGAAATCTCTACACAACGAGTTGGAGCCTTCCAACTCGTCGAGTCTCATTCAAGACTTGACAATAGAAAGTTTGTTTCATACATGGACCAAGCGTTACAAATTAGCTTATAACTTATTAGTTTATTGTTTATTAGCTTATTAGTGGTAAGACTAAGCGGTTTTGCAAAGTGTTTGGATTAGAAATAAGCAATAAGCTATAAACAATGGGGGATGCTTATTAAAATTAGCTTATTTAGCTTATCCCCACCGCAATAAGCTAATTTTTAGTGTTTTCTATCCAAACACTTAAACTTATCTAATAGCTTATAGCTTATAGCGGTAGGGATAAGCAATAAGCTATAAGCTCTGTCTTTTTTCAGTACCGGCCCTAAGGGTTAGGCCTGACAATCGTGTCGTGTTTGGGTTGGCGTGTCGCGGGTTGGCGAGTCAAAATATGTCAACCCAAACATGAACCATTTAAATATACAGGTCATGGGTTGGTGTGTTTGGACCATAAACCCATATATGACCTGCCAACCCATTTATTTATACGGATTCACAGGTTGGTGGGTTCGTGGGTCAGATTTGGGTTCGTGGGTTCGGATTTTAGACATTTAAGTCTTAAACATCCAAATAAAAATTAAAAACATTCATAGAAACATGTTACAGACTTAGCCTTATAGGTTACGACTTACGACCTTAGACTATCCACCACGAGTCAAAATGTCAAAACAGTCAAATGGTCTATGAATCAATGGTATATATATATCATATAATACTTATTAAATAGTAATACTCTATACATAAATACATTTAAAAATAAAATAAATTTTTATTAAGAATATAAACGGGTTGGCGGGTCAACCTGTTTATTTTTTGAGAAACTCATATATGACCCGTTTAATAAACGGGTTAGTGGGTAGCGGGTTGGTGGGTTGAAAAACTCAAACCAAACCCATTTATTTCATGTCGTGTCGTGGATCGTGTCGAGAATTGTCAGCCCTACTAAGGATGTGCAAGATGTGCAACTGCACAGGGCCACGAAAAAAATAGGGCCCTAATTTTATTTTTAGTGTATTAATATATAATAGATTACGTAAAATAAATAAAAAGCATGTTTTAGTTTAGTTGGCAAAAAGCCCCTGCCTTACACCACTTTCTAGTTGACTAAGGTTCGATTCCTTTCCGCTTCTTAGTCCTTTTCTTTATTAATTCATTAACATATATATTTTGTTTTACACATATAAAGTCAAAATTAATTTCCAGTTTGCCAGGCTAAAGACGTTGCACTTAGTCCTTTGTTTTAAGGGACCACAGTTCAATTCTTGGCATTCTCAAGTTCAATATATTTTCCATTTTTTCCCTTTTTATCTCACCTTAACCCACCTTAATTTCTATTAATAGATTACACACACTATATATATGGAAAAAGTGAATATACCCTTAAGGGTACATAAGCTTAGGTACCCAAACTCACAATACTACGTCGTTTTATATCATATAATATATTATAATTGTCCAATGTTCTTATAATTTAACTTCTAAATTGATTTACTTTCATGATTTTTATAAATTACACATTTATCTTCCTCTTACTTAATTTTCATTTTCAACTACAATAAATATAACCTAATAGGTGTTCGACAAAAAGATGTGACATAAGAGAAATATAATAGTGAAATTTCGAAAATTTTGAAATTAAATCAAGTTAGGGGTTGAAGTTTAATAACATTATAATGAATATATCAAACAAAACGACATATTATGGTGTGTTTGGGTACCTAAGCTTATATAACCTTAAGGGTATATTCACTTTTCCATATATATATATATATATATATATATATATATATATATATATATATATATATATGTGTGTGTGTGTGTGTGTGCGCGCGCGCGCCAACCTTAGACACATACTTGCAAAAACACACGTACTTTCTTTCAAAGACCTTGCAAACACCACCACTTGCAAAGACAAAGATTCCCAAAAGGCCTCAAGGATGTACAACATTGTTGCACCATATGCAGAAATTTCAGGATCAATGAAATCCCTATGGCCTTCCAAATTTGAGCTTTATTTTGAATGTGATAAGTGTGTTCATGGCATGGAACTCCCAATTAAATGGGATGATAAGGAGTATAAACTTCGGACTGAAAAGGTAACAAACATGAATTTATTGCATTGTTTTTATTATTATTTATTACAATTACTTATTAATTGTATACATAAATGTGATAGCTCTCATGTGCAAAGTGGGTGTGTAGAAAGTGGATAAAGATAAAAAAAAGTTCTGGAGGTTGTCTTCGAGAATGATTTTGTGAAAGGTTGTTTTAAGGAGTCTAAGTTAGCGACTGACGTCTGTGCAACCATCCAAGTTGTTGGGAGGTTTGAGCTCAAAGTTGACTTATCTGTGGGTGTTGGCCAAGGAATTGTGTGGAAGACGGTAAGTCTACTTAGAAATGACAAATTTAGCATGCATTGTATCGATCCATTGACTAATAAATAGTGTAATTACTTTTTGGATACAGCATTTGAATGATAAAACAGAGCCCGAAGAGTTCAGGACCAACGTTAACAGTGATTGGGTGAAGATGAAACAAAATGAAGAATCCGAAGCTTATGCGTTCGATTTGAAGCTTCACGTCATTAAGCTGCTTGTGTAATGTGTGCCGCAATATCTAGTGATTTGAATTAGTCAATAAATGTTAAGTAGTGTTTTGTAGTTCCACGTTCGTGTCTTCATGTAAAAACTTTAAATCTAACGAGGTTGTTAAGAATTGGTTCTTGGAGATGAAGGCTTTGGAACCCGTAATATTATATTTATTTTTATTTATTAATTATTAATTCCCGTGGTATGAAGGAACAGGAAACTTTTCACTTTCTGAATTTGGCCACAAATCTTTATAGTATTTTGCCTAAGTGATGGGAACGTCGAGATGTTTCCGTTAACAGTACCGATGAAAGAAAAGAAGCATATCCATTCACGCTTAATTTGTAATTCAATTAGTGTTTTAATTTTTTGGAAAAAAAATTATTGTTAGATTACGGTGTTAATAGCAAAAAAATCTTTTATTGGTCATTTTTTGTTATTTAGGTAACGATTTCTGTGAAAGTTTGTCATGGAGGTTTACATATTCTTACAATTATCAGTTTCTGGTTCTAGATTTTGAAACTGAAATTCCAGGACTTATGCAGAGGACATAAGGTATGTAGTGAGAATGTTATATATTTGCATTTTTGCTTGAATTTTTGTCATCAAGTACATTTTTATGAATACTTATTTTTGTACTTTTTTATTAACGCAAAGAATCTTATGATAATTAATTTTTCTTCAAAGCCGTTGTTACATTGATGCCTAACTTCAGTTGTAAATAACTTCAAGGTGGCCTACTACTACTAGTTGCTACAGGTTGGGTTATGATGACGTGGAAAAAGGAGAAGACTTTGTTTCTGATGAATTCTGGTGATTTTCGAAGATTGGAAGATTGCAATCCGGCCATTTCATCTTGTTTAGTAAGATTTGTAGTTTAGATTACTTTTTATTGTTTCTTATTCGTTTTTAGCCATGTCCTTAGATTTCAGTTTCGTTCGACTCGACTAATATTGTTGTATTGTAATCGTTATGCTTTATTTTTTATTATGATTATGTCTAGTTTTATTAGTTTTATTCTTAATAAAATGTTTGATTTTTATTCGGCTCTTATTGGCCTTAGAATTATGCTTTGATCATTCTAGCTAATCAGTAATTAAAATCCTTACTTGTTTTACTCTATCAGTAATAAGTAATAAATATCGGATTGGTTCTAGTACAGGATTTGATTCTAATATAATCTGTAATATAAACTGATATAACTTTTCTTAGAATTTTAAGTTCTAACTCAATTAAGAACTTATGTGATTAAGAACTTTTGGTAAAAAAAAAAAAAAATCAACTAGACCTTGTTAATGATTTTTAGTACGAGTGTAGACATAACACAATTTGAATAATCAAAGCTTACGATTGATTGGTTATATGCAGGATTATGAGTCACTGTGGAACTAAATTCATTCTTTTAATCTGAATTTTCATAAACTTTATTTTACATGAATAAGTAGTTTGTTTAAAAACCTCTAGCATTCCAGTTAATTGTTCGATAATGCTATTAAAAAGGTGGATGGCAGGATTGCTTCTTTACATAGCTACTCCAAAGTCCAAATGATTTGGAGGCTCGGGCTAATATTATTAAAAAGTTCGACAAATTTGGGCTTAGTTGCCTAAAAAGCCCAAAGGCCAATTGGGACTTTGTGGAGTATGGTTTGATGGTGAATGGGTGTTACATAATAATATAATTTCTGTTTTACCCACTTTCATTCATAGATTTGTAGATCAGATTACAAATAGTTATAAACTCCTACCTTTAAGCTTCGACCCATATAAATGATGCATAAATTGATTAAATTCATGGATAAGTTACAAAATACCAACTCTTCAAGAGTTATCACATTAAACGTAACGTCATGAAATATCTTCAAGATTGGGGTGGGGCCTCATTTGTTGTTGTATTATCAGAGAAATAGAAAAATGAAGATTTTGTTTTTCATCCCAACAACAAAGCTGACAAAATTTCTCCCATGGTTTTATCAGAGGATTCACCTTCTTTTTCCACTTCAATATTGGACTCAAGCACTGCAGCATCAAGCACTAATTTCCTTTTTGCAATTTCATACACATTCTCATCCACTGTATCCTTTGTTACCAACCTGGCATCATACGGACCAATAAATAAACCGTCTTAGTCTTAATTAGAGAGAGGCTAAATGACCATTTTACCCTTTACAATAATAATACTGAGAGAGAGAGAGGGGGGTGGACCTGTAAATAGTAACAGGTTTGGTTTGACCGATGCGGTGACAACGGTCTTCGGCTTGACGGTCAATTTGGGGGTTGAAGTCCATGTCGTGTATAATGACGGTATCGGCCCCGGTCAGGTTCAGCCCCTGCCCGCCTGCCCGGGTTGATAACAAGCATGCAAATATTGAAGTGTCGTTGTTGAATGTGTCAACGATTGTTTGCCTTTCGGTCACCTGAGTACTGTCATAAAAAAATAGTAATAATAATAAACATAAATTCAGAAATTGAAAAGAATTAATTTACAAGTATAAGGGACAAAAGCAATTGAACATGATTAGACTAGACAAGCTTTCGAAACTAATTTTGATGATGTGAATGAGGAGAGAATTTATGTCTTTTGGTTTAATATCATCAAAAACCTTAAACTTTATTTCTTCCTAGAAAATCCTTTACATTTTTTTCGGTTTAATATCATCAAAAACCTTATATTTTGTGTTTTTCTCGGATTAAACGTCAACTTTACTTTTTTCGCTTGTCTTTTTCTGTTTTCTTCAATTTGGCCCTTTTAGTAGTTTTCTTCTGAAAAAACTTTATGAAAAGTGAGGGATTTTTTGGGAAAAATAATATTTAAGGTTTTTCATAAAAAACTTAAAATGTTGAGGGTTTTTCATATTAAACCTCAAGTTCACTATTTTCCTAAAATATCCCTTACATCTTTATGTAAAACCAGAAAATTACCAGTAAACCTGCTAAAGGGGCCAAAAAAGAAAATTTTAAAATAGAATTTTTTTTTTTTAAAGATTTTAAGTTAGTAGATTATACCTCCCATCAAGGCGTCTATATGTAACTCCAATTACATCGAGGGCCCACTCCAAGATATCAAGCATTGAAGTCCATTGACTAAATATAAGAACCCGATGCCCACCATCCATAAGTGTAGGTAGAAGTCCAGCCAATGCCTGCCATCAAATTAAAGTTAGGTTAAGTCAATTTAGGGACAAAAATGTAAATTTGCACACAAATATCTCATCTCATCTCATCTCATCATTTACCCGGCACTTTGCAGAAATCATAACATGGTCATCTGAAAGACTTTTCGAACTCCCATCAGAATAATAAAGTAAAAGCTGCAACAACAAAAAAAAATAATAAAACAGAAAATTAGTAATACACCATGAAAAAGAACTAATGTAATTATATCATTTTGAGTAAATTACACGAATGGTCCCTATGGTTTGGGTAATTTGGGCGCTTGGTCCCTAACTTATTTTTTTTTTTTAACTCGGAAGGTCCCTACTATTTGTTTTTGTTACGCGTTTGGTCCCTATCTTACCTAAAATGACTATTATTTAAATAGGAAAAATGGTGGGGTAGATAAGGTAAGGTGAGGGGGGTGGGGTGGGGGTGGAGGTGAGTTTATTTAAATAAACTAAAACATTAAGGGCAAAATAGTCTTTTTTAGGTAAGACAGGGACCAAGCGCGTAACAAAAACAAACAGTAGGGACCTTCCGAGTTAAAAAAATAAGTTAGGGGCAAAACGTGCATAATACCTAAACCATAGGGACCATTCGTGTAATTTACTCTATCATTTTACATGTAATTGCCTGAAAAAGACCTTGTATTTTTTTATTTTTTCCGAAAAAGCCCTCAACTTTGTATTTTTTTCCAAAAAAAAAACCTTCAACCTTCTTAATGCTTCCAAATAAACCCTCAACTTTTTTAGTTTTTCTCGAAAAAACCCTCACATTCACAATTTTTTTTGGCAAAAAATGACTAAAAGGGCCAAATTGGAAAAAATGAAAAAATACAAGGTTTTTTTTCAGATAAAAAGTAAAGGTTTAATCCGGAAAAAACACAAAATATAAGTTTTTTTTTAGTTTAAACCTTTATTAATAGAATGCAAGTATATTGCTATTACAGATATGAAATCATAAATATGTTGTTATTATATGTAAAGAAATGTAAGTACACAGCAACTATGGGTAAAAATTAAAAAGTAAACTACATTTGCATATATTACATTACTATTTTTGGCAACTTATAGAATATTTCCTACCTAACGATTTTGTTAATGTTAATCCCCTATATAGAAAGAAAATAAACTATTAACAAACAACAATTTAGTTATCTTATGTTCTTTAAACATCATTTTTCATACAATGAGGAGAAAAAAAAAATATGGCAAAATTAATTAATTACCTTGTGAATTGAAAAGTCATTGTAACCCTTAAGCTCCTCAATTACTCTATCCAAAGTACACTCAGCACCAAATACACCTCTGGGATGCAACATTTTGGCAAATCTGATGACATCTTTATCTGTGTAAATTCGCCTCACCAATAAAGGATGATTTGCAATCTGATAGTAAAAAAAAAATTAAAAACATGTGTTTAATTTATGTATTGTTTTCATAATTAAATGGAATAATTAGTATAATACCTTTCTGAATTGAACAAAATAGTTTGAAATCTGGCGTTTAGGAAGATTAGGGGTTTTAACTTCTTCTCCAGATTTTGTCATTCGTGCATTTGCAACTGCACGATACTCTTCAATGGCTTCTTGATATGCAGTTTTTTGTTCTATTTCCATGTGCACATATTCAACCTACAACACAAAACATTTATCAGCATATAATAATCTCAAAGCACCAAAAAATGGTCAAATTTTGAAGAAAAAAATGTGCAAATATGCCAATTCATTATTTTTCCAAGTGATAACAGGTCAAAATGGTCAATCTGAGAAGATGTCTGAAACTTTTGTGGTTTTAATGAAAAGATAAAGTATTATTGGTTAACAACAGAAGTGAACTATTTTCATTATGATTAAATATTAAATAGTTTGGTGGTTAAATCGATAAAAAAAAAATAGATAGTTTAATGGCTAAATCGATAAAATGGTTTGAAAGGGTCAAAATTATTGAATTAGCCAATTAACTATTTTCTGTGGTGATTAAACTATTATACTTTTTTGATTGTAAAAAAACCATTTTTCTTATTTACCCACTTTTGAAAAAGGTTCATGTATAGAAAAGCACAGTGTACTTTCACCATATTATTAATTTAGCCACTAAACTATAACTTTTTTATGATTAGTGGCTAAATTAGAAGTATAATGGTTTTAATCACAAAAGAAAAAAAGAAAAAAAAAAAAGATTTAATAAAAGTACATACCCGTTGAACCTTTGCAACTAATTGTTGCATTACATCTGATTTTAAGCGCCTTAAAATAAATGGTCCCAAAATCGATTTCATTCGAGAAATTAATTCTGTATCTTCTGCATTTAGCATCTTTTTCAAATCAATGTCTTCAGTTTCAAATAAATCAGGCATCATAAACTCCAACATTGACCATAGTTCCTGAAAAACAAACAAGGGCAGAGGGCAAATTTGTAAATAGTTACAACTTAATGGAAAGCCTCACTTTTTTCATTTTGCACATCAAAAGAAATTGACTAAATGCATCACAATGGTAACAGAGCACAAGTTCAATTAAGTAGTTCTTTCTACATTAACTTATGAAAAAATGAAAATCAAAAAGAGTTTGAAAGATGCATACATGTAAATCATTTTGTAAAGGTGTCCCTGTAAGCATTAACCTCTGATTTGCATTTTTTGCAACTGACATCAAGTTTTTCCATCTGTAACTGTTCTTATCCTTTAAAGCATGAGCCTCATCCATCAAAACACAACTCCATTTCCACCTTTTCAAGAGCTTCCGATCATCTTTCTGTTGAGCACTGTAGAAAGAATCTTAAAAACTACAACAAAAGCCTCAAATACTGCATAGAACAAGAGTAGTAGCACAAAAAATTGTCTAAATTGTGTTTTTCCTATGTTATTCACTTCTTAATTTTGCACTCCCCTCTTTATTTTCACCTTCTTCTCTCTAACTTATTCCCCATTTACACATTATCTCTTTCAGCCTTATTGTTATTCCAAGCTTTATGCTTTATCGCATGTATACCCTTGATTTATGTTTTATAGTTAGTATACTTGCTTTGTCTTATGGAAGTAGTCTTTCTATTCATGGATAGAGGTATAACTGCATAAATATACCCAATCCATTATGGGATTTTGGGTATTGTTAAAGAAATGAGTTACTAACCTGTGTCTTTCAAAGAGAGAGTAGCATACAAGAATCACATTGAAGGGGGGTGGCAATCCACTTTTGGCTAAAGAATTTAACTGTTTAGAATGAATTGTTCTTGCAGCTCCATGGTATTGAAGCACTGAAAATGATGGACACCATTTCTTCAACTCTCTTTCCCAGTTTTCCAAAACAGAAGCAGGGCAAACAATTAAATGAGGACCCGGATCATCTTCCAAGTGGTTTAGTAACATAAGGTATGTTATTGCCTGATTAAAGATTTAAAAAAAAAAATTAAAAAGATGATAGATGTAGAGACGATTATTTCAATTTCTAGCAAAAATGAAAGAATCTTTAAATAGACATACCTGAATAGTCTTACCAAGACCCATCTCATCTGCCAATATTGCTGCACAATAAAATCAAATGGGGTTGAAAGTTGAAAGTAATATAAAATTAGTTAAATGTTTATAGATAAGACATCAAGACACATTGCATTGATAAGCTATAAAATGCCATGATAACCAATAGACACTTGTATGCTGAAAAGGACAGCTCTGGAGAAGAATGTGTGCACAAAATTTTGAGACATGAAAAACAAATCTTGATTATTTGTTGAATACAGAACATGCAAAACATTGGAGAAGAAACTGAAGACACGAGATAAGCACAAATTTAGAATCACCATTCTGACCTCAAGTACACTTTCTGTAAGTCTCATATAAACTATCATCATCATTTGTTTTTGAGTGTCCATATATGAAACAGGTTTGGAGCAAAATGAAAGTTAAGGCAGACTTAGAGGTCAGCACTTTTGGAGGACAAGATGTCAGATAGAAGAAAGTGGAAGCTTAAAATTAGGACAATGGAGTATTATAGGTCTTAGTTACTAATTTTATCTTTATGAGCTTCTGAGTATGATATTTATCAAGAATGATAACATGTGGTCTTATAAGAACACTAACTATTGATTTTAAAGCTGGTGAATTCAGCCTAAACTACTTCTCAAGAGATTGTGTAAAGTGAGTCATTGGTAATATATGTGTGTATAGATTTGAACATTTTGGTCTGCCAACCATATTCATAAATGTTTATATAATTCAGGCCAAAAGCATATGAATAGATTGAATACATACCTCCTGCAACCTTTTTCCTATACAAAAGCATAAGAAAATTGACACCAACAAGCTGGTATGGTTTGAGAACAGGCTGAAAACCTGAATCATCCATTCCACATGCTTCACATATATCATCCTGTAGAAATGAAAGCAAAACGTAAGTCACTAAACTCTTTTAGGCAAAGTTTTCTATTTGGTGAGTGAATGAACATGCAATTTCGATCATAAATCTATTCATTCATTGTATTCTCTTACTTCCACCGTTGTTAGTGTAAACATATAGAAATTAAACTCAGCGGTGACTGAAGATGTAGATACGAACTCACATTAGTGACGATTCTAACAGAAGAACTTTCAACTTCAGCATAACGATCACAAGCATCGGTAGAAGAGGAGCCATACAGCTCTCTCCGTAGCTCGGTTGATAGCTTCGCACACTTGTGCAACGCTTTTCCGACGATATCATCGCCCCCGTCCACCTCCTCACCAAACCCCAAATCTTCACTATCTCCATCCTCCCCTTCGCCCAAATCAACTGCATCATCTTCCACCGCCTCATCGTCCTCATCATCAATCACAAACCTCCGCCCACGGTTTTCAATCGTCGTCGATGGAGCCTCTCCGAAATCATCATCCTCCAAATTCTCAGGTGCATGTTGAGCTCCATCCTTGATAACTTCAACACAGTCAGAGGAGTCCGAGAAGTAGTCAAAGGATGGTTTAGAATTAGACGGCGTTCCGGCTTGTCCGCTTCCGCCTCTGAAAGCGAAAGACTCGATTGGTGGTGGTGGGGTTCTGGAGGAGGGTTTATTGAGAATTCGGGAAGAATCGAAATCGTGGTTTGACCATTCGTCGTCTGATATTTCGATTGACTCGAACCCTCGTTTCATTGCAGCTCCGAAGGGAGATGGAGGGTAGTGGTGTTAAAGGTGTGAGTACGGAAATGGCGTTGGAGTTGTCTAGGATTCGTCGGTTTCCAAGAGACTCGAAATCGAAAGCGCCCTTTTTCACGGAACTTCTACCCCAACCCAAATATTTCAAAATAATTAGAAAAAATTGCAAAAATGGTCCATGCGGATTTCTTTGGTTAAAGTTTTTCACTTATGAAAAGTTTATTAGCAAAAAAAATTGTTATTTGATGGTTTAACTATGATTTTAGTCACTATTTCGTTAATTTTAATATTTTGTTATTGACTTTTTTAAAATAACAATTTTACCCTCAGAAACTATTTTTACGGTTGTCTCTCTTTACCAAACTAAAATGACTATTTTTGTAATTTTTTTTTTATTTTATTGAAATATTATACATTAATTCTTTTTCTTTTTAATTTTATTAAATTATAATATATTAACTCTTTTTTTAATTTCATTTTTATTGGATTATTTTTTAATTGATTATTATATATTAATTAATTTTATTTTTAATATATAATATTTATATACAATTAAATATTATATTATTAATTTCTTTTAATTAATTCTTTTTTATTTTTTTATTGGATTGTTTTTTTAATTTCTTTTTTATTAGATTAAATTTACCATAAAAATAAATAAAAAAACCATTCATTTTTTTATTGGATTATAAATTTAGTTTTAATGTGTAACATTAATTCTTTTTAATTTTATTGGTTCCACCACAAAGTCGTTAAAATACGTAAAAGCGTCGCACCCCGTCGTTGAAAATCATCAGGACCACTGTCAATCACCTTCATCGAATTTCCGACGGAAACAATTCTATCATGTTCCACCCAACGTTGCCAGTAGCCACCGGCAGCAACCTCTTCACATTCATCGGAATCCTCCGGATTTGCCACTAAGTCGGTCGTTTTTTGTTGCAACTGATAAGTTTAAAACTAGTAAGATTGATAGATTCAAACAAGTAAAATAATCAAGCACAAATAATGGAGATCAAAGTTGTGTTGAATAATTAATTTGTCATGCCTTAGAAGAGCTCGACTAAGAACTGCTATTATAAAGGCAATTTAGGGTTACAAGAAGATCAATACAAAATATGATGCATGCATGCACTATAAATACCCTAACCCTAACACAATAAAGAAACCGGGTGAATAGGCCCAACCCGTTACTAATGGACTATAATAATACAATACAAAATTGACACAGCACTATATAGCCTAACAACAACCAATATTGTGTTAACCACCATGAGGTCCAATCCAAACACCCCTAGTCAGCTCCTCCATTCGTTGCTTTCTACCACCTTGCGAGCCACATCATCTTCTTAGAAATTGTTGATCGTTGCCTACAATCTATCATTCTCAACCAAAACTAGACCGATTGACTACCCACATTGTCGTCAATGGCGACAATGTTAGATATAGGGTTTTCAAACCACCATATCCACCGCTAGATCTTTTCAAGTAGTACAGGCTTGAAGCTTCGACGTTATAAGGTTGTGCCTGGGTTATGGAAGCCAACGAATAAAGGAACTGACCAGGTAGTATGATTTTGTGGTGTAAGCTAATCAAAGGCAACAAATAGAAGAACTGATAAGGGTGTTTGGTTGGACTTCTTGGTGGTTAAAATAGTGATGGTTCTAGTGGAAAATGATCGGCTTGGTGACAAATATAAAAGATTCTGACGGATTATGAAGAGGTTGTCACAGGTGGCTACTGGATAGCGGCGTTGGGTGAAACACGTTGGTAGTGTCTCTATCGGACCTCCGATGAAGGTGATTAACGGTGGTCCCGACGATTTTCGACAGTGAAATGCGGTGTTTTTGTGTATTCCGAAAACTTTGTGGTAGAACCAATAAACTAAAAAGAATTTGCAACGCCCGTAGATCCAGGCTAGTAAATTTAGAGATAATAGGGGTCGAAAAAGACTTTTCGACAAAATATTATTTATAATAATTAATCTTAACCAAGTTTTAGAATATGTCTCAAGGGTTCCGTACATATAAAGAGAGCCGAAATCCGAGTTATAACGAAGAAGTTATGACCCGTCGAAATTTAGTGACGGAACCGGCACAGCATCGCAAAGACGTAAATAGTGAATTTATGATAGAGCTTCTTTTAGCCTTAGTAATCTAAATGAAAGTCATAGAATATGTTAACCTGAGAGTGTCCATAAAAAGAACGCCCAAATCTGACTTCTTATGAGGAAGTTATGATTTTTCGAAGTTTTTGGCTTAGCAGTGTACAGCCCAAAATTCTAGTATTAGATCGAGCAGTTTTTAGCTGACACAACCTAAACGAGAATCGAAGATCTCGTTATTAGTAGCGTAACGATAAGAAGACATATGAAAATGGACATCTGATAAAGAAGTTATGAGATTTTAACGGACCAATCCTGCATCGGCCTGTTAAAAATATAACTTTAAAAAAATAAAGTCAAAATTAACCGACGGAGTCTATACGAAAGTTGTAAAGTACATCTCCACCTACGCGTGGATATAAATAACGTCAAAAACGGAGTTCGTATGAAGGAGTTACAAATTATAATAGCATATTTACGTATTAAAATAAAGTATAAATCATATATACGTACATATATATATATATATATATATATATATATATATATATATACATATGTATATATCATTAGAAAGGTATCGACGATGCGGTCATTATAAGACTAATGTTGAGTTCTTTCGACATTAGTTTAATACAAATATCATTAAATCTATTTAAAATAGTATTATAAAGGGGTGTTTAGTCATTTATATAACTATAAGGTCATTAAGTAATTATGGAGGGTAGTTTTTGTAAATTCAATTACTATAAATAAGAGGCTTGGGCTCTCATATTTCTTGCACCATTTTCTTGATTCAAGAGTCTTTCTCTTCTTATCCCCCGAGCATTTCGGTCCCTCGTGATTCGACTTCTCTTTCTGTAGTTTTAATATAGTAGGGTGAGCGCTGAAGCGCTACACGGATCTTTCTTAGAAAGATTCAGCGACGAAGTTCTGCCGCTGCAGAGCCCGACTCCTAGCTAAAATCCCCTTGTAAGTTTCGTCGAAGGAAATTATTTTAAAGTAAACAAAGCGTTGTCCGAGTACCGAGTCACCACCTTCTTAGGTAAGTGGATAGTTACTTTCGTCTTACACATAGATATGAAGTATTTTATATAAACTACATGCTATGTGTGCATATTATCTGAATACTTGCTGTCTATGTTGGATGAACGTTTTTTTATACATGTTTTAAATGATTTGAACTGTATACGTATTTTAAATATACAAGTATGTTGGGTATGAGATGGATAGATGAATGATGAGAGATAAAAGATGATGTGAGTAAACATTGGCAGCTATAGACTTGGTGCCTAACAAATAACATCGGCAGCTATGGACTTAGTGCCTATTGGACAAACACTGGTAGCTATGGACTTAGTACCTGTTAGGAATTGGTAGCTATGGACTTAGTACCTATTAGATAAACACCAGTAGGTATGGATTTAGTACCCAACAGCTATGGAATTAGTGTTTTACGAATGAGCATTGACAACTATGGATTTAGTGTCATTCCTATAACTCTGGAAGCAAAGGACTAAAGAATGAACGAATGCGGGATAGATGACTCTTAGGATAGATCCTTAAGAGTAAAGAAGATAATGGAGATGAGTAGTTGGGTCGATTGTTTGATTGTTTAAACATAATAATTATATTATTGTGGGTTGAAAACCCTATGTACTCACCAGGTTTCCCAACCTGACCCACTCAGTAGTCACTTTACACTGAGAGATTAAAGAGATGTAAATCACTAGTGTAAATAAATGTAAGTTGTGTTTATACTTATGTTTCT
The DNA here is from genome assembly GCF_052625555.1 of Lactuca saligna. Lineage (NCBI taxonomy): Eukaryota > Viridiplantae > Streptophyta > Magnoliopsida > Asterales > Asteraceae > Lactuca > Lactuca saligna. The sequence continues at coordinate 62,682,647 of NC_136421.1, read as the reverse complement.
GTATTGACGATGACATCCCAAATGTTTTAAAACGAATTAAAAATATTTTTCTTCGGAAATGCTTTGATAACGTATTTATCATGTTTTACTGGGAACAAATTCCGCAACATTTTTATTAAAAGAGGTACTTTGATTTTTATAAAGCATAAACAAAATCGGTCTTTTCTGGCCGTGAAAATGGGGATATCACAGAATTCATATTATACATTTAAAATAAATTAATGATCCACTAAATACTATTTATTATATATATAATATAATAAATTAAATGTAATAATCCAATAAAAAAAATCTAATAATTTTTTTAAATAATCAAATAAAAAAAATTTAAAAAATAGTTAAAAAAATTAGTAATATATAAATATTATATATTAAAAATAAAATTAACTGATATATATATAATAATCAGATAAAAAAATAATCCAATAAAATTAAAATTAAAAAAAGAATTAATGTATAATAGTTCAAAAAAAATAAAAAAGAAAGAAAAATTAATATATAATAATTCAATAAATTTTAAAAGAATAATTGCATAAATGATCCTTATAATTTGGTAAAAAAAGCTAACTACAAAAATGGTCTTTGAGGGTAAAATTGTCATTTTTAAAAAGTTAACAGCCAGATGTTAAAGTTAACGAAATAAGGACCAAAACCACAACTAAACCACCAAATAATGACCTTTTTTGCTAATAAACTTTTTTATAGACCTTACCCAAAGAAATCGGCAAACCATAGGGAACATTTTTGCAATCCCTTAAGTTTACACCAATCTGCACTTTTAGTTAAGTTTTTCAAATTTTGAAATGGGTCGTCGATAGGGTTTCTAAAATTTGCATTATGATTCCTGAAGTTGTTACCATCTGAGATGATCTATTAAATGTGTAAAAAGATTGTTATACCATTCTTTTTGTTATCTCTATTATATTGACATTTTTAAATAATGTATGGATCATTTATATAAAGTCTTAAAGAAAACTCCCAAAAGTCTATCAGCCCCATTCTTCCCCATGAATAACATTTTTTCCTCTTTCACTATGGCGATCGCCAGGCATATTGTAACATCCCAAACGTCAACCCTTAAATTTTTGAAAATTAAAGTGTATGTTTTATCAAAAGGTTTTATTCATAACCATTAATAAAATCATAAAGTTATCTTTTGCATTACATCAACATAATCGTAGTAAAATGTGGAAGCTAAGTCTTGTTTTGAAACCCATATCGCAACATAGAGTAGATGAACTAGATGTTATGTCCATCTGAGAATGACCAGATATCACAATCATGTTAGCCCCTTGCCCTTCGAACCTGAACAACAACTAAAGACATAGAGTAGCAATTGTAAGCCTACGGCTTAGTAAGTAGTCACAACACTCATCCATTATACAGATCATGTGCAATACACATAAATACACATAAACATCAGGTGATAAATCACATATTACTTACACTATCACATATAACTAAACACATAATGTATGTTAGCATTCTGTTGATGGGTCACAACTATAACCTCCCTCCGAGAGACTATTCTCTAGTTGCCCTGCATCGACCACCTACCAATATTGGGACCTTCAGTGGTCGACCACCTACCCACGTTGGGACCTTTAGTGCTCTTTAGGGGTGCAAACGAGCCGAGCCTGGCCAGGCTCGGCTCGGGCTTGTTTAAGTTATATGAGGCTCGAGCTCGTAAAGAATTATACAAGCTTGGTTCGGGCTCGGGCTCGACTCATTTTTTATCTGACGTGTCTAAATAAACTTAAGTTCGGCTCGAGCTCGTTAAGAAGCTCGTTTACTAATATCGTAAATCCATAATTCCCATGATATGTTTTATTTTAATATAATAAAATAATAATAAATTACACTATATAAAGGCTTGTTTAGGCTCGCGATCCTATTCGAGCTTAATGACATAGGCTTGAGCTCGAGCTCGTTTAATAAGCGAGCATAATACTAAGCTCGAGCTCGGCGTGGGCTCGTTTAAAATCGATTTCGAGTCGAGCTTTTAACGATTCGATCTCGAGAAGCTTGGCTCGTTTGCACCCCTAGTGCTCTTCACCATTACACCACCTACCCACATTGGGACCTTAAGTGGCAGAACATCACATAGTCAACAAAATAAGTAAGTCATGAGATCTCGCCTCACTAGAAAACATATACAATCTACACGCTCAAGTTGGAGGTATCAAGTCTTCCCCAAAACTACACAATAAGTAACCCTAATTTAAAATTAAAGTAAAACCTATATTTATACTTCTTTATCGAGTCTAAGCCTATTTAAAAGCTAATCCAGGAGCAAAAGACCATTTTTCCCCTCTCCAAGACCCAAACCCAAACCAACTTGTAATAAATGATGTGGGTTATGTTTTTAATATTAACACTCAACCAAAATCAAGTTTCATGAGACAAAAACCTTCCTGAAATGAATTTCTTCGATTTGTGAGTTCCGAGACAAAACTCAAATAAAGGAGTCGTTTCTTGGTCCAAAGCACCGATAGGAAACCAAATGAGTTAGGGAAGTCAAAGTATAGGCCCCATTAACCTTAAGAAAGGTCTAAAATACATCCAAGAGTTTGAAAACTATTGGGATTCGTTCAATACTTAAGAACTCGATAAATATGCAAAAATGTAACTTCATGTGCATTTTGATATGACTATTCTTTATTTAGGAGTACGATCTTATTTCTAGGTATCAAAGGTACTTAGAAGTGACCTAACCATGGGTGGAACCTATTGTACTCAGTAGAAAACATTTTTTGATATAAAAACCCAAAATTAAAGTGTATAAGAAGATTCAATGCCCTTTAAAGCTATAAACTTGTTTCTTGTTGTCTATACTTGACATCACATGCTAAAGGGACTAAAATACACCTTTAGCATGAGATATAAGATCCAACAACCCATACAACTCCAATGAAAATGACCAAAATAGAATATCCTGCCATATGCTCGGTTCTTGAGAGGTGTTGGTGTTTTTGGTGGGTTATTTTCGAGAGTTAACACATTTGAATGACTTATGAAGTCTATATGAATACTAATACAAGTCTAACAGTGGTTTGAGAGCTTGCAACTCGTCAAACACCCAAGGAAAAGTCGACATAACCTAAATCCCATTAAAATGGGTTATCCATCAAAATAGAGATTGCCGGAAGAACATTTGGTACACCATCTCATCATTCAAGCCTCACTATCATTCATTCTCACACTTCTAGACCCTTGTGCATATTCAAAGTTCATTTCTTAATGATTCCTATTACTTAGATCTAGGTTTTCCATGGTTTTCTTCATGTTATAGCTAATAAGAGTGTTTGGGTTCCAGAAAGTTGCCAATTTTATGGATCCACATGGTCCTTTTATGGATTAAGATCATGGATCTGAAGTTTCATAGAACCTTGAGCTTTTGCATGAGATCTTGGCCCTATTTTGCACCATTTTAGACCTAGCTTGTGTTTAAGGCATGTATTGGCCATGCATGCCTAAAAAGCCACAATATTTATGATGTTTTGAAGTTGGTAAGACATCCTGAAACTTTTAGTTGCTTTTGTGAAAGGAATAAGAGCTTATTGCATCAAGCTATTATGAGCTTTCATCATGATGTGAGAACTTGTGGCTTACGACGTGAGAATGGAATGACCCTAATTACCTTGTCTTACTAGGTCACGACATGACCAATAGATGGCCACAATGTTATGACTGTCTGACCAGCATTAAAGTGTAGATTTTGACCTTTGACCGTTGACTTTTGAACATTGACCAAGTTTGACTTTAGGTCAAATAGAGTAATTTGAGTAGTAGATTGAGATTTGGTCCGTATTTGTTAAATAAGTGACCTGTAGAGCCGGTATTTAGAGCAGTGATCGGTGCAACTATCTTTTGGACTTTGAGGTGAGTTTTCCTCATTGTACTCGTGGGTCGAAGGCACCAATTCCGACCCACTAGTTTGTGTTATGTATCTTGGTATATAGGATGTTGCTATGTTATAGTAAAGTGTTAAACATAGTGGGTCGAAGACACTAATTACCTATACTTGTTGGTTATATGTTTATGTTTATTTGTTGCATATATCGACATAGTGCAGTTGGGTTGAGGCTTTACTGCTCTGTGTTATAAGCCAACAAACTCAGGGTAATCCAGTCGGGAGACTGTGGGCCAAAGGCAATCCAGTTAGGAGACTGCAGAGCCAACATGCATATTTATATATGTTTTTTGGTGTGGGGTATTTTGGGGGAAAATCACTAAGCTTTAGATTACAGTTTAATTTTATGGTTTCAGGTACATCTGAGGATAGGGGCAAGGCGAAGGCATGATTATACACATTATCCTGGGATTTATGTTGAGAGATGTTTGTGGATACTCTGACTTGATAACTATGTTTATGGATACTCTGATTTGATAATTACGCTTTTGGAAATATTGTTTTTAATGGCTTATGGAGTATATAATGGTTTTGAAAAATAAAAAATTTCACTATGACTTTTGGGTCGTTACATGTCCTCTATAAAAAGACATTTTCGACTAATCATGGCCACAAAATAGCAATGAACTATTAAGTAGATGTCTACACGCCTCAACATGAGCTTTTAATCACATGCAATACACTTTCCTGGTACTTAGCTTATAAAAGGCAACATATATAGATTGGTGTTGTTTCACTAGATCTTCACATTTTTAAAGATATATTATAAAAACTATTAACCGCACCGACACGACTAAAATTGACTCCACTTTGTTCCAACCATCAAAGCGCTAAGTGTCAAATGCATCATTAGCGAGTTGTAATTCAATATGACATTTAAATAAATAAAACACAAACAAAATGCTCTATTAATCTTTATATTATACTCCAGTCAGTTACCATATTAATTAAACCATATGGGGACAAAACGTCCTAGCATATTCCTAATTTTTGTTTAGGAATTTACGACCACATAGTTGAAAAGATCATTTAAGTCAATAATGGCATCTTATTGAAAGATCTTTATGCTCAAGAATATTTATGAAATGATATTTTCTAATAACATATGATCCTATATGGTTACATTTTAAAACAAATAAAAACTTATTGATTATTTATTAAGTAATATGATTATTAATATAAATAACATCTTGTATTTAGTTAGGAATTTTTTTATGCAAATAATAATAAAGGGAATAACTAGTTATTTATATCATATAATATGGTTAAATAAATTGTTTATACCATTTTAAACCTATGGAAGACCAATGTTATATGTCATGTACATTCAAATGATAAGAAGAAATGTTTAACACTTATTCTTTTTCTCTATCATAAAACCGTCCATACTTCCATTAGATATGGTTTATTGGTTGCTTTATCACTTTACTATGTCATAAAATCGTCCATACCTTCCGCTAGGTATGGTTTATTGGTTGCTTTATCACTTTACTATGTTGAATAGCCCATATATTCAAAACTGAATTAACATGACCCATATATTCAAAACTCAATACCATAATTCATAAACTGTAAGTACAAGTTCATAACTAAATTAAGACAAAATTGCAAAAATGACCCTTATGCTTATCAAAATTTTGTGGTTTTGGTCAAAAAATGCTTGGTGGTGCACTAGTGGTCCAAATTTGAATACTTTATGTGTTTTTCATCCCTATCTACTTTAAAAGACTATTATACCCCTTATCTTTGTTTTTTATATTTAAATTAATATTTTTAGTGAATTAAAAATAGAAAAAGTGCCTCTCTCTTTCTTTTTTTCTCTATTTATATCTCTTTCTCTTTTTTTTTTTCTCTCTCTCTCTTTATATACATATATATATATATATATATATATATATATATATATATATATATATATATATACACACATATATATAAATGCCACCACCACCACCACTTAAACCTAAAACATTTTTTGGAGTTTGTTTTCAGCCTCTACATCGGAAAAACTCACTGCTGCTAGCAGAAGTTGTCACCTCCCCCATCAACGTCAGCCACTATTCTTAAACGGAAAACGTGATCGATGGGTTGTGCTCGGTTCATCATCACCACTACTTATATCACATAAATGGTCCTCCAAAACCTATATTCTCACCATTACCTGTCAACAACGTCGCCCACCAGAGTTCATCTCAATCAAGATACAAATTTGGATCGAGAAATTCTTTGCCTCTATTTTATGTTGGTACATCGTCGAATATGTTCATAAAAAAAGCTAGGGAAATGAACGTCGGTGGCCTGGAGGGGCGACGACTGTCATCAACCTCCACCTCTACCATTGTTATGAAAAACGACCACCGCTCATATGGTTCTCTATTCGAAATAAACCTACCACCAGAACCAATCTTGTTCATCCAAACGCCGATGGACACACATCCAGTCCCTTCCTACTTATATCTTCCTCTGATTTCGATGGGTGAATTGATTTTTAGAACCATTTTCGGTTTAACCCCTGCATTCGCCAAAGGTAGGGTACACAAACCATACCCACCGCATACCTGAATAGATCACCATATTTACCGTAGGGTTCATCTTGGTGTTGATGATGCAAGTGGCTATAATAAAGAGTTTGAAACAAATGGAGGTTATAAGGGTTGTTCGGCTGGTATGTTGTAGGTGGTTCGATGTGATGTAGGTGGCTTTTGGTGGCGGTATAAGGTAGGGATGTCAACGGGGGCAAACAGGATGGGGAGTGCATCCGCCACCCCCGCCCCCGAAATTTCCCCGTTCCCCCGCCCCCGCCCCAGAATGTTCAAGCTTTCTACCCCCACCCCCGCCCTCGCCCCCGAATCCCCTTTATTACCCCCGCCCCCGTTCCCTCACCCCGATTGATTTTGGGCTACAACTTTTTAGGCTAAAAGAAGTTATTATTTAGGCTAAAAGAAGCTATTTTTTAGGTAACAAATAATTATTTATAGCAGAATTTTACATGTTAAAAATAAAAAAGTTATAACATTTTAAAAATTATACTAACAACGTAAAAACATGCTTTTTGATGAATTTTGGAAGCTCAAAATCATGTTATTATTTATTATATTTATATAATTAATATATATAAATATATGTGTAATTTATTAACGGGGTCTCGATGGGGGTTTCGGGACGAAATTGCCTACCCCGCCCCCGCCCCCGAAAATAAAACGATGGTTAACCTTGCCCTCGCCCCCACCCCCGATTTTAAAAAAAAATCCCCCAAACGGGACGGGGCCCCCACGGGAACGGGGTTCCACGGGACTTTTTGACATCCCTAGTATAAGGGTGGTTTATTGAGGTTACAGTGAAGTTGATATAGTAGGTATCAAAGGAGAATGGTGGTGTTCTGGTGAGGAGGGCGACGGTTCGATGTTAATGGTGATCGGGTGGGTAGGTAATTGAGATTTTTTTTTGTTTTTTTTTTAATTAAAATAATAACAAAAGAAATTAAAGAAATTAAAAAAGAATTATTTAAGTGTATTTTAATCATTTTAGATAGGGTATAGAACAAAACCTCACAAAAATGCCAACCATATAAACCGAAAGCACATAAGGTATCCTTAATTGGATCACTAATATACCACCAAACTTTTTTGGATCAAAACAACAATTTTTTAACAAGCATAAGGATCATTTTTGCAATTTTATCAAATAATAATAAAACAATTAAAAGGAATTAAAAAAAATTATTTAAGGGTAATTTTATCATTTTAGGTATGATATGAGCCAAAACTATACAAAAATATGAACCGTAAAGACCAAAAGCACGTGATGCATCCTAAATTAGATCACTAATGACCAAAAGCACATGATGTATCCTAAATTAGATCACTAATGACCAAAAGCACATGATGTATCCTAAATTAGATCACTAATGACCAAAAGCACATGATGTATCCTAAATTAGATCACTAATGCATCACCAAAATTTCTTTTGATAAAAAAACATAGATTTTTTACAAGCATAAATTTTTGACAAGCATAAGGACCATTTTTAAAATTTTGTCCTAAATTAATAATGTAAGTACAAGTTTATAACATCATAAAATTATAAATTCATGGTTTATAATATTAAAATATAAAAATTACAAATTAGATTAAAATAATTACCTTATTTTTTAAATTATAAAGACAAAGAATAATAAGACTATCGAGTTACAATAGTTTTCTTGTTACCGTGTACAAACTACAAACGACTAGGGACAAAGAGAATATACGATTTTTTGTTTGCTTCTTTGGAGTCTGTGGGACACTGGTCCAGTGAAAGAGAAGGCTAGAAGCATCGAACTTTTTTATTTTATTTTATTTTATTGTCTAGGTTAGGCAATTTGGGCTCCCTTTTTCCTCTTATTTATTTTAGTCCATTAAGTAATTAAAGGTAGCCCATATGTTGAAGCCATTGAGCCTTGAGGGCATGCCCTTAAGGCTTTTAGTTGTAGAGGGTACCATGGCCATGAAAAAAAAATAATGATATGATTTTGAAAGTTATTCCATGTAGAAAATTTTGAAAGTTATTCCATGTAGAAAATTTTAAATCACTAGACTTATTAATTTATAAATCATAAGGGTGCGTTTGGTTGTGGAAAACTGTTTTCATTTTTTATGAAAATGTTTTCAGAAATAGGATTGAGTTTTCATTTTTAATTTTCAATGAAAACACGTTTGGTTGGAAGGGGTGGAGTTTTCATTTTTCATCTTAAAAATTTGAAAAACTTTGGAAAACTGTAAAAATAACTTTTCTAATTTACATACAATTTGGAAAACTGAAAATTTTCATTTTCTTAGAAAACTTTGGAAAACTAAACGAACCAAACGCGTTTTCAGAATTTTCGTTTTTCTTGGAAAATTTTCCTAGAAAATTGGAAAAGTTTTCACAACCAAACGCACCATAAATAATCCAACTCAACTAAACTTCGGCAGTTTCCAACCGCACTTAAATAAATATAATACGTGAAATAAAAGTTGGGAAGTTACATCTTTAATAATTTCATTATACTTTACGTAGAAAAAAAATCCAGAATATATAATGCAAACACAAATTTTATTTGTACAACTACACACTTGTGTATACAAATTTTTTGAAGGTAAAAATATATGTATTATAAATGTAACATAATTAAAGTTTCTTTCCCCTTCTAGTAGTAAATTAGTTAAAGTCTACATACTACATATTAATAAGTATGGGAATTGGGAATAAGAAGGCACTACTTAAACGAAAGAGCATACCCTTATGTCACCTAAACGTTGTGTACCACCATCTTTAAAATCATTACACTTGATAAAGTGACTACAAAGAAATTTAACACAACCACATACACCCTCCACGTATAATCCCACAACCACCCCACTAACCTTCTCTTTTCACACCCTATTGCCAATTCCTCTATTTAACTAAACTAATAACCTTTACCTTTTTCAACAACTTACACTCCAATGGCATCAAACACATGCTTTGCATTGTCAACTCTATTAATTTTGTACTTCTTGGCTGCATCAACTTCTGTTCTAGAAGTCGATGGAGCTGGTGAGTGTGGAAAAACACCTATTCGGTCTGCTGCCCTTAGCTTGAGCCCATGCTTGGCTGCAGGCGGGAATGCCAAGGCTAAGGTTCCGCCAATGTGTTGTACCAAGGTTAACGCTTTAATCAATACTGCACCAAAATGTCTTTGTGCGGTTTTGCTTTCTCCATTGGCTATCCAAGCTGGTATAAAGCCTGCTATTGCGATAGGCATCCCTAAGCGATGTAACATAAAAAAGAGGCCAATAGGGAAGAAGTGTGGGAGTAAGTGATGTGTTTTTCTCGAATAATTCATACTTTGTATTTATTTTTGACATATCAACTTGAATTTATGGATACGCATACACTCATAGTGTAGGCACCAACTTCTTTTAGGGCATCTAAAATGCATTAAATTTTATTGTGTTTAATCAAATGTCAAATAACCATTTAAATGTTTATACATATTTATTATTTTTTATAATGATTTATTTTTATAAAAACTTAGTGAAATACATATATTAACAACTAATTTTTTTCATTGAACGATTCGATAACTATTCAATATATTAATTAGCGATTACAATACAACGAGTAAGAAGATAAATAGACAATGTACAAGCTATGCTTTTAAAACTTTTTATTTAATAAAGTCAATTCTTTTAAAGACTATATCAATAGAACCAAAAAACATAATATTGGTATACATGAACCCAACATTTATCCCATTATGTTGTATTTAATCGGTTAAATGCAAGTAGACTTTCACATCGTTAAGTTATTCCTTTAAATATGTTGATTATGTGAGAAAACAATAGTTTATAGAAAAAAGAACGCTTACAAGCCGTTCTTTTTTTTTTTTTCTTAAATTTACTCATGCATAAAAAAATCATAAAAAGAAAAGAAAACTAGTCAATGAAAACCTAGACGATTGTATTTAAATGTTTTTTTTTTCCTGAAACTTTCATTTGAGAATATTTTGCCACCATTTGGGAAAGTTCCTAGGGGCCTGTCCTTCGATGCTGCATTCTTATATACTAATATATTGATATTGATTGGTCATTTTTTGCTTGTTGCAGGATACATCGTGCCATGAAGATGATATCATGGAAAGAAACTATAAAAGTGTTGACTACATAAATTCGTCCTATGAATAAGTTTATTACAAATACAGGCTCTTTCTGTTGTAAGCAAGTCATGTGTGATACGTGTTCTTGATGGAAGTGAGGACGAATCTAATTTCATAATATATGTATTGTTTTCTGTATTGAAATGTTTTAGTGTAATATGAAATAATTTTTCTCAAAATTTTATGTTATTCACTTTTCATATAACATAAAAGGTATTGAAAATCACGTGATTCAAAGGAACAAATATCATACATACTTACTAATTACGTTGTTTTTTCTATTACATGAAGATATCGATGTTTATATAACCTCCATGAGTTAAACATAATGACATTATTAATTATGCTTAGGCTCTTCTGACGTGCATCATTCTTAAAACAAAGTATCGAAATTATTACATAATTTAGAGTCAAAGTTACTATGAAAATAATAAAACTCTTAAATTGATATCCAATGAATAATATAGAATAAAAAATAAAATATTTTAGAATCTCCAAAGCAGATTTCATCGAATCTCATATACTCTACATATGCAAGTTGTATTCGTGTATTTGTGTACAATAATACACTACATGTATTGATGACGTGTAATGTATATCAAGGTATGACATCTATATCAAGATCTCAAAATTAAGGGCACACAGTATGTAAGTCATTTTTCCTGACAAGTGGCAATGGATCAACATAGATGGAGACGTATCCAGTTATATCAATATGCGTCATGACTATCTATTTGTCATGGCTCCTTTCACAACATGTGATGAAGCTGTATATTTTGAACTTTTTTAATAAATCAATATTTATAAAAAAGGGCATGGTAGATGAAGTTATGACTTTTTACTTTTTAATAAATCAAATTTTATAAAGATTATTGCAATTTGAGTTTATTTATTTTTAATTAACGAAAAAAAATTGGAACGGAAAAACTTTTTTGGAAAAGGCTTGGTAGATTTAATTTTTGGAACGCCAAAAGGTATATTCAAGTATATTATATTATTTATGCAATCATCGATACTTATCTATATATAATATGTTATGTATATATACTCGTACTACTTTTTTTTACTTATATAATGAGCTATTGATTCAGAAAAATACACATCCATTAAAACTTGGGATAATGACTTATGAAGGTAATAAGGTTTTCAGTTTGTCCGTATTAGGTCACTAAAGTTTTTTTTTTGTGCGTATTAGATCAATATGGTTGTTATTACCGTTTATAAATAGTTCTTTTACCAGTTTTAATCGGTAAAAATGACTATTTCTAAACGGTAATAACAACCATATTGGTTTAATACGCACAAAAAAAACCTTAGTGACCTAATACGGACAAACTGAAAACCTTATTACCCTCCTAAATCATTAACCCTAATTATTTAGAAAGCATGCTTACTAATTAATATGACTGATTTGTTTGACTGAAAATAGTTTCTTCCATTTAAACTTATCTCACAACCATTCCAAAACTTCTAAATCCAAAAACTCATATGATTGATGATCTTCATTACATAAAAATGCAACATTTTATCAATAACTTCTTTTTAGTCATTTAAATGTTTACATGAACACATCCATGTGTACAAAAACAATCTCACTTTGATACCTCCCATCAATGTCTACATTTGATAACGAATGGAAATGTAAAACCAACAGGGACTTGCAGAGGATGTCTATTATCAATTATTTTATAAAAAGCAAAGCCGCAACATGAACTAAGAAACTGAAGTTTCAAAATGAATAAAAAAATCAGCACATAAACAAACACATACAGACTATATACAACATATAAACGGAAGTTTATAAAGCATGAAGCTTAATGACAAGAAAAGTAAAAAACTTAAAGAAGACTTTATAGAAAGAAAGATCACCCTTACTTGCCACAAATGATTGAAGACATCAACAAGAAGATCAATCTGACCATAAAATCCACATGTTGTCTGATCATGACTTCCGTAAATGAATTATTGAAACGTAAGAATTGCAATTAAACTCTATTAGCATTTGAAAAGGGAATTAGGGTTCCAGAGAAGGCGACGAAGGGTTAATTTTTTTTTTGGACCATTTCTCGATTTGTATGTGTCATCCTTGCGCAAGGGCCATGTTAATATTCTCTGTATCGTTCCAATTTTATCGGATGTCCCAAATGGATGACTAAAGATGAAGAGCTTCGCCATATAGAGGAGTAACAGGTTATATGGGACGACGCGAGTTATAAACGAAGTAGTTTACTGTTGATGGTTATATATTCTCACTGTCTTTAAAATTAGGGTTAATGACTTATGAGGATAATAAGGTTTCCAGTTTGTCCGTATTAGGTCATTAAGGTTTTTTTTGTGCGTATTAGACCAATATGGTTGTTATTACCGTTTAAAAATAGTCCTTTTACGGGTTTTAACCGGTAAAAGGACTATTTTTAAACGGTAATAGTAACCATATTGGTCTAATACGCACAAAAAAAACCTTAGTGACCTAATACGGACAAACTAAAAACCTTATTACCCTCCTAAGTCATTATCCTTTATAACTCTAAGGATTTCAAGTGCGTAATATTTTATGAATACAAAGACGAATATTGAAATTATTTGGGAGATTTAGAAAAAAAAATTATGGTTATTGACATATACAATTAAGGTTTCTTTTTTAAAATAATTCTAAATTTTGATGGTTAAATCGTAAAAAAAAGGCTAATCGGATGGTTAACCTTGGAAAACATCCAAAGTTACGGTGGTTTCAGTAGAATTCTAAGTTATATGATTACTTAAAAAAATTTATGCCATGTTATTATGTTTTTTTATTGAAAAAATAATCAAACTCTAAACGGTTAAATCAGAAAAAAAAAAAAAACTTTCAATTTCTTTTTCCGAATAGCATTGCTCCAACAAAAAAAAAAAAAGAAAACAATAACGAAACACAAAGAAACATAGCCACCAAAAACTCAAACATCACGCAAACTTTCAATTTCATTTTCTCACCCACATAAAAAAGGATTGAGAAACCACTCCATCTCATAAATCTCCCATCTTTTAACCGAGAAGAATTAAAAAGGACTGCATTTCTGAAATGCCAGATAATCCAACACTGCACCACATCGTGAAAAAATTGCATCGAGATAAATCTGGTAAGAAGCTTGCATGTGCACACCCCGACGCTACAAGAAAAAGACCATTTTACGACGCGCAAACCACGAAACTCGTTGATTTATGTTACGCAAAAGAGAGGGACAATAAAAAAGTGTCATCTCTTCAAAAAATTTAAGGATTTATATCACACATTATTGTGTGCCCTTAAATTAGTGTCTATAGAAAATAAATTTAAAACACAGAGGGAGCTTTATTTTTAAACGTGCGTCCTCTATACCTGCCACTTTATAATTTTAATGAAATGTGCGTTTAGCAGAGGGGGAAACGAAATCCTCAAAATTTTGAAAACCGGTCTTCTACCTTCTTTCTATCTTTCATCTTCGCAGTCTACTCTCCCCTCTCCCTCCTTCTCTCTTCTCTCCGATCCGCTTCTCCACCACTCCTTAATACCTTGCAAGAATCTAAAAACTAGAAAACCTCGTCCTCACAAAGTCTAGGAAACTAGGTTTTTTTTCAACCCTCAAATAACGACCCACATCCTCCATAGATCGATCTCTATCGCTTCATAGGGCCACAAAATTGACTATTGCTTGAACTAGGGTTTCGAGTTCGTATGACATAACCCTCCCTCCTTCAATCTGTTCTCCCTATTCAATCGATTCGCTGGTTTTACTCGAATCCCGCTCACGCCGACCATCGATGTTCAATCATCAACCATCGCCATAACTTTAAGTCTCTATCATCAAATCTTTATCGAAGGTTTAATCGAAGGTTCATCTGTTATGTAAGTCTTTATCGATGTTCAATCATCGCTCACGCCGACCATCGATGTTCAATTGATTTGTGTGTACTCAAAACTCAGGAAGACTATAGACACAGGTGAAGGCGGAGAGAGACAGATAGAGAGAGAGAGAGAGAGAGATAGAGAAACTCTGCACTTCTCCATCGATGATGTCCGATTGTGTTAAGCTTCCTCTTTGGGCCGAAAACCCTGTTGATTTTGTGCATAAGCATCGCATGGCTCCTGAGAGTGAGCATGTCTCTGCACATTTACATGAATGAATAGATCTCATATTCAGGTGAGCCCTAATTAATTCATATTCTAATATCGGTGGGTTTTATTTTGTTTTGAGGCTTTTGACTTTGTAAAATCACTGATCCAGTAAGTCTTCTTGTTAGTCGATTAATTAACTTTTTTTTTTTTTTTTTAATTTTTTTTTATGTTTCTTTTCTTGATTCTTTGCATACACGCGTAGCAGGCACCATCAGTTTCTTAGCTCCTGAGTATGCACTCACTGGTTAGTTCTGTAATCTCCTTGTACAAGCATGGATGCTAGCACAACTTCTTTGTTAATTTTAGGGCCTAAATCAATTAGTGTCTCTTAATCTTAAGAGTTACCTTGACTAGGGTTTCTTCATTTTTATATCTAGTGTGTTTTGTTTCTTGGCACAACACTTGATTAACTCAATTAGGATATTATTGCTCTTCCCATTCAGATAATCTTGAATCGTTATTTGAAATGTTTAATGAATTTTGTTAACTGAAAAAACCAATATATTCATAGTGAGATAATATGATATTGAGTGAAAATAAAACACCAACTGAGAATTAACTGAAATTAATAACCGAGTCTAGTAACGAAGCTAATTCTTTAACATTCGTAGCCTATAGTTTAATTGGACATGTCTATAAAATGGTCTATCTATCCCTAAGCTTAAGCTAACTAGGATTTCTAAGACATCAATAACAAAGGTTGCGAAGAGTGATGCAACTGGGGGTCATTTATATGTGACGAGTTATGTTTGTGGTTCTAGAGCACCATTTTGGTCTTAGCAAATAATTGAACACCAAATTTGGTCAAATAACTTTAAATATAATGTATTTTAAGTTTGTTTAATTGCATAATAACATTCTGAGTGTAATATTTGTTACTTGTAATATTACATTATAAAATTAAATTGATATTTTATTTTGGATTTATTTTTATATTTTGAACTTATTTGAATATATTGCACTTTTTTTAATACTTTGAAACACAATAACAATTTTAGATTTTAATACTACTAATACTATAAATTAAATGGATAATAACTTGGTAGTTTTTACGTTTCTATCTTATAAAAAAGAACAAAAAACACTCTATTTGTATGTGTAATATTTCCTCTAAATGCTTATCTGATAATCATTTAAATGTCACCTGCTTTGACTTCAAAAGGAGGTTTATATGCTTGGGGTGGTGGTCAATCTAGTTAACATGGGCTGGGCGCACAAAACATAATCTTTTCATGCAACTCTGTAACCATGTTTCGGAACATTTCGGTTTTGGTCCTTCCATTTGGTGTAAAACAGGTTGCTTGTGGACATTCTCACAAACTTATCTGCACACACGATGGTAGAATCCATGGTTGGGGTTATAACAGCTATGGCCAAGCAGCTAACCAGAAATGCACTTATGCCATCTCCAGTTGATTGGTATATCTCTCTTTCTCTCTCTCTCTTTCTCTCTCTCTCTCTTTCTCTCTCTCTCTCTCTCTCACTTTTGACTTGAAGGTTGGACTGATGAATAATCAAAACAGGTGTTTGGGGGAAGTAAGGAAGCTGGCAGCTGGTGGGGGCCACTCTAATGTATTAACAGATGCGTGTTCATTGAAAGAGTTTAAATTTCCCGTTTTGCCCCTAGGGTTTCAGATTCTTTGCAGAAACTAGAAAGGGTTCTAGTCTCAGCAGCCACAATGTGAGATTTTGAATTCCAATGTGGATTGGGCTTTCCGTGGGTGCTGGTCTTTTCTGAAGATTTAACTTGTCATGTCAGATTTTCTTATGAAGAATAGTTTCAAAGAGATGTACTGATTATATTCTCTATTTTTCACACCTAACCAACTTTGGATTTTAATCATTTTATATATTTTCATTCATGAATATGTATTTTGGTGACATGCAGGTGAATGTGTGGACTCATACTGCAACTGTGACCCCTGAACTTGAACATCATGAATTTATAAAGGAACTGAAGTAGTTGCACAAAGCTCAAGATGATAAGGAACTATTTGGAATGGTAGTGAATGTGTGGACTCATACCAGTGGAGCAGGTAGTCCTTACTTTTAATTTAAATTCTTTTTATGTGTATCCTTACATTCCTACTTCCTAAATAGTAATATCTTCCATTGTCTTTTCATGGTCGATGTTATCCACTTACTTAATGTGACAACCCGATATTTCGAGACAATATAATATAACACCAGTCAAATTCAGGTCAAAATATAACTTTCCTAAAATCTTATTTGGGTTAAATAAAGTGGTAGGAATCGTAACAAGGTTTTCGTACATATAAAGAACACTAAAATCCGAGTTATAACAAAGAAGTTATGACAAATCTAAGATTCGCAGCAAAAACTAACAACACTGATAGACGTAAAACGAGAAGTTTCAATAAAATAGTTTTTAGCCTTAGGTATCTAAATGAAAGTTGTAGACATCATTAAACCGTAAACGTACATAAAAAGAACGTCCAAATCTGACTTCGTATGAGGAAGTTATGATTTTTCCATGTTCCGGTATAGCAGTAGATAGCTAAAAACTCGAAATAGAGATTGAGAGACTTTTGGCCGAAACAACCTAAATAAGAATTGAAGGTCTCAAAAATAGTAGCGCAACGGTAAAATTTTTGACGAAAACGGACATCGAATGAAGGAGTTATGGATTTTAAACGGACTTTTCGTGCCCCGGCCTATTAAAAATAAATAATTAAAAATAAAATCAAAATTTGCCGACGAAGTCTAAAAGAGAGTTGTAGAGTATATTCTCACCTACGCGTGCATATAAAGAACGTCGAAAATGGAGCTCGTACGCGAAAGTTACGGATTTTACAAGTTTAAGGCTCAAAATCTGAGGCTGTCAGGTCTGTCACGACGTGACACAGTTTGCCACGACCCGGAAAGAGACTGAGGGAGTCCCATTCATGGAAGAGGATAAGATCTTGCTCACCATGACGTGACACAGATGGTCATGACATGACACACCAGAAATGACCCTATAAATAGAAACTTAAGGGTGCCAGGTTTGGTGCTCATCTCTTTCCATCTAAGTGTTGTTACTCTGCGTAATTACCCCGAAAAGCCATCCCGAAGCCCCAGTTTTCACATTCAAGTTCCGAAGGAAGGTTCTACACTCTCGAGATTCCCGAGAATCCCGAGAATCCCGAGAAAATCAACTCTTCCAAATCTAAGTTCTGCTCGATTATCATCTTGCTTTCTCCCAATCAATCACGTGAATTCATACCCCTTAATTAACCTTTTAAATGTTTTTAAATGTTTATAAATGCTTTATTAGGGGAATACGATATGAATCATGTTTAGTTATTATATCAATCACATGTGATTAATAACTAGCATGCAAATGAATTTACTATACGTTAACTGTTTTACCAAACAAATTCCTACAAATGACTTTCTTAAATGTTTTTACATGTTTAAAACTCTTTATCAAACTGTCTTACACACTGTAAGATCCTTTCAAACTCTGTTACAAAAGTGTTTTCAAACAAAGGTTTTCTTTATACTTAAACTGTCTTATCAAACAAAATACTTTCAATCGTTTTATAAACTGACATCAGGTCATCGTTTCTTAGTATTAAACTTTTCAAAGGTTTTACAAAACTTCTTTTACGCTTTTATATTGTCAAATGCATGCCTACATATGTATAGTTATATAAATAATGTTTAAAGGACTTAGGACGGTTAGCTCACTTTATTTCCTTTTCCTCGTTGGGATGTGGCCTTAGGGCATCGGTTGCTCGTCCGAATATCGTCTAAATATTATTTATATATCATGTATACATATATAGGTATAAAGGTTCCATTAGTCAGTTCAGCACCTTTGGGTAGCAAAGGTATACTTCCGGTTATACTCGTACATTACTAGTAACTATAATAGGTATAGTTAGGAGATACTACTTACAATTCCAAGTATAAGGAATCACACAAGAGTCAGTTCATTCATGAGTCTATATTAATACATTACATGTTACATGAGTGCGTTTATATAGATACGCTTACATGAATACGTTTACATAGATACGCTTACATGAGTACATTTACATAGATACGCTTACACAGATATGTTTACATTGATACGTTTACAGAGATACGCTTACATGAACATGTCTACATTAATACGTTTAATAGATACTATTACATAGGATATGTTACAAAAGTTTCGGGACCAAAGCTGTTAGCTACAGTAGGGAAAAGGGGCATCGACGGGTGTCCACGGTCGTACTGTTTGGCGAGTTTCCACAATGTGAATATCCTAACGCAAAGGATACATCTTTAGTTATTATATTATTCTCATTCCTTTATTTTGTGACACATTCACATGAATGATGAGGTAGGATATATTTAATATAGATAAACTATTGTTCCTTATTACCTTTATATTGTGACTCATACACATAATCGACGAGGTAGACTATAAATTTTATAATAATAGTTAAACAGGAAAAACCGTCACATTTACAGTGATGCTTTCTTACAACACAGTCGGGTCTTGGTAGAAGACTACTTTCAAAACAATCGAGTCTTGGTAGAATACTACTTTTATACTAGTAGAAAATATAGGATTTTCTAGGGTTTTCAAACATTTACAATTACTTACAAACATTTTCATACTTTTCTCCAAATGTTTACAAGTCTTTACTTTACGGTTTTTACAAATCAAAGACACATTAATACTTAGGAATTCACCAGCTTTATTGTTGATACCCGCTTTCAAAATAACTTGTATTCTCAGGTCACAAATAGATAGGTACGACGACCAGGTTTTGTGAAGACGGAGAAATCAAGACTCCTCTTTTATTTTGATTATTTATTATGTTGTCTCATACTATGAAAGAACACACTTGTAATTAAAATTATACTATTGATCCAATGGATGATGTTGTTGCTTGTTTACTACTTTACATTGTTATGATACATTACATGACGTCCTCCGCCCCAGAACGTTTCCGCCGTTCTCGGTTTTGGGGTGTGACACTTAACCATGGACCATAAAAGGGAGCTTAAAGAAAAGTTTGGTTAGTAAACATTTACAAGGCTTTGTATCAACTTCCACTGTTATAAAAATTCTGATTTTGCTTATCTTTTTTGTTGTCATCAGAAATTAAACCATGGACTTTTGTCCCGAAGCTTGGGGATGTTGTATTTATGACTACTGGGTGTGCCCATCAAGTTAGAAACTTGAAGGTTAGTTGCTTACTACTACTTTTTAGATTCTTTTTCACTGCATTAAATTTGAAAATAAGCTTTGTGCTGATATTGTGGACCCGAAGGAAATGTTCAGAGACCAAGTAAACGTGCTTGTAAATAAGGTAAAAGAATATATATTTTATAAATTTAGTAAAATGAAATTGATAAAAAATATACTTTATAAAAATCAATAGCTATATAATAGTTTGGTGTCTAAGTTCAATAAAATTGAGTATACATTGTTTCTCTCGTGTATATAACCTTTTCCAAAAATAGGTAAACCAATGGAGAAGTTGGAGGTATCCAAGGAAGTAATAAGCAAAAATACGAATACGTCCTTGGATTTTGAAAATTCTTCAAGCCTGAATGAAGAACTTTCTCTAAAGATTCGGTCAGTTTCAAAATTAAGCGCACCAAATAACAAGAAAAAGAGAGCGAGTAGAGTGGGTCGAGCCTATGGAACCGAAGAAACTCAGGTTAGGCTTTAAGAATGACTGATGACATCATCTTTTGTACATCCCTTAACCTATCTTCTTATTTTTCTTGTGAATAAAAAAGCTTCATCACTTGGATATTTTGTGGTGGAAGACACCAACTTCAATACTATTGTCTTTTTAGTACAATGTTTTAATATATATATATATATATATATATATATATATATATATATATATATATATATATATATATATATATGTCCAATGAAACTTTTCTCATATTTTCTTTATGATGGTCTAAAGGCATTCTTTAAGGGCTCTCCAAATATGAACTCACTTATTGGATTTGGATCCATTGCTACTTTTATGATAAGTGTTGTAAGCTTCTTATTCATGGACATCCTATTTTTATCATTTTTACATTTTTACATTATCACATCATTATATGTTTTATACTACTAATATATTCTCCATCTTCTAGATCTCACTTCTTAACCCCGATCTTGGATGGGATGCCACATTCATTGACAACAAGATTGCCCATGTATGATTAACCTATCTTTCTGAATTCCTTAAGAGTTTTCATTTGTATTCATAGCATGAGTGCATGACCAATGGAGTTCAACATTTTTTTTATTGTTGTTTCAGATGACATGTATTAGAATACTTGAATGCTTACCTGTCATTATCCAAAGGCTCCAACAATCTATGAACATAATACTAGGAGATCCAGACATTTTGGTATCAATGGCTTCATGATTTGATGTGTTAGGGAAAGTCTACACTTGCTGTTGTAATTCGGTATTCGAAACAAACAGTTCTTTCTTTGCTTGATCTACTTAAGGAGTCATGTAATGATAAAACATCTGATATCATTGCCATTGAGAAACTTATCCAATCTGGTGTGTTTCCATTGATATATAATATATTCTCCTTTAATTTATGTCTTTTTCTATATTAGTTTTTTTAAGTTGAAGTTTATGTTTTACTTTTTGCTTACAGAAGACATTCCGGTTGATGAATTAACCAATCAGATCTCATGCCTTTCCATTTTTGCTGAAAAAGCTTCACAACTTAATGCAGCTAAGAACATTTCTTTTAAGGTTCCAACTTCAACAACACAGATGGAGGCAGAGAATAATGTGGATGTGAACAGAGTAAGATCATCTTATATTTCTATAGAGAAGTCTGTACACATTGATAATGTGGATGGTTACATAATCAAAGATAAGTGCTACACAATGACAATAATGTCGAGGCAAAAGGTGTTGAGGCAAAAGGTGTGGTTAAGGAATACTCCAATAGGGTCATAAACGTCAGTTTCTATTTCTTATTTATTAGTATATGAGTTTTACAAAATTGTGGCAAAGCAATACTCCAAAAGGGTCATAAACGCCAGTTTTTGGATGTTTTACCACTTGTACAATATGTTATACAAGTGGTTTCTATTTCTTATTTACTTGTGTTTTTTTCATTCTTTTCAAGTCTATCAAAGTTGAATCTTTCTTGTCCCTGTTTAAATAGTCTAGCTTAGTGGAGTTAGTTCCTATTTTTCTGCAAGTTTTTTTTTGTTTAAATAGTCTAGCTATGTATGTGACTGTTGTGTCACTTTTCCGAGTTATCAAGTTCAATAAGAAAAGCCTCTAAAGCTTTGGTATACTCTGTTCCCTGATAAGATTACCAAAACTGCATATATTCCAGTTTTGCCCTTCCCTGTCATTACCATATTTTGTCCCCTGTGAAGTTTACTTTCCTGTCCCTGTTTCTTATTTTGGTCTTTATTACTACTACTAAAGTCCAAAAACCTACTGTGTTCTATGATTATACAACAGAGCATATGATAAATTTATGTATTTTTTTAATCAGTAAGGCTTATTGATGATACTCAGTTAGGTGTCTACTTAATTTAGTGTTGGTATGAATGCAGTAAAGTCATCTGGTGGTCTAAGAGAAAGACTGTCTAATGCAGTTGCATTTAATGCAAGGAGTCAAGCATCACTAAATAAAGGTAACAATGTACAAAATTTTCTTCAGCACTTTTAGTTTTCCATTCTTTAAAGAATATAATATGTCTGATATCATATCTTGCATCTCCTATGCTATGTGGGACAAATTAGTATTTAACAAAATGAAAGACAAACTTGGCCATCACCTTTGTCTCCTGATGTCATGGATTTTCTTAAAGAATATAATATGTCTGATATTCTACTTATAATTGTTTTGCTTATTAGGACATTATACTCTAATTTTTTTTACCTAATTAAGCAGTGAAGTCACTTTTTATTTGTAATACATTTGCTAAAACTGGGTAGATCTGAAAGTAGAATGTTGTTATAAGATAAAAAGGAAAGTAGGATGATGTACTTGATTACTATTTATGTGACACTCCCAAAATCACGGCCAGAAAAGACCAGTTTCATATATGCTTTTTGTAACGCCCCGATTATTAGGTATTAATTACATAAGAATTATTGGCTGAATCCCTACTCGACGAGTCGGTCGACCTACTCGTCGAGTAGCAGCGGGGTGGGACCGCGTGTTAAGTGACCTACTCGACGAGTCCACTTTGGGACTCGGCGAGTAGGAGCTGGTAGATGAAACCCTAAATCCTAGGGTTTGCACCCCTAATTAAAGGAGCCTCAGCCTCCTTTGGCCTCCTTGCAGTCTTTGAGAGCCCTTAAAACCCTAATACGTGTCTGTGTGCCATTGTGTGATTGAAGCTTGAAAAGAGGATTTTAGAGAGAAGAGGCTTAGAGGAGAAGGGTATTGGGGCAAGTGGAGTGTGGAAATCATCTCTTATCTCAGTCATCATCTTCTGGAGGTAACCAAATCACCTTTCTTCTTGTGAATCTCTTCCATTGTTGAGTTTTAGGGTTTTTGGTGAAGTATTAAGTTGAAAGGATGACCTATGGGCTAGATCTGAGGTTGTAACTTCAGATCTGGACCCTTCTTGGATGATAGAATCATAAAGTTGCTGTATTGGTTGTGATTGAGGTCCCTAATCATGTCAATAAAAAATGTATTGTGCGGATATCTATTGTGTGGACGTGTGTGGAAAATTCTATTTTTGTGAGAATGATTAAGAGAAGAGATTATTTGATAATGTGAATACGTTCAAATTAACATAATTACTGTCATTATCATGCATTCTCACTAATTAAATAATCTATAAGGGTAGTATAAACTTTTTTTTATGAGTCTCATTGTACCATAATATTGTCAGAATGTGATTTTGATAATCGTTTTCTGTAAAAATAACAATGAGTGAATAACGATCCACTCGAAAAAACATGAATGTGAATTAGCGAGAAAGAATGATAATAACAACAGTAATGTGAGGTTGAGCGTATTCACATTATCAAACAATATTTTCTTTTAGTTAATCTCACAAAATAACATTTTCCACACACGTACGTATAATAGATATTATCCACATTTGAACGTAGCTGATATATATATATATATATATATATATATATATATATATATATATATATATATATATATATATATATATATATATATATATATGACATCCCCAAAATCTCGGTCAGAAAAGACTGATTTTCATTTATGCTTTTAAAATAAATTCAGAGTAAATCCTTTTGATTTGAAAGAGTTGCGGAATTCGTTCCCAAAAACAAAACATGATAAAACAATGTTTACCAAAGCATTTCATAAAAGAAATGTATTTTTCATTATATAATCAAAACTCGGGGTGTCATGTTCCGATATAGGCCAATAAGCATAAACGATAACATTACAAGTCATTTAACAAATATTTACATATACAGACTTGTAAACAAAACAACTTGATGGTTCATCCATCTTACGCCCTTGCGCCACTTCCTGTAATACAAATAAAACTGAGTGGGTCAGGCTTGGGAGCCTGGTGAGCATATAGGGTTTTCAACCCACAATAAATAATTAAATTTATTATTATCAACCAACAATAACCCAGTTACCCATTCCCGTTATTCTCACTTTATGTCTCTAAAATAACTAACACAAGGGACCTAATCTAAGAATATTTTCATCGGGGTGACAACACATGCCGCGGGGTTTCCTCAGCAATATAAGTCAAATAAAGCAACCATGAGGGGGATGGAATACAGCGAATGAACACCTACAGGTTATGAGCCTGCTAGCGTTCCACTGGACTATCTAGAAAAGTCCATGGTCGTCATCTAAATTCCGCTAGATGACTGGATCAAAACAACAACGAGGCCTCTCATCTGTTTATTACACACCAACTATCTACCCATGTTCTACCCAACATATTAGTAGATAAAAACATACATTTTTATACATATTTTCAAAACATGTATAGCATGCTTGATCAATACATTTTCCATATAACAGATGAGGCACACACACATAACACGTATTTCATATAGAAATAATCATATCTGTAAGATAGAAGAAAGTGAATATACATTCACACACATAACAACAAAATATACACATAACACGTATCTCGTATAAAATACTTTATAGTTATACGTTAGGAGAAAGTAACAACGCCTTCGCACGTATAAACGACGATAAACTTAATACACTCAAACCATAGTTGTATTATTATTGCGTTTATGAAAGGTAGTATACACTCACTTGATCAGAAGATGATCGGACAACACTACGACTTGCAGAAGTAGTAATCCACAGCAGATCTGGAAGATCTCCACAAAAATCGAACTTCTCGCGGGCAGAGCTTCGGCTCGGAAACCGCACTTCTCGGGATCTTCGGGATCTCGGGACTCGCTTCGGGACTCGGGAATGATACCGGGGCTTCGGGATATTTCTTGCACGAAAAACGATGCAAAAACGCGAGAAAACGGGAAGAAATGAGCAACTAAATCGGTTGCACTCGACTTCCTTTTATAGGGGCTGGATTTGCGATTTACGCGGGGCGTAATTCATGTACGCGGGGCGTAACGGGGATAAGGCCGGTGACTCCCCCCCCCATGGAGAATATCAGCGAATGTTTATTTAAATTAAATACCGAATTTATTAAATAAACTTCAAAAATTCATATCTTCCTCATACGAACTCCGTTTTCGATGCTCTTTATATCCACGCGTAGGTAAGACTACGATCTACAACTTTCTTTTAGACTCCGTCGGCTAATTTTGGTTTTATTTTTTATTATTTATTTTTAGTAGGCCGGGACAGGAAAACTCCGTTATAAAATCATAACTTCTTCATCCGACGTCCGTTTTCGCCTATCTTTTTATCGTTTTACTATAATTAATGAGATCTTCAATTCTCATTTATATTGTTTCGGCTAAAAACCGCTCGGTCTCAAATCGAGCATTCGGGCTGCATACTACTAAGTCGAAACTTACAAAAATCATAACTTCCTCATACGAAGTCAGATTTGGGCGTTCTTTTTATGCACGCTCATGGTTTGACGTACTCTACGACTTTCATTTAGATTGATAAGGCTAAATATCACTCTAACGTAAATTCACTTTTTACGTCGCGCTGTGTCGTGCCGGTTCTGTCGCGAAACTTCGACAGGTCATAACTTCTTCGTTATAACTCAGATTTCGGCATTCTTTATACCCTCTGAAACCTTGTTTCAACTACTACAACATTATCTAAAGATATCAAGTTTATTTTACACTTAAATTTTGACGCTTGTTTTTATTCTTAATTAATTCAAACCACATAATTAAGAAATTAAGCACAAAACACATAATACTCAAATAATACAATCTTATTATTTCAAAACGGGTTACAAAGGTTAACCTAGACCATTACATTGCTAAAAATGGCAAGCCCGGAAACACAGGCGTTACAATTCTCTCCACCTTAGAATGATTCCGTCCCTGGAATCACACATCAACAAACAAATGCGGATAACGACTCCTCATGTCACTCTCCGTCTCCCAGGTGAGATTCGGCCCATTCGTGTGTTTCCATCGGACAAGCACTAACTCGACCATCTTGCGTCGCAACTTCTTAGTCTTTCGGTCAACAATTGCCTCTGGTTCTTCAATCAACCTTTTTTTCTCATCAATTCTCAATTCGGAAATTGGAATTATATCGGGAACTTCTCCCGTGAACTTCCTTAAATAACACACATGAAAAGTGTTGTGAATTCCATTCAGTTCTTCGGGTAATTCGAGCTTGTAAGCTTGGTTCCTAATCCTCTGAAGAACTTTAAACGGTCCAATAAACCTTGGACTCAACTTTCCCCTTTTTCCAAATCTTATAAGTCCCTTCCACGGCGAGACTTTAAGCAAAACCGAATCCCCAACCTCAAAAGTTATCGGTCTTCGCTTTTTGTCAGCATAGCTCTTTTGACGATCCTGAGCCGCTAACATTCTTTCCCTAATTACTCTCAATTTTTCAGCAGTTTGATGAACCATCTCCGGTCCCATAAACTGCTTTTCCCCAGCCTCAAGCCAACAAGACGGCGTACGACACTTTTGTCCATACAAAGCTTGGTAAGGTGTCATCTTAATGCTTGAGTGTAAACTATTGTTATAGGAAAATTATACCAACGGTAAATGTTCATCCCAATTACCTAGGAATTCCAAGGTACATGCTCTCAGCATATCTTCAAGTGTTTGTATCGTTCTTTCACTCTGACCATCAGTCTGCGGATGGTAAGCTGTACTTAAGCATAACTTGGTACCCATTTCCTCTTGTAGACATTTCCAAAACCTTGAGGTGAAACGACTATCACGATCCGACACAATTGTTAGCGGAACACCGTGAAGTCTCACAATTTCCTTCACATAAGAATTCGCAAGCTTTTCCATAGACCATTTCTCCCTGGCTACTATGAAATGCGCACTCTTAGTGAATCGATCAACGACCACCCAAATCATGTCGTGACCATTCTTTGTTCTGGGCAGTTTAGTGACAAAATCCATAGCAATGTCTTCCCATTTACCCATAGGCACAAGCAAAGGTTCTAAACTCCCATACGGTTTCTGATGTTGTGTCTTGACTCTCGCACAAGTCACACACTCGGCCACATACTTTGCAACATCAAGCTTCATCGTCGGCCACCAGTAGAAGGGTTTCAGGTCCCTATACATTTTAGTGCTACCGGGATGAATCGAATACATGGTCTTGTGAGCTTCTTCCATCAGAAGATCTCTAATTCCTCCTGACTTAGGTACCCAAATACGATCTTGGAATACCTTCAGTCCATGACCGTTTGTACCAAACACCAACGTTTTACCCAAACGTTCCTCCTTTCGGTCATTTTTCTCAGAAGCTTCCTCTTGAGCTTTCTTTATACTTTCCACAATGGTCGAGACAACTTCAATTCTCAACGCTCTTGGCCTTTTCCTTTCAAGATTGACTTTCCGAATGAGAGCATCAACAACAACATTAGCTTTACCGGGATGGTAAAGTATCTCACAGTCGTAGTCCTTGAGTAATTCCAGCCAACGTCGTTGCCTCATATTCAATTCCTTCTGATTAAAGAGATATTGGAGACCCTTATGAGCAGTGAAAAGTTTGCACTTCGTGCCATAGAGGTAATGCCTCCATATTTTCAGAGCGAAAACTACCGCTGCCAACTCCAAATCATGAGTCGGGTAATTCTTTTCATGCTCCTTCAGCTGTCGAGACGCATATGCTATCACCTTTTCTCTTTGGGTCAAAACACAACCCAATCCAACCCCAGACGCATTGCTATAAACAGCAAAGTCTTCAACTCCATCGGGTAGAGAAAGTATCGGTGCCTCGCATAGTTTATTCTTTAGCTTCTCGAATGCTTCTTTATGTTTCTCACTCCAAGCATAAGTAGCTCCTTTGTGGGTCAAAGCTGTCAATGGAGTAGCAATCGAAGAAAAGCCTTAGATAAACCTTCGGTAATATCCGACTAATCCTAAAAAGCTTCGGATCTCCGTGGGACTTTTCGGTTGTTCCCACTTCATTACAACTTCAATCTTTGCTGGATCAACCATTATCCCTTCTTGGTTGACCACGTGACCCAAGAATTGGACTTCACGAATCCAAAAATCACATTTGGAGAACTTAGCATACAGCTTCTCCTTCTTCAAGACTTCTAACACTTCTCGCAAGTGTCTGCCATGCTCCTCCTGGCTTTTTGAGTAAATCAGAATGTCGTCGATGAACACTATCACAGATTTATCAAGGAACGGATTACAAACCCTGTTCATTAAATCCATGAATGCTGCCGGAGCATTGGTTAGTCCAAACGACATAACCAAGAACTCGTAGTGTCCATATCTGGTTCTGAACGCAGTCTTCTCTATATCCTGCTCTCTTACTTTCAGCTGATGATATCCTGACCTTAGATCGATCTTCGAGAAATAGCTCGAACCTTGCAATTGATCAAATAGGTCATCAATCCTCGGCAACGGATATCTATTCTTTATTGTTGCCTTGTTCAGCTCTCTTTAATCAATGCACATTCTCATACTTCCATCTTTCTTCTTCACGAATAACACCGGAGCTCCCCAGGGTGATGAACTAGGTCTAATGAAACCTTTGTCCAACAACTCCTGAAGTTGCATCATTAGCTCCTTCATCTCCGTCGGTGCTAATCGATAAGGTGCTTTTGCTATTGGCGTGGTTCCTGGTAACAAGTCAATACGGAATTCCACTTGTCGATCAGGTGGTAATCCAGGAAGATCTTCGGGAAATACTTCCGGATAATCACACACCACAGGAATACTCTGCATCACCTTCTTCTCCTTCTTAGCATCAATCACGAATGCTAAGTATGATGTACATCCCTTGGTCAAACACTTTCTGGCTTTCATTAGGGAAATGATTCCAGAATTCACTCGGCGTTTGTCCCCATACACCATAAACGATTCTTTTTCAGGCGGGTTTACTTTAACAATCTTCTTCTTACATAAAATTTCGGCATCATTGGCACTGAGCCAATCCATTCCCAACACGATGTCGAAACCGTTAAGTTCGATAGACAATAATTCCTCGCAGTACTTATTCCCATTCAAGTCGATTAAGATGTGTTTTCATGTGATGGCTAACAGGTACAAACTTGCCACTAGCAACTTCGACTAATAAAGCATTATCTAGTCTATCAACAGGAAAAGCTAGTTTTCTACCAAATTCATGCGATATAAAGGAGTAGTTGGCTCCAGAATCAAATAAAATTTGGGCAGGTAAATTGTTAACGAGAAAGGTACCTGAAGCGACATCAGCTTCATCCTTAGTAGCTTCCAGTGTCATCTGGAATGCTCTCGCCTTTGGCTTTGGTGGAATGTTGGGCTTAGCTGCCTCCTTCTTCTTCGGACAGTCTTTCAAAATGTGCCCCTCTTCATTACAACCAAAACACATCCTTTTGTTCGGACATTCATTGGCAAAATGTCCAACCTTTCCACACTTGTAGCAAGTTACATCCTCGCTACATTTCCCGAAGTGCTTTTTCTTACACTTTTCACACCACTTCGCTTCCCCTCCTTTTCCCCCCACCAAACCTTTTCGAATCAGATTTCGAAAATTTACTTTTCTTACCGGAACCAGATGTTCCCTCAAACTTCCTCTTCTCACCAACCTCAACCTTGTTGGTGGTTCTCCCTTTTATCATGTTTTCAACAGACTTGGCAGCCCAGATAGCTGCCTCTAGAGTAAGTGCCTGACGTACTGGCACCTCGTACTCCCATGGAAGTCCCTTCGCATACCGATCCACCTTAGTCAGCTCGTCTGGAACGATACGCAAGGCAAACTCCATCTTATCGGTGAAGTTGTTGGTGTATTCATCAACTGACATGTTGCCTTTCGTTAGAGTCAGAAACTTGTTCTCTAGCTCCAATAGATTTTGAGCCGAACAGAACTTGCGCTTGAACTGCACCAAGAATTCTGCCCATGACAATTGCAGTGGCTCATTTGGGCTCAAAGTTTTCCCTAGAGTGTTCCACCAACGAACGGCTCCACCTCGGAATTGACGCACGGCATAGATAGTTTGCAACTTACCTCTGCAGCCACACGTCATGAAGGCTAGCTCCATTTCGGAGATCCAATCCATAACCCCAATCGGATCCTCCTTTCCATTGAAGGTCGATGGTTTGCAAGTCAAAAAGTCCTTGTACTTGCAACCCATTCCATCATTCCTTCCATCGCGGTTATCTTGCCTAACTATCGGTGGGTTGGCTTGACCAACTGATCCACTGAAGTTTCCACCTTCCGAGTGCCCTTCATTTAATTCAGGCTCTTCCACACGAATCGACAGTTCTTCACGATTTTGTTGAAGCAATCGTCTAGTTTCATCCATCTGACTATCCAACATCGTCTGAATCATCAATTGCACACCAGCCATGGTTATTGGCGCAGGTGCTGCTGCTACAACAGGTCTTTGTTCAATCACTGGTGGTTGATTCCTGTTTTCATCAGCATTTCCAACTCCACTTCTTGTTCTCAGCATTTTGATCTACACACCGAATAAGGTGAAATTAGATCCTTATTCACGATAGATATTCAAATCATCCTTATCACTCCGAAACGTTTACATGCTAGTTCTAATATCGTAGACGTACGCTTAGAATCCTACACACATAAAGTTTCTAAATCCGGTCGGCAACAGACCATAGATCCGAACAAATAATATCATATATGGCAACATATAACATTTAGCACATAAAAGCATTTTAGGCAACTTTCCTAAAATAAACTAGTGCTCATGTCTAAAACATAACAGACACACATCTCAAAATTCCACTTAGCATTCTAAGTTTAAGTCTAGAAATCCTAAAAATTCCTAGTTCGCTTAAACTAATGCTCTGATACCAACTGTGACATCCCCAAAATCTCGGCCAGAAAAGACCGATTTTCATTTATGCTTTTAAAATAAATTCAGAGTAAATCCTTTTGATTTGAAAGAGTTGCGGAATTCGTTCCCAAAAACAAAACATGATAAAACAATGTTTACCAAAGCATTTCATAAAAGAAATGTATTTTTCATTATATAATCAAAACTCGGGGTGTCATGTTCCGATGTAGGCCAATAAGCATAAACGATAACATTACAAGTCATTCAACAAATATTTACATATACAGACTTGTAAACAAAACAACTTGATGGTTCATCCATCTTACGCCCTTGCGCCACTTCCTGTAATACAAATAAAACTGAGTGGGTCAGGCTTGGGAGCCTGGTGAGCATATAGGGTTTTCAACCCACAATAAATAATTAAATTTATTATTATCAACCAACAATAACCCAGTTACCCATTCCCGTTATTCTCACTTTATGTCTCTAAAATAACTAACACAAGGGACCTAATCTAAGAATATTTTCATCGGGGTGACAACACATGCCGCGGGGTTTCCTCAGCAATATAAGTCAAATAAGACAACCATGAGGGGGATGGAATACAGCGAATGAACACCCAAGTTCATTAACACCTACAGGTTATGAGCCTGCTAGCGTTCCACTGGACTATTTAGAAAAGTCCGTGGTCGTCATCTAAATTTCGCTAGATGACTGGATCAAAACAACAACGAGGCCTCTCATCTGTTTATTACACACCAACTATCTACCCATGTTCTACCCAACATATTAGTAGATAAAAACATACATTTTTATACATATTTTCAAAACCTGTATAGCATGCTTGATCAATACATTTTCCATATAACAGATGAGGCACACACACATAACACGTATTTCATATAGAAATAATCATATCTGTAAGATAGAAGAAAGTGAATATACATTCACACACATAACAACAAAATATACACATAACACGTATCTCGTATAAAATACTTTATAGTTATACGTTAGGAGAAAGTAACAACGCCTTCGCACGTATAAACGACGATAAACTTAATACACTCAAACCATAGTTGTATTATTATTGCGTTTATGAAAGGTAGTATACACTCACTTGATTAGAAGATGATCGGACAACACTACGACTTGCAGAAGTAGTAATCCACAGCAGATCTGGAAGATCTCCACAAAAATCGAACTTCTCGCGGGCAGAGCTTCGGCTCGGAAACCGCACTTCTCGGGATCTTCGGGATCTCGGGACTCGCTTCGGGCTCGGAAACCGCACTTCTCGGGATCTACGATCTACAACTTTCGTTTAGACTCCGTTGGCTAATTTTGGTTTTATTTATTATTATTTATTTTTAGTAGGCCGGGACAGGAAAACTCCGTTATAAAATCATAACTTCTTCATCCGACGTCCGTTTTCGCCTATCTTTTTATCGTTTTACTACAATTAATGAGATCTTCAATTCTCATTTATATTGTTTCGGCTAAAAACCGCTCGGTCTCAAATCGAGCATTCGGACTGCATACTTCTAAGTCGAAACTTACAAAAATCATAACTTCCTCATACGAAGTCAGATTTGGGCGTTCTTTTTATGCACGCTCATGGTTTGACGTACTCTACGACTTTCATTTAGATTGATAAGGCTAAATATCGCTCTAACGTAAATTCACTTTTTACGTCGCGCTGTGTCGTGCCGGTTCCGTCGCGAAACTTCGACAGGTCATAACTTCTTCGTTATAACTCAGATTTCGGCATTGTTTATACCCTCGGAAACCTTGTTTCAACTACTATAACATTATCTAAAGATATCAAGTTTATTTTACACTTAAATTTTGACGCTTGTTTTTATTCTTAATTAATTCAAACCACATAATTAAGAAATTAAGCACAAAACACATAATACTCAAATAATACAATCTTATTATTTCAAAACGGGTTACAAAGGTTAACCTAGACCATTACATTGCTAAAAATGGCAAGTCCGGAAACACAGGCGTTACAATATATATATATATATATATATATATATATATATATATATATATATATATATATATATATATATATATATATATAACTTAGATTTTTAATTTGATTTAATCATGAATAAGAAATAAAACATAGATTTGTTTTTCATGTTTTTGTCTCTTTTGCAAGGTATCGGTCCTTCATTTTAAAGATCATCTTGAGATGCATTTGTTTTACTCTTTGAAAGAACGATTGTCGACATTTATTTCTTCTTATCACTTTCCAATGGGATTCACGAGTTTCTTTTTGTTGTTGTTGTATATATCCTAATAATACAAATTCAAAAACAATGTTATTACTATATAATGTAATCCTTAAAACGTCAACGACACACAAAACTAAAATAATTAATTGTATACTCATTTATGTTGAAGAAGAAGGATGCAAAGAAAAAAGAGAAGAATGAGAAAGAGAAATAAACCATATGAAAATGTGGAGGGGGTGTAGCTTGGTGGTGGTCTATTCAACATCATAAAGTCTAAATCCAGAGAAAGTTTGTGAGGATTATGGTTTAGATCAAAAGATATTGAGTGATCTCTTCCTAATGGGAATACTCTAGATGATCAGTTGAAGATTATATGATTTGCTGATTTTATACTATTGATTGCAATGAGAATTGAAGAATACATAGAGTTCTAAAACATTTTGAGTGGGATCGACTGCATAAGTGCAAAGCAGGAATTTTACATAGATGGTTTCAGCAGGAAAATTAGATGGGAGGATGTTTAGCTATTGTTATATAGGAATTAGATGCTCTTTTATTAGGATAGAAGATTTATGCAAACATTACATATATACTTCCTAGATGCAATGTATAGATATATAATTTAGTTTCCGAGGGTATATGCGATTTTTGTATGTTCTATTTAATTTAATTGTTGTATTTAATTTAATTTTTGTATGTTCTATTTAATTTAATTGTTGTCTCATCTCAATTAATTTAATGAGATTTTCTAACATATACCCTAAGAGCATATATAAGAAATATTAACTGAAATATTAATTATAAGAAATATTATCAGAATTAAATGTGATAGACATTATTTATGTATAATATTATCATAACTAGGTGTGAGATCTGTGTAATAAATGAGTTTTTTTAAAAAAAATAATAATATAGTTTGTTAAGCACTAGTTGTTTAATAATTTACAAAATTTAATTTTAAAAAATATCAATATTAGCTGTAAATGAACCAATTTTTGGAAGGTTTCTACAAATTATCGTGAATTGAAAAGGGATTCGCCGAAAATTATATTTTTCAATTAGGAAGGTTGACTTGAATTTAAATTGAGTTTAATATATTAATTGGCAAATTAAATGAGAATTTGTGGAGACTTTTAAGTTTCCTTATTTTTTTTTTATTATATTTTTAGATTTAATAACAAAGCTCAAAAAACCACAATTTATCAAGTGGATTTAAATGAAATTGAAAAATCTTAAAAAAAATATGAGGTGACATATTGAATTAGGTCATCACATTTGGCAAAAAAACAAAAAAAAAACCATCATTATTACGTATGATTAAATAAATTAAAATACATTAGAATATTATTTATAATTAATATTTATGACATTTAATTTCGGTAATATCCTTTATAATTAATTCTTTAACTAATGTTTTTTATATGATAAATATCAACGAAATTTTCGCCATCCATGAACTTCCTCTAGCTTTTGCATGCTGATTTCTATCGATAGGTAAATAAATTCTCCAATTTGTTTTGCACATCTTGTTTACTGCCAAAACTGAAGGCAGAGACTACAACAATTATACACGAAATTATAAGTTGTTGCTTTTTCTTAATAAAGAATCAATCAAATTTTGTGCATTTAGCTTTCTTTTACCGATACCATGAATTTTTATGAAACTTTATGTGCTATTAATTTGCTCACTGAACACGGTTTTGGTATCTTCTTTTGTGTGGTGTGTTTAGAAAGCGCTGGGTAAGAGTTTTGGTTTGGATATTAGCCCAGCCAAACATTTGTAGGGTCTTGTTTCTAGTTGAATATATACATATTAATTAATTTGTTATAAGATAGGGATGGATACGCAATTTTTTTTTGTCAGCATTCACTAAATTTTTTGTTTGATCGGAAGTTGAAAATCCATCGGTGTTTGCACAACATTGTTCATTTTGTTTTGGTGATTGCAAACTATTGTAAACACAATAATTGTATTAATTACGTAGTTATAAGACGTTGGTGCTTTTGCTATTGAAAATCTTTGATCCAAGAGATGATCACGGTTGATATGAATGATTCAGGTGATGAACGAAGGGATGAGACTAGAAGATGTTCCAGAGTTGATGCAGAATATACAATCACGGTTGCCTGTAAAAGCAGCAGCCAAGACAAGCGTGTTGTCCAAGTCATGGCTACATGCTTGGTCTACAATCCCTAACCTCATATTTCATGTTCCCGAAGAAGAAGAAAGAAAACAGTTGATGTTGGTCTACATTGACAACACACTAAGAAAGTATCTACGTGACAACATACCAATCGAAAGCTTTGAGCTTAATATCCAGCTTGGGAGAAATGAGCATGCTTCTCTTGCTCAACAGTGGATCCGTTATGTGGCAACCAAAACTTGTCTCAAAGAGCTTTCCTTCACAATCAACTTTGACCAAGTCTCCATGAATTTGCCAGATGAGATACTCTCGTGTGTAAACGTAACAAAGATAAGAGTTTGGGCGTCGTATGTGATGGACATTGCAGTTCGGATGACAAGTAGCCATCAATCTCCGATAATCAAATGTGTTTCCCTACGAGAACTGCACTTGTTTCGTGTGCGCATAAGTCAACAACTACTTGACCATATATTGTCGTCTTGTAGGTTGCTTGAAAATATAAAGCTAAAATCTTGTTCTCAGGATCTGAAAACCATCAAGATTAAAAGCCTTCCTTGTCTTGACAAATTGGAAATATATACAAATGATATACGACACTGTCCTAGTGTGGAGATCAATAATGTCCCAAATCTTTGCATGTTTAAATGCGATCTACAGCCTATGGGAACTAAAGGGATGGATATTCTTCCATTCAGCAGTGTGCATTCAATATCGTTAGGAAGCAATGTGACAGAATTATGGTTAGGTGGTCCGGGTCTGGTGACAGATGATGCATCTGTGGATATGATCAAAACAGGACTTCCTTTTCTCGAGAGTTTAACCCTTAATATGGGATTTTGGAAGTTGGAAAACTGTCGTTTTACATTTGCTTCGATCAAGAGATTGTCCTTGATATCGTTGCCAGACAATCATATCGGCATACACCTTAACACTCCAAAATTACTTTTTTTCCACCTCGATGGCAGCACAATGCCTAGTCTCTCGTTTCCAATCTCTACTACTCTTGAGGAAATCACGTTTCGGATGAAACCCTATAAATCTTTTGATGCTTCTTTTCTTCTTAAGATGAGGGAAGCACTCGAGTTATCGAGGAAGTGCTACCTTCATATAGCACCCGTCTGGTACTATCGTCCGCCGCCATTGAACATGGACATCCTTGATGATTTAAAAACAAGGCTCCAGTTTCCTCCTGCTACGAACGTGGAAACTCTGACATTTGAAGTGTGTAAGGATGAATGCCAGTGGGAAAGCTCCCCATTTTTTCATGCATTTTTTGAGATTTGCCATCCTAAGCAAGTAATTGTAAAGTCAGACGTTTGCAAGATGATGCTGGGGGAGGTTTTGGAGAAGAAGACAAAAATAGCTGCGGATTGGCCGAATTACGTGAAACATGTTCAAATAAGAAGACCTGATGAAAGATGGGACACCCTAACAGATTCCCACACCAGTTTTCAAGATGGTAGCAGGCCTTACTACGCCGACTTCAAACTTGAGTGGTGTTAAGGGTTGAATTATTTATTTTAGTATAATAACTCATCTTCTCTACTTTTCGTTACAAACTTATTTAAACATACTAGGTAGATGCAATGCATCGATACATAATTTAGTTTCCAGGGATATATGATTTCATCCACTTTATTTATCTTATGTTCTCAGTTAATCTACCTGGTATAGTAATTGGTAATTTAAAATTTGAAAGAGAGTTATTGATAAGAAAATACAAATTGTGGGAGTAAATATAAGAATTTGAAATAAGCCCTATCAATTTTCTATTTGCGTTCTAGTTACTATTTTATTACTTGTACTAGGTATGAAATCCGTGTATTATACGGGTTTATTAAAAGAAGGTTTTGGTAATCAGAAAGATCATGTTCATAAAAAAATAAGTAACGATTGAGTTTGTGACATTTTGGTAAACCGGATGGACTATTTATGTAATTTGGTTTTAATTAAACTATAGTCATAAAATTAATTAATATAAATTCACAAATGGAATGTACTATCTACATTAATATACATATATATTAATTAATATATTAATAGAAAGAGAAATTCAAAAATAGAAAATTAATATGTACATTAATGAGTATATTTATAAAATTAATTAATATGTACACTGGTATATTCATTTCTGACGAACTCTTCTTGCCCTCATTCCTTGCCTGTTTAAAACCACGAAGAAGGTTGATGCAGCAGGATCCAGTAAGCCAAAGTAGAGTCTCGCCCCAATTGACGCAAAGGGGGAGATTATTGGGTCCATTATGTGTTGCGTCTTGGGTTCGATCCTTAGCACAGTTTTGTATCCGGATTAGGCCTATCCATCCGTGATTTAATTATTAGGGTTTAGTGGTCATTGAAGTATTTCTTATCATCTTCAGAATTTTGCTTACACTGATTGATGATCCCCAGAACATGCTCCAGACACGAAGTGGTGTAAAGATGTTTGTCAGTCAAAACGAACAGACATTTCTGGCCTTCTTTCCTGGTGAACATAACCGAGTTTCGCTTCGGATCAATCCTCCCCATCTGCATTTTATTCAGGTCACTTGCAGAACCGACTGGGGAGATGGTGGGCTTCTTTCTAAGTACATTAGCAATTTCCTGATCCAACTTGGCAACCTCTAAGATATAACAAACCAACATCCTCTTGAAGTGATCTATGATTGGTCCATATTCAGTTTCATTGGTGAGGAGGATGTTATGCAGGATGATCCAATCGTGAGGATTTAGGTTAGGAAGATCAGCAAGAGAAATGGCATATTCAGCTTTATCTGACCCCCTCAAGACTTTGAATCCGACGTTCGTGAAGTTACCCTCCCGAAAGGGTTTGAGGACCCGAGCATTGACAATCTTCTGTGCACTCCACGTCTGATACTGAGGCTGATCAAACCTCAGATAGAAATCAATAAGTTCCCTATCAACCTTCGGGTGAGGATGAGGGACTTCAGTTATGTGGGGAAATGCATGAAAGATAAATGCCTTTCGGGTCAAGGGCATGTCGAATTGAGACTCAACATAATTAGCCCTGTCCAAAGAGATCACAGGTTCAAGCCAGAGGATGTTGGGGGACTCGATAGCTTCTTTGACAAGCTTCTCAAGAGTCCATGGAGGGAATAGGGTTTTTCGACTTTCAAGGAGATCATGAGCCTCCTTCATCCTTCTTTCATTTGCTTCGGCCTCCCTAGCAATCCGAGCATTCATGTCCAGTTCCTTGTCCTTGACCTGTTTCTTCAAAATACCAGCAATGGTTTCTTTGTCTTCGTCTCCATCACTGTCATCGAGAACCTTTTTGCCTTTGTCTTGAGCACCCGAACCAGATGCATGACCAGTTGTTGGTGGTTCGGTTGCTTTAGTTGGAACTGATGAAGAAATTGGAGGCGGTTGGGATTGAGCTGTGGAAACAGGAGGAGGCTGAGATTGATTACTACCCTTTGAAGCTCCTTCTCCCCCTTTTTTTGGATGGACCACTTGCTCAGGAACCCCCTCAATTCTGCTAAGCATGGCAAGGGCAGGAGCAAGTTTCTCAGCAAGAGTTCGCCTCACTGAGTAGTTGAGAATCGGGTCATGCGCTTCAATGATATTCGAGAGGGCCCCATGGACATCCGAAACACAACTCTTAATTACAGCACGCTCGGACCGAAGAGAATCAACCTCCTTCTCAGTTTGGGAAAGTTGAAGACTCTTGGTTTTTAGCGCAGTTGTTTTGCGTGCAAGCGCATCCATCACATAATTTCCGTAGAAAGGTCTTTTTGGAGCTTGGTCAGGCGATCCTCAACGGTTGTCTGGAAGGATTTGTTGTCTGCTTCTAGGGTTAGACGAAGACTGGCGAAGTGGTGCTGTTCTATTTCAAAGGAAGTAGCCAGCTTCTTAACAACCGAATTAACCTTCGCTGCATTAGATTCAGCTGCCCCCTGCAAAGACTCCAAAAAGAGGGTAGCATCTCGAAGTCATCATCTTATCTTTTAAATGAGCTGTCATCATTAAATAAAATCAAAGACTTAGAAAAACCACAACATTCCCTTGTTGAGTATATCATTACGAACCGAAGCTACATAAAGGAAAGTAGCTTGTAGAGAACCGAACCAGACTTTTGGAAAATCAAAAAGATTTTCGTGCATAGATTTTCAAAGATAAAGAAATAAAGCAACATCTATGTGGGAATTTGTGATGTCAATATAGACACGAAACAGTGGATCCCGGGCACGAATCTCTTCCTTCAAAGTCAAGAGAGACTTTAAAGTGTCTGTGTGGTTTCCCGTTGAATTACGATCAAGCACTTGTTAAGAAGTGTTTAAAGGCATCTTTTGATGAGGCTTAGAAGGGTGGCTTTCGCTTCAGTTCAGAATTTCGGATCTTGACATAAGACCGAAACCGAACGAAGTACCTGTGAGACCGATGTGGTCTGTTGAACAAGTAGGTTTAGACTATATTCAGTGACTTGTTGGAAATGTTTGGTGTGAAATCTCAAAAAAAAAAAAAAAAAAAAAATTAAAACTGGATTCTATGGGAAGAAATGTTATGGTGTGTAACAATTTCATAAGAATCACACAAAAAGAAAAATAGAGATTTCATGATACAACCACTTGGGTGGTTTCGTTAATTCATGGGTGAAAGCTAGAGCAAATTTAATTGTTCACCGTCAATTCATAGTGGGTATTGAATTTTGGGTTTCACTTAGCACGTAGTGACACGAAGCTAAGATCATAAACATAGAGATTGTGTAACCATAAACCTCAGTGGTTATTTCTGAGAGTCTCAAGGGTTACATTTATGAACCGAAATATGATGGAGAAAAATGTTTGAGGTGTTGTAAAGAAACCAAAGTACCTCTGCTATAAAAAGAATGACCAAGCAGAAAACTCTTAACTCATATGAGAAAAGAGTAAGGTAGCTCATGATTAGAATAAATTTAGTAGCCTAATTGGGAAGATGAGGTTTGTATATATCCAGTTAATAAGGCTTTATTCAAAATCAGTTGAGGCTTTGGACAACATGCACCAACATGCTTCTAGGGAAACTTAGCTAGTATAAAGTGTGAGAATGATACCTGCCCCATCGATATTCCAGAAACTGTTAACATAAACAGAAGTAGATACGAAAGAAAGAATTTTTTTTGGAATTTTGATATTTTTGTAAAGAGAAAAACAAAACAAACCAAACAAAATTCTTTTTTGAACCGAACCAGAAATGGACCAAACGCTCGGTTCATTTCGGTTCCTTAAAAAAATATTTTTGGATTTTTGGAAAACAATTGTACAAAAGTATACAACCAAAGACATCACCTTTTTGAGATAAGCGAAAACAAGTGTAGTGGGACCGAACCCGAAATAGACCGAGAGTTCGGTTCATTTCGGTTCCTGTGTGAACCAAGCCCGAAATAGACCGAGCGTTCGGTTCATTTTGCTTCCAACTTTTAGTTTTGAGAAGGTGTTTTTGGTACTGACTCCGATTCCATCATACCTAGGCCTTGTAGGTTTTTATTGAAACTTGCTTCAGGAAGGGCTTTGGTGAAGATGTCGGCCAGTTGATCAGTGGTTCGAACAAAGTGAATTTCGACGTTTCCATCTTCCACATGATCCTTAATAAAGTGATACCTCAGTGCTATATGCTTGGTCTTGGAATGTTGCACTGGGTTATGAAAGATCCTAATTGCACTTTCTGAGTCGCATTATAGTGGGATCTTTTTCATATTGAGTCCATAATCCCGGAGTTGGCTTTGGACCCAAATTACTTGTGATGTGCAGGAGGCGGCTGCAATGTACTCTGCTTCGGCTATAGATAGAGAAACACATGTTTGTTTCTTTGATTGCCAGCTAACCAACTTCCCGTCTAGGAATTGGCAGCCTCCTGTGGTGCTTTTTCGGTCTAGACCACATCCTCCTAAGTCTGCATCTGAGTAAGCTTGAACGAAGAAACATGAGTTTAAGGGATACCAGAGACCGAGAGAGGTGGTTCGCTTCAAATACCAGAATATATTCTTCACTGCCAGCATGTGTGGTTCACGAGGATTTGCTTGAAACTTGGCACAATAGCATACTGAAAACATTATATTGGGCCTGCTAATTGTGAGGTACATCAGGGAACCAATCATTTAGCGATATAGCATTATGTCGACTGCCGGTTTTTCCAAAGATGGTGTGAGATTGGTACCGAACGCCATAGGGACTTTGACCTTTGAGTCTCCCATCATGCCGAATTTGGCAAGGAGAGTCTTTGTGTATGCTTCCCGGTTGATAAAGATGCCTTCGGTTCCCTATCTAATATTTAAACCAAGGAAAAAGTTAATCGGACCCATTGAGCTCATTTCAAATTTAGTCTCCATCAACTTCCTAAATTCAGCTGTTAGGCTAGGATTCGTGGAGTCGAAGATGATATCGTCGACATAGATTTGAACGATCATAAGGTGGTTACCTTCCTTTTTACGAAAGAAGGTTGGGTCAACCGAACCTTGTTTGAATTTAGACATCTTTAAAAACTTAGTTAATGTTTCAGACCATAAACTGCCTTATCCAAGATGTAGCAGTGATTTGGATGCTTTTCATTTAGAAAACCAGGAGGTTGCTCCACGTACACTGTTTCTTCAAGTTCCCCATTCAGAAAGGCACACTTCACATCCATCTGGTAAACCTCAAAGTTCTTGTGTGCAGCATAGGAAAGAAATATTTGAATGGATTCCAACCTTGCAACCGGAGCAAATGTCTCTTTGTAATCGATTCTTTCTTCCTGGCAATATCCTTTCACCACTAGGTGAGCCTTATTCCGGATCACATTTCCCTCCTTGTCCATTTTGTTTCTGAACACCCATTTGAGACCGACAATCGAGGCATCTTTTGGTGTTGGAATAAGTCTCCAGACCTTATTTCTTTCGAACTCATTGAGTTCGTCTTGCATTGCCTGAACCCAATCAGAATGATCGAGAGCAGTATTGACGGTCTTCAGCTCTATTTTGGAGATGAATGAATTAAACATGCAGAATTCTACTTTGGAGAATAGAGCAGTTTGCTTCGCCTTCAGTTGTGATCGAGTTAGAACCTTTTTTAATGCATCACCCACTATTTGAGATACAGGATGATCTCTGGTCCATTTGGTGAGAGGAGGATAATTTGGATCATAAGAGGGATCCAAATTAGCATTTACCACTTCTTCCAACTCTGATTGAATATCATCATCATAATGGATATTGGAATTCTCCCCCTCGACAGATGATGAAACATTTGGATGTGAACCCCCACAAGACCTTTAAGGTAAAAAAATCCTTCTTCTATTGGGCTTTCGGGCTGTTCCGGACTTTTGGTTGCTACAGGACTTTCGGGTGCAACCGGGCTTTCGGTTCTGGCTGGGCTTTTGGTTCCGTCAAAGATTGGATTCTCCCCCTGGCCATGAGCATTATCATCGATTGAAAATGATGGACCCTCCCCCTGGATATGTGAGTCATGTCGATCTGAAGAGAATTGATTCTCCCCCTCGACTGAAGTATTGCTATGAGGAGGTTCGT
This sequence comes from Lactuca saligna, assembly GCF_052625555.1. NCBI lineage: Eukaryota > Viridiplantae > Streptophyta > Magnoliopsida > Asterales > Asteraceae > Lactuca > Lactuca saligna. The sequence goes on along the minus strand of NC_136421.1, from coordinate 62,639,702 downwards.
TTCTAACCGGTTCTTCTTGTGCCATTTGTTTGGCTGCGTCTTCGATAATCTTCTTAAGGTGATCCACCTTGTTGTTTGCTGCCATGGCTTCAGAGTGAATAGCCTTCTCAGGTTCATCAAATAAATCCATGAACTGGTAAAAAAAATGGCAATTGAGGTTGTGACCTGACCGGTTTGAGAGAAAATCTCTCCAATTGCCCCTTCGGTAGACTTCAACTTCTTGACGTAATTGTCATCAAACGTTACATAATAGGTTTCTTCAATTCGTTTAGAACACTTATTCAGAACCCTGTACGCCTTTGAAGTAAGAGAATATCCCAGAAAGATGCCTTCATCGGCTTTGACATCGAATTTGTTGCGATGCTCTTTGGAGTTGAAAATGAAGCACCTCGAGCCGAACACATGAAAGAACTTGACATTCGGCTTCATGTTGTTAAGAATATCATAGGGGGTGAGAGAGAAACGCTTGTTGAGATAAGATTTGTTTTGAGTGAAACAAGCTGCAGTAATGGCGTCTGCCCAGAAATATAGAGGAAGGGAGGCAAAACTCAGCATGGTTCGGGCCGCCTCACACAGGGATCAGTTTCGCCTTTCGACAATTTCGTTCTGTTAGGTGTATAGGGGGCTGAGAAATTGTGACTGGTGCCTTTTTCTGCTAAGAAATCTTCGAATTCTTTGTTCTTGAATTCTAGTCCATTGTCGCTCCTGATGTTTCGAACGACTTTTCTCAGTTGCACTTCGACCTGCTTGATAAAGATCTTCAGCTTGGGAGTCGCCTCAGATTTGTGCTTTAGAAAGAACACCTAAGTAAACTGTGAGAAGTCATCAACAATAACAAGGATGTACTTGTTACCGCCAATGCTCTCGATTGATGATGGACCACATAGGTCGATGTGAAGCAACTCAAGTGGTTCAACAACTTTGGTGTTTATGGTTGTTGGGTGACTTTGGCGACTTTGTTTCCCCATTTCACAAGCAGCACATAAGTGTCTCGATCGAATTTAAGCAGTGGAAGACCTCGAACATGATCACTGATGACTAGCTTGTTGATGTCTTTGAAGTTGAGGTATGAGAGCCTTCGGTGCTACAACCAACTTTCGTCTGAATGGGCTTTAGACAATAGACATATGGATGGATTCCCTTTGATTGGGTTGAGATTCAGAGGGAACATTGCACCTTTTCGTTCTGACTTGAGAATAAACTTGTTGGATTTCTTCTCTATTATCTCTGAACCTTCGTCATTGAACGAGACTTTGAGACCTGTACCTCCCACCAGCTGAGACACACTGATGAGGTTATGTTGTAACCCCTCTACATAAGCCACCTTCCTGATTGTAAAGTCTTCATTTGTTATCATCCCATAACCCTTTATCATTCCATAGGAGTTGTTACCAAACTTGACGTTACCACCGTTTTGAAGGGACCGAAAATACCTTAGCTCTTCCTTGCTTCCTATCATGTGACGTGAGCAGCCACTGTCTATGTACCATTCTTCGTCGAACTGCTCGTCATTTATAATCTGCAAAAATTAAGCAGATTTAGGAACCCAAAGTTTCTTGGGTCCTCATGAGCCTTTTAAAGAAAAAGGAATAGTAAGAGAAGCATCAACAAGATAAGTTCGTTTTGTTAATGTTGTTTTTTCTTTCCTCTTAATAGTAAACACTTTGGTTTTATTGGATTTAGATTCAAGTGTTTTGGATTTAGGTTCAGGAGTTTGGACTTTAGCTTGCTTTCGGTCTTCATTTGCTGGGGAAATCTTACTTTTTCCTTTCAAATCCTTCGTCGATTGTGAGCTTGCTGTAGCACGAGAATTAGGCTTAGAAGAAGAATGAGAACGAGAAAAATTAGAGGAATAGAAATTAGAATGAGAATCTTTCCTAACTTGAGGTTCGAAATGACCCTTTCGGTTCTGATCATTTGAGGGACCGAACCTTGACCTTCGGTTGCTATTTGTTGATGGACCGAAACTAGCTTTTCGGTTGTTGTGGGTTGCTGGACCGAAACTGGGTCTTCTGCTGTAAAAGCTTGATGGATTGAACCCTGGTCTTTTTCTGTTGTTGTTTGGTGGACCGAAACCAGGCTTTTGGTTGTTGTTACTTTCAGAACCGAACCTATCCTTCCGGTCTTGTTCTTTCTGTGGCCTGAAAATTTTCTTTTGGTTCTTTTGATCCAACGGACCGAAGCTCCTTTTATCCTTATTCTCTTTTCCTCTTGGCTTGGAGTTTCTATCAAAGTGAGTATAGTGAGGATTTTAGGAGTGCCAAAATTGCTTTCGCTCTGAGAGATTTTTCTTGTATCTCAGATTCCTCTGCTGCTTTTGATTGTTCACCTGTTTCGGTTGTCTGTGAATATTTTCCTTATGTTTCGGCTTCTGAACAATAGGTTCACTTTCCATGGAAGAGGTTTCGCTTGTTGAGGAGACGTATTCCACTGGAACCTCTTTTGTGCCACTGGTACTGGGCACGTCAAAGTTGGTAGGTTTATTAAGTGGTTCTGCCACATATCTACCTTTGACCTTCAATGATGTTCGCTCCGACAAACCAACTGTTTCATCTGCGTTGTCTATTGGTACAGATCAGGAAAACTCATCACAACATCTGCATTATCTTCATTCACCAATGCAGTGAGTTCGGCTATCTGATGTTCGGTTACTCCTGTGACCTTATAAACCTGATTGGGAGTGGTTCTTACCTTTTGGTATACAACGACCTTTTCTTTAAGGATTGGGGACTTATTTTTGGACAGACGAGCGAATTCCACTAAGTTTTCAGAAATCAAGTTTTTGTGGTTTTCAGGTTCGCTCCTAATAAACTCTGAACAGTCAATCTCATCCTCTACAGAGATTTCACGCATGTCATCGTCCTCATTAAGTTCAGATGCATTTTCAACATCAATTTTATTTTTTGAATTTAATTTGGTACTCAATGAGTCAAATTTTTGTATAGTCTCGGTTCTAAGTTTCAACCTATCATTTTCATCCAAAAGGTTATTAAGCATGTCCTTATGGTCTTTGGACTTTATAAACGATTCAATTTTGTCCAGACCAAACTTATAAGTGGGATTTAAATCATCTGAAGATACAACACTTTCACAGTTGTATACTTCGGCATCAATTTCATCCTCCTTTAGCTCAAGGAAGGGAAAAATCATTCGATGTATTTTCTGGCCTATTTCACAGTCTAAATGCAGTTGTGTAGTGTTACTTTAAAGTCTTTTTGCAATCAAACAAAAAACATTTCTCTGTTTTAACAACTTAAGATTGTCTCTTTGCAAATAGATACTTTCATCCCTAGACTTAACCAGCTCCAACTCCTTCTACTCAATCCACATTCTTCGCTCCTCACTCTTGGATGACACCCTGCTCATTTGGTCAGTCAGATTAGAATTTGTGACCCGTGTTTGGGTTAAACAACTATCTAGATTTGAAATTCTTGAATTTAAGTTATTTAATTCTTTTTCATATGATGTTTGTGGAATTTTAAACGAAACAAAAATGGATTGTACCTTCTTGATCAGTTCAGCAAGTTCATTGATCTGCACACTGAGAGGCTTCACTGTAAAGCACACATCCTTTCGCTCCTTAGCCACTTCGTTTCCCCATTAGTGTTGTATCCCTTCATCTGGGATACATCTATCACCATCAAACATCTTCCACTAGCATCACCACTCTTCGCCACATAAGCCTTTCCATGAGTATGCTTTCTCACTTCATCATCTTTTGAGTCGGTCGACCACACCTGTACACCACCGAACTCATCATCATCTACCGAACCTTGCACAACTAGAGCATTCATAGAGGGATTAGTAGCAACTTTCTTCCTTTTAATATCCTCCAGTCTTTTCAGGAGACTTGCTTCTTCATCCTACTCCTCATCTTTCTCTGCCATTTTCTTCAACACGCAATCTTTTTCGTAGTGATTTTTCCCTCCACAGTAAAAACAGTTGACACTAGAATAAGCTTCACCCTTTGCTTCTTTCTTTGGTTCTTCAACCTTCGGCTCCTCTTTCGCTTTTTCAGAGCTGTAGCTTCCCTGCCAATTTTGGTTCTTGTTAGTAGCGAACTTCTTCTTGATGAACCTCCTGGGATTTGACACCATCATTGCATAATATTTAGATGTCAGATCGTAGTCTCCCAGATTCAGATCTTCTTCTTCTGCTGCTGCGCTCTTACCTTTAGACAGAAGGGACAAAGACCCCAAGTTTGAAACCACGCTCTTCTCTTGCAGCACAATCTTTTCCTGGGATTTCAGAATCCCCACAAGTTTCACCAAAGAATATGATCTGAAATGCTCATGTGCTTTAACCGTCGACACAACCGCCCTCCATTCGGGTCTTAGGCCATTTAAGAAAGTGACCTTCTGTTCGATGAGCTTTCTTTCTATGTCATGTTTGATCATCTTACTGAGAAGATGATTGAACCGATCGAACATTTGTGTAACAACCTCCTCTGGCTTCTACATGAACTCTCCAAATTCGGAGAGAAGTAGGGTCTGAATCTAGTGCTCCAGATCTTCATCTGTGGAATACAGCTCTCGCAGTCGATCCCAAATTTCCTTTGCTGTACCACATGAACTTACTAACCAAAATGTGTCGGATTGAAGGGAGAATCGAATTAGTCTCAATGCCTTAATGTTGCATTGGAACTTCTCCTTTTCGTCCTGAGCGACGTCCTTCACATATTTTAATAGATCATTGTACTCCTTCTGAGTTTTAATGATTCTTGAAGTGTTTGAGTGAGCGAAGGGGCAAACTATGATTGCTTCCCATATCAGATACCCGTTATCTTCCGAACCAATAACGTAATCTTCAAAATGGTGCGTCCACACTTCATAATCTTGAGTGTAGAGGATTGGGATCTTGGTTGTTGATCCCATGCTGTTAGAGATGTTGATGGGATTGAACTGAGAATCGTCCATGCTTGATCGTTTAACCTTTTATAAGATCAGAATTTGTAATACGTAATATTAGGGAAAGATTAATAATTAATGAGATATGTCAATTATGGAGTGACGGCTCAATAAATATTAATGAATGCAGAATGAACCCTAATCACTTCTCTGACAGAAGAGATGTGTATGAATTACACAGCCTCCTGCTCTGATACCAATTGATAAGACGAAAATCTCTTTGATCGTTTAGATCTTACACATGTTAATCAGAATAATGCAAACAAAATAACAAACAAGAGAATGAATCAATAATGAGCTGAATGATTCAATAGATTAACACATTAGCAGAGCTCGATGAAGAAGTTCCACTGTAGAAGCTTTTAGGGTTATATTCGATAAAAACAATGATCGTTTTGAATGATCGACTAAACATCTACGTACAAAGATGCATGCAAGCATCTATAAATACTAAACCCTAATAATTAAATCACGGATGGACAGGCCCAATCCGGATACACAACTGGGCTAAGAGCCGAGCCCAATACGCAACACATAATGGACCCAACAGTGATATGTGTTGATAAGGGACTACTCGATGCCCGAATGCTGCTTGCTTCATGCTTTGTGGAATTCTCGGTGATGGGAGTCGACTACTAAGTGAATATGATGATATTCAGGAGGTAGACGGCTGGCATCACTAGGAGTTCTTCAGCAGCTGATGGCAGGAAGGTGTGGGAACCTAGGAAGAGCCTCGGAAGTGATCCTTGTTAGATTAGTAGGCGGATAATGGAGAGTATTCGCAGGAAGAGCGGCCAGCAGGGCGGAAATTGTAAGTGAGGAGGTTGAGCAGCTACTTAGGAGATCTGGAATGATTTATGTGGAAAGTATGGGTAGATGTGGCAGGTAGTATGGGCCCGTACTACTGAAAGCAGAGGACCCATACTCGATACATGGAAAGTTCCTGGGATGCTAAGTGGCAGATGAGAGGGATCGTATGGTTTGAGTACCATGATCAGTGGCAGATGAGAGGGGATTGTATGGTTTGAGTTCCATGCTTGGAAGCAGGTTGGGAAGTGATGTCATGGTTCGAGTACCATGGCTACGATGATTAGTGTTACTGGTCCTACTAGTTATGCCATTGTTTTGATTATACCGAGATCAGGTATAAGAGAGTATGCGACTTGAGGGCCAATTTGAATGAGTTTGAGGGAGTATGCTTGAAAGAGAAATGGGATTCTTTTAAGAGGTTTGAATTGTGAGTTATCAGTGGAAACTGCATGGATTAAGGATAAGTGGGATGATGTTGTTGAAGAAGCGGGGTTCGAGTCAAGCCATCGGCTGATGGATGAGCCATCGCCTTTTATGGCGAGAGTTACGTGGTTTCCGTTCTTGAGAAGGAGAATGAGCTATCGAGTTTCTGGTTCCAGAAATTGGAGGCCGTGGAGTAGTACTGGTGGTGATATTTTCGGGGTGTTTGAGCGGTTTGTCCGTGGTGAAGTATTTCTTGTACCATAGAGCCAATAGTGGAAACAGAGAGTCTTGGGTGAATCGGGGCAGTTAGGATGTCCAGTTATGGGGTAGTATGAGGTCCTGAATGATTAAAGGAAGTCATGAGGAGAAGTTATGAGGGCTTCGTCTGTGATTCGGAGTATTTTGTATTGCTAGGTCATCAAGCGTTGCGTAACTCAATCAGAGAATAGATGCGATGTTATTAATGGAAGCAGTCTGTGGATGCATTGAAAGTGCGCCCATTGGCGATGGTTCGAACCCTAAGTGGGGGAGAACCAGGTAATTGCTAAAGGGATTTGAGAATTGTGCATAGGCAGTTAGAGGACTGGTTGCAGTGATTATGTGGCAGATTCATGGGTTCAGGGCTAAATTGGTGGATAGGGCGAGGTGCAAGTGAGATTATGCCTGTCGTGCATGATCAGGAAGGAATGAGTGATTCTATGGTAGGTGGCCATTGGTCAGAGAGGTTGTTCTGGTCAAAATTTTAGTTTGTTAAACAAAACGAGACAGTTAAGTCCTTGAGTTCAGAGAGCAGTAGTAGAGGTTGACAGGTATATGTCCAGAATGTGATCTCCTCACCAGGAAAAGCAACAATTGGTCTGTTAGTTAATTTCGGAGACAGTATGAGTAAGATGGTATGAGTAGCGATCGGCAATGGGTGAATTTCCGGGTCCTTGTAGTCAAGTTACGAGTTAATGGCGATGTCTTGTGTTCAATTTGGAAAGGGAATACTTCGAGGTTGCAAATGTTGCATGATGGGAATCGTCTTCGAGATTCTAATGAAGGGAGGCAGTATCCGTGTATGATGTTGTGAGTGCGAGATCAGTGATTGAGATAAGGCATCGTGGGATGTGGTGATGGTGTCCTGTAGTATCGGAATATGCTGTCATTTAGTTCGGATTATTTTTTGAATTGTGAGGCGGAGGCAGATAGTGGGTATCAAGTGAATACGGTTCCGGTGAGAACCCTATGGCCAAATGACATCAGGTGAGATTATTCGGGAAGGTGGTTTGCAGCAGGGAAAGGTATGTTCGGATGCTGTCAGAGATAACAGTGCATAGTTTGAGTAGGTGTGTACACCTACACATGGCCGGTCCGCAGGGCATGAGTTCACGATCACGGTGTGGTGTCTACGTGAAAATGAGATTATGAAGAGGTAAGGGCTGGTGCGGTAAGACTACGGGGAGCCACAGTTCAGTGTCTTAGAGCAGAGGTTGTGGTGATGCTAAGGGGAGCCGTAGTATTCACGGATCAGAGAGGGGTTGTGGTGATACTACGGGGAGCCATAGTACTCACGGATCAGAGAGAGGTTTTGATGATGCTACGGGGAGCCATACTACTCACGGACCAGAGAGAGAGGTTGTAGTGATGCTACGGGGAGCCGCAATACTCACGGATCGGAGATAGGTTGTAGTGATGCTATGGGGAGCCATAATATTCACGGATCAGAGAGGTTGGGGTGATACTACGGGGAGCCGTAGCAAGCACTAATCAGGGACGAGATTGTGGTTATCTCAATTGTCTGGGGTGGTTATATTGGATGGAATCGTGGTTGTTGTAAATAGGTGAGTTAAGTGTGGGTTGCGAGTCATCAGTCTCGAAATGAGTGGTTCTTGGGGCGAGTGGTCCAACCCGGGGATTTATCAAACTCTTGAGATGAGTTTGATTTTAGTAGTGCATCGGGAAGGCGATATGAGGTTTCAGATTCAGAGAATGAGTACTCTTCTGAAAAGTTAGTTGTCATCTGGAATTGAGACCAGAGGTTCAGTGCTTGGTTGGGATAGTGTAGTGAGTTGCACGAAATTCTTGAGCCTTAGATGTCAAGTATCAGGAGTGAGTCGATCTTCGGTTGGATTGTAGTTTTCGTATGAGGTAAAGAGAATTTTGTGACTTGTGTGTCACTGGGCCGAGATAGTTGACACGAGAAGGAAGTTAGTGAGACATTTTGAATCATGTCATGGGTAACCATGGAGGTTTAACTATGGGGTTGAGGTTCTATGAGTTTTCCTATAGCAACGGCCATCATTCGAGCATCGGTATGCCACCCTTTGAGCTGTTGTATAGGAGGAGGTGTCGGATCCCCATTTGCTGGGAAGAGGTGGTGCATGGACCCGAGAGTCCTTGCGAGCAGATTCAGAGCATGTGCGATACATGGAGTAGTGGTTACTCTACTAGGGATAGTGTAGAGTGGGGTGTGAGCACCATGACACTTGTCTGAAGTGGCAAGGTTGACAAGTAGATTTCCTTGGGTAAGGAAAGAGAAAGGTATGTAACTCCGGGAGGAGTGTTGGTCACGGAAGTGAAAGTAGTAGTGAGAATGGATGATTAAGAGTATGGTGGTTGAACACTGTGTATGTGCTAGTGGTATGGAAGCGCATCTAGCTTGGGTGTCTGTGGAGGTTGCGGAAGAATCTCCGATGGTTTAGAACCAGAGGAGTTCGAAAGAAATGCAAGGATAGAGCCTTAGATTTAAGTATGGGTGTGATTAGGAGGTTATGTATATAATGGTAATTCATCTTGGGGATGTCTGATGGTATCGTGAGTATGTCGGGTCTTTCCAACCCGAGGATGTAGAGCAGGCTCAGCATGTGTATGCGATTGCAGAGGAGAGATCAGGAGAGTTGTTCAGGAGCTGAAGGATGGGTCATCCTCTCAGCATGGAAAGAAAAGAGTTGGATTCGGATTGAAAGCGGGATGAGTCACAGAAGTGAATTTGATAAAGGTTATGCTAATCAAGGAAAGGGATAGCAGTTTGGTACTGGGTCAAAACCCGATGGTCTGGGGTGATGTCTAGTTGTGTAAGGGTCGAGCGGCCGTTGTGATTTGGAATGAGTGAACTATCATGGAGTGGTACTCGGATGAATGTGGGTATCAGAGGATGAGGCGGTGGTCAGGACACCGCAGGGGAAGAGTTAGGATTTGGGTTTCGGTGGTAGTGTGTTGAGGAACCTGGTTTGGTTAATGCCAAGTGATGCATTGTGAGAGTAGTTTCTGGAGTTGAGTTGCCGCAGGCTTCGAGGGCGAAGCCTAATTTAAGTGGGGGAGAATTGTAACATACCGAGTTCAGGGGTGCAAAGTTCAGGGTTCAAAATGAAAATGTGAATGGTCGACTCGGCGAGTAGGGTCGTGATTCTGGTCGCGTGTCTAGTGGCCAACTCGGCGAGTCGGTGGCTGGACTCGGCGAGTTAGTGCTGTGTGGAGAAAACCCTAATCCCAGGGATTAGGCCCTATATAAAAACATAATACCCTCCCCCCAGCCTCTTTGCTCTCCCTTGAAGTCCAGAAACCCTAATATTCATTGTGAGAGAATTAGAGAACATTTGGATCTTGAAGGGGTGTTTGTTGAAGAGATCTTTGAAGATTAAGAGGCTTGGAGCAAGGGGCTTTTCAAGGTTTTTACTTATTCTTCTGTTGGAGCCTTCTTTTGAGGTAATGATTCGTTGCTTGAGCTGTTATCCATCTAGATCTATCATTAGTGGGATTTTTGGGTGTATATCTAGTGCTATCTTGAGTTTGGAGGTTAGATCTGAGGTTGCTACCTCAGATCTAGAGTAGTGATGATCCAAAAGAGCATAAAGTCCCTGTTCAAGAGCTGTTGATGAAGTCTTTTAGCCCCAAACCTTAGCCCAAGAGTGTATTATGCTTAGATCTCCTTGGATTCACGTAAAGTTTGCCACTTTACGTGATGGATGGCTTGTATAAGAGTAGATTTATGGATTGGAGACCTTGCATGGCTTGGAAAGCCTCTGTATGCCTTAAGAGCTAGTGGTACTCCGCGAGTCACATGGGTGCACTTGGCGAGTTGCATGAAGATAGGCAGAAACTCGGCGAGTTGGAAGAACAACTCGGCGAGTTGGTTGAAGATAGCCTTGGACTCGGCGAGTTTGTTCTTGGACTCGGCGAGTCTGGTCTTGAGGTCCTAACCTTTTCTGGTTAAGCTGAGAATCGGTGAGTCAAGGGATGACTCAGTGAGTTGAGTACGATTTGACTTAGAGTTGTGGGACTCAGCGAGTCTTGGGGCGACTAAGCGAGTTGAGTTGTGTTATGGGAGTTTTAGAGCATGGGGACTCGACGAGTCAGTGGGTTGACTCAGCAAGTAAAGTCAGTCAGGAGGCTTGGCTTTGACTGAGGACTTTGACTTTGACCAAGAGTAGATAAGTTGACTTCCAGGGGTATTTTGGTTGTTATTGGTATTTATTGGTTTCAGTGATTCAGTGGTGGAGTTCGTGATGGTGGTTGGAGTGGCATGATCTTGTTCTTCAGTCGGCAGTAGCAGGTGAGTCTCCTCACTATACGTTACCTTGAGTGGTAGTTATGTGTGACCGGAGGGTCTTATGTGCTTACATTAAGTATTATGTTATATGTGATATGCTATGCATCATGTCTTTGTGATTTATGCTATGCGAAGTTTATAGACCGGACCGAAGGGTCCAACGATATAGACCGGACCGGAGGGTCCAACGATACAGACCAGACCGGAGGGTCCAACGATACAGAACTGGAGGGTTCCGCTGAGACACACCGACCGGAGGGTCATATTGTAGCCTTGAGTGGCGTATGTGTTGAATGTGGTTTTTTGGGGAACTCACTAAGCTTCGTGCTTGCCGTGTTATGTGTTATGTGTTTCAGGTTCTTCAGAATCGCGGGAAGGCGGCGGCTCGATTGTACACACACAAGAGAAAAGAGTGATGAATTCAGATCCTGGAATTCCATAATGTTCTGAAAACCTTGTTGATGATTTTTGAATAAAAAAAAAGTGTTTATATGGAATAGTGTGCATTTTAATGAAATAAAGATGAATAAAATAAATTTAAAATTTTTCGGTGTTACATAAGCACTAACTAACAAAACAAACACTACTAGATGTTTACAAATTCAATTGTCCTCAGGATTATCGGGGGGAGCACAAGATTGATTTCCAGACATATTTATCATCCTCATAACCATTTCCATTTGTGCTTGCATTTTTTGTGGCTATTGTTCCATTGTAGAAACTTGTGCGCGCAACCTATCAACCTAACAAAATGGCAATACAATTCAATAGGAAAACCATATTAGCAATGTACTTTAGTTTATTACTAGCCGTTTACCCGCGCTAAGCGACGGGTGCAAATAATTTCTCTTACAAATTAGTTTTTTGAGACGATTAGTTTTTTTAAACAATTATAATGATTTTATAATTTTTGGAAGTTTGTTGCTTGAACAAAAAACAAAATAAGGAAAGGATAGTAGGTTCATATAATAAAAAACAAATAAATAAATAAAAAAACATGAGAGTGGGAATATTTATTCAACAATCATTAAATTTGACTGGGCCTATTTGTAATGTAAGCAAAATACATTACGCTGATTGAAGATTAAAATTGTAGTAAAGATTTTGGCTTACAAAAGGTAGACAACAGTACTCACATGCTTACAAAGATGGGGCGGTTTGGAATTCAATCCTTTCTTCTTGGTATTATATTCAACCTGGAAAATAATAAAGAAATTTAAAAATTGTTTCCATATTATCTAACAAAACCACCAATCACACATAATTTTAAATCGAAATAAAAGCTCACTGTCAAAATTTAGGACTTGAAATCATAGGTTGTCTCCTCCATCATGGATTTCAATGGCAAAAATCTTGGATTTATGTTATTTCTTCCTCAAAGTCCAAACCAGAGGCATGCACACTTGGTTTTTCTTCATCACTTATAAAGTTTCCAAATCATATTTACATTCCTCAGATGGATTTCCATAAGCCCTAAGGTTTCCTGCGATGCACCAAAAATTAAGAAATCATATATAGATATTCCATTATA